>NC_091625.1:45755423-46058453 GCF_027580195.1 Bos mutus
TTTAGGAATTTATGCTCAGATGTCCAATACAAACTGAAGATGTTTCAAACTTAACCTTATCATCTCCTGCCTCTTTTACCAGGTTGTTTTACCAGGTTCTCAACCCCAACATCTCCCTCTAACAAGCCCATTCTTCTTCCTGTATCTTTTGGACTATGGCTGGCAGCATGATTAAGTCAGCAAAGCACTGATTAAATTGGTAAAGCAGCTTTGGAGGAATCACCCTTGAATCTTTTCTCTTGCTTTTCTCCCATTTTGAACCATTGTCAAATATGGATGTTTTTTGTTCATAAATCTCCCCTCAGTTTTTCTTTCTTTTTTCTTTCCTAAATGCCACATTCCCTGCATCAGCTTCTCATGTCTCTTTCTTTCATGACTGCATTAAGTCTCCATCTAGGATATGTTCTTCAAGTGTTCCACAGTGTTGCACATCTTTCTAAAAACCAAAACTTATTGTGTCTTGGTACTTCTTGGAATTCTTTAATAGCTCCCTATTGCTTCCTGAAATAAAATGTCAAGGTCTTAATATGACACAAAGTACCTTTTCTGATTTGGCTCTGGCTACTTTTCCCACCCTTTCTCCTTTCCAGCTGTGTTGAAACCTGCAGGTGTCTGCTTATGCCTTGAACTCTCACCCCTCCTTGGAATTTGCTTGACTGCTCTGTCTACTTCTCCTTCTTGTAAGCTAGGAGCTATCACTTTCAAGGAGCGTTTTTCCCTTAGACTGGGTTTGAGTCTGTTCTTTGGTCCTCTTGTTGCGCCTCTCCGGACACTCATAATAGCATCACTGAATTTCATAGTAGGTATCAGATTACCTGTTGAACTCTTCCATTGGATTGTAAGATGCTTGTGGACTGGGCTATGTTCATATCCTTTGCTGATTTAGTATTTAGAAGGCTGTCTGGCACACGAATGGTGATTGCACAAAGAACTGAATGAGAGGTCTTCAGAATAGCGTCTTTTCCTATGTGCACTGTCATTCAACATATTTGATGATAATGAGTGTGAGAGAGCATCAGTTGACCTCTGACTTGCCTCACTTTGGCTTTGCCCCACTAGAGTGCTTCCCTGGTTTTGATCATAATTAATATGATTAAATCATAGTTGCTATTTTAATAGCACTTAAATTTTATGTAATATGTAGAGATACATTTTAAAATTCAACTTCTCTCAAATAAAGAAAATTAATGGGATTATTATGATTACATTTCTACAAATGAAAATACTGAGAAATAGAGAGGAAAACTGACTTGTCCAAGGTCACACAAGTGGAAGTCACAAATTGGGAATTTGAAACCAGTTCTTCTGGGTCTTTGTTAGAATCTAGCAAGCGTCTCTCTTTGGCTCTAAGCACTTTGTATTCAATGTTTGAAAAACATCATTTTGCTTCATATATTCCCAAGTTATCCAGAGAGAAAATTTCAGAGAAAAATATTCTATTGCCTTAGAGTTTAAGAGCAGAGAGAAACTGAGAATAGTTTTATAGTGATGTTTTCATTTGAAGGATGATGGGAGAAGAAAGAAGAGAAAACATGAGAGAAAAAAGGACCGCGTATAAAAGGGAAATTTTTTTTTCGATATTAAGGGATGCATGTGTTCGATTTGAATATCAGACACAAAATTGTCCTCAAAAACTTTTCAGAGCTCTGAAATTTCCTTACTATTGTTTCCCATTTGGTTTTCTCAAGCTTCTTACTGTTTTAGATAGAACAAATAACCTGTTACTTGAAGACAGGTTCTCTGGTGATATTTTAGAACAATAATAAATTGAGTACCAGAAATTACATAAGAAGTCCTATTTTTATGAGACTGTTTTTAGGATAGATTTTGCAGGCTGTAAAAATTATTCAAGCTTCACATCTAAACAAATATTCAAGCCTTTGATGTATTTTTAGTTGTTCAAAAGGTTAAGTCAACATTCTGTGTTATTTCTGCATATCTTTTTCTTTATAGTTAGTGTTGCCACCAAGGACCCAATTTCTAGCTACAAGGCAGGGCAGAAGGCTTGCAGCCAGTGCTACAATCAATGCTAATGTTGCTCTTTACCCAGCTAGAAATTGGACCTGGGTATTTCTCTGGAGTCTGAAATCCTCAGGTCATAACACTAACATCTCCCAGCACACAGCCCAATCTTATTTAACCTTGCTTCTGGGCATTGTACATTTTAAAACTATTTCACTTTCCTGAACAGGTCTCCAACTGACTTATGTTGTGAGTATGAAGTTCTTTTTTTTGTGTAAAAGAAAATATAGTACAAGAAATGAGCAATAAGTCAATAGGAATTAGGTGTGTGCACATACATTGAAATAAATGGTGTGGAGACCTTATCTTAATTTGTTAAAAATCATATGGCTGATTACAAATGGATGCTATGGATAATTGAATTTCAAATGTATTTAATAACTAAAGTGGAGGTGCAGTTTCATATTTTGAAGTTTTTTGCTTTTAATTACTGGCAAATCATCATCATTTTGGAGTAAAAATAGATTTATGGAAATCCTTATAAAATAGAAACAGCTTCGGTTGTTCTCTGTCACACAAAAAAGGTATGTTTGATTGTTTTTTTTTTTCTTAATTTATTTATTTTAATTGGAGGCTAATTACTTTACAATATTGTATTGGTTTTGCCATACATCAACATGAATCTGCCCCGGGTGTACATATATTCCCAATCCTGAACCCCGCTCCCACCTCTCTCCCCATACCATCCCTCTGGGTCATCCCAGTGCACCAGCCCCAAGCATCCTGTCTACAGCTAACTGCAGGAACAGAGTAGGTATTTATGGATCAGCTGAAATAATGAATAGCTGATGAGTTTAACTCATGTTTTTGGTGAATCAATTCTTCTCATTGGCACCTCCCGGTGTTTCTTTGTTTTGCTTATCTAGCAGTTGTAGTTTTTATGAAAATTAAGATTGAAAGGAATTGGATCTTTTTTTTTTTTTTCCAAAGAAGAGTATATCAGTCTGAAAGATCATTTGGAGATATGTTTCCAGAGCACCTATCTGATCCTGGTGTCTATGGTGGCTAAGGTCAGAAATCTCCAAATGAGTCATATTTTGATGCAGTTCTTAGGTCAAATTGCCAACATCTGCTGGATCATGGAAAAAGGAAGAGAGTTCCAGAAAAACTACTATTTCTGCTTTATTGACTATGCCAAAGCCTTTGATTGTGTGAATCACAATAAACTGTGGAAAATTCTGAAATTTGGGAATTTTGGGAATACCAGACCACCTGACCTGCCTCTTGAGAAACCTATATACAGGTCAGGAAGCAACAGTTAGAACTGGACATGGAACAACAGACTGGTTCCAAATAGGAAAAGGAGTACGTCAAGGCTGTATATTGTCACCCTGCTTATTTAACTTCTATGCAGAGTACATCATGAGAAATGCTGGGCTGGAAGAAGCACAAGCTGGAATCAAGATTGCTGAGAGAAATATCAATAACCTCAGATAGCAGATGACACCACCCTTATGGCAGAAAGTGAAGAGGAACTAAAAAGCCTCTTGATGAGAGTGAAAGAGGAGAGTGAAAAAGTTGGCTTTAAGCTCAACATTCAGAAAATGAAGATCATGGCATCTGGTCCCATCACTTCATGGGAAATAGACGGGGAAACAGTGGAAACAGTGTCGGACTTTATTTCTTTGGGCTCCAAAATCACTGCAGATGGTGACTGCAGCCATGAAATTAAAAAATGCTTACTCCTTGGAAGGAAAGTTATGACCAACATAGACAGCATATTGAAAAGCAGAGACATTACTTTGCCAACAAAGGTCTGTCCAGTCAAGGCTATGATTTTTCCAGTAGTCATGTATGGATGTGAGAGTTGGACTGTGAAGAAAGCTGAGCGCTGAAGAATTGGTGCTTTTGCACTGTGGTGTTGGAGAAGACTCTTGAGAGTCCCTTGGACTGCATGGAGATCCAACCAGTCCATTCTGAAGGAGATCAGTCCTGGGTGTTCTTTTGAAGGACTGATGCTGAAGTTGAAATTCCAATACCTTGGCCACCTCATGTGAAGAGTTGACTTGTTAGAAAAGACTCTGATGCTGGGAGGGATTGGGGGCAGAAGGAGAAGGGGATAACAGAGGATGAAACGGCTGGATGGCATCACTGATTCGATGGATGTGAGTTTGAGTGAACTCCGGGAGCTGGTGATGGACAGGGAGGCCTGGCCTGCTGCA
The DNA here is from genome assembly GCF_027580195.1 of Bos mutus. Lineage (NCBI taxonomy): Eukaryota > Metazoa > Chordata > Mammalia > Artiodactyla > Bovidae > Bos > Bos mutus. The sequence continues at coordinate 45,759,608 of NC_091625.1, forward strand.
ATTCATGGGGTCACAAAGAGTCGGACACGACTGAGCAACTGAACTGAACTGAACTGATGCAGTTCTTATCTATTAAAGAGATCCTAACTGAAGTGTAGACCAGATGTTGAATCAGAGACAGTATTGTTCAGTGGTTGTAGGATGGAAGTGAAAATCAGCATTCCATTTACAGGATTTACTTATTTAATAAGGATCAATTAAATCATATGCAGTGACTCTCATGGGTTCATTTGTTAAGCAGTTGGTAAACTTTCAGTGAGTGACTCCCCTTCCTTGACCACAGCAGGAGAAGCCTGACTCAAATTGAAATAGTCAGAATCTCCTTCCTATAGGAACTGAGCTGGAGAAAGGCAAGGAAAGATAGAGATGGTGGAAACAAAATCACCTGATGGTAACATTTCCATGAATTCCTGCCACAGCAGCCTCTAATGTTGCATGACTTCCTTCCTTAAAGCAAGAGAAATAGTCTCTTTCCATTTTAGAATTTTCTGAGAATAATTGGAGTCTGTTTCTTTTGTCTGAACTGGTTCAACCTATTTTTTGCTTAAATAAGGTATGCTGCTGCTGCTGCTGCTGCTAAGTCGCTTCAGTCGTGTCCGACTCTGTGCGACCCCATGGACTGCAGCCTACCAGGCTTCTCTGTCCATGGGATTCTCCAGGCAAGAACACTGGAGTAGGTTGCCATTTCCTTCTCCAATGCATGAAAGTGCAAAGTGAAAGTGAAGTCGCTCAGTCATGTCTGACTCTTAGTGACCCCATGGGCTGCAGACTACCAGTCTCCTCCATCCATGGAATTTTCCAGACAAGAGTACTGGAGTGGGGTGCCATTGTCTTCTCCCAAATAAGGTATAGAATATGGCTGATTAAGAAACTTAATTTTCACATAACAGTAAAATATTTTAATTCACAAGAGATATTAACTCACTAAAAATTATTGCTGTGAGATACAATTACTCATAGAATTGGAGGTAAACAAATTGTGAAGAAGCTAAATTTATCCTGGAGTTTTATGTCACATTTTTCTGGACTCTTTATTACCATCCTTCTCCTACTCGTACTTCTCAAAAAATTTTCTTTAAAAAATTTTTACATTGTTTTTAATCTAATTTTTTTTTACACCAAAGACATTTTGTATTGGGGTATAGCCGGTTAACAATGTTATGATAGTTTCAGGTGGACAGTGAAAGGACTCAGACATACATGTACATGTATCCATTCTACCCCAAATGCCCCTCCCATCCAGGTTGGCACATAACATTGAGCAGAGTTCCATGTGCTCTACAATGGGTTATTGTTGGTTATCCATTTTAAATATAGCAGTGTGTACATGACCTTAGCCATTGGTATAAGTGACCCTATGCGGTTTGGGTTTATGTCTGTTGCGCTGGAGTAATTACTAATGACTCCTCCCTTTACTTTCAAAATCCCTCAGTTTATGGTCATCTTTCTTAAATGTTTTTAATAGCCTTGATAGAAACTTCTGCTATGAAGAAAAGTTGAGATGATCAAGTGATCATCTAATTATTGAATTTTTAAGCAATCTGGTTTTTAAAAGAAAATAGATATAAAGATGTCATACAACTCTCTACCAAAAACAACTACAACAAAAGAACAATATGATTTAAAAATGGGCAGAAGATTTGAATACACATTTTTCTAAAGTAGACATACAGACATCAACATAAAAATATACTCAATATCACTAATCACCAAGGAAATGCAAATCAAAGCCAAAATATGGTATCACCTTATACTTGTTCGAATAGCTATTATGAACAAGGCAAAAAAAAAGATATGAAAGGCTTGTAAGGGTGTGGAGAAAGGGACCCTTGTACACTGTTGGTAAATATGCAAATTGTGTGATTTGAAAAGCTATCCATTTATTGAAATAGCTAAAGTCATATTTTAATTAAGCAACTTTCTGATATCTGTGAAGAATTTCTTCATCCCATTGTGCTTATGTGCTAAGTTACTTCAGTCATGTCTGATCTTTGTGACCATAGCCATGGACTATAGCCCACCAGGCTCCTCTGTCCATGGGATTCTCTAGGCAAGAATACTGGAGTGGGGTGCCATGCTCTCCTCCTGGTCATCCCATTGTTCAGTTCAGTTCATTCGCTCAGTCATGTCCCACTCTTTTGTGACCCCATGAATCGCAGCACGCCAGGCCTCCCTGTCCATCACCAACTCCCGGAGTTTACTCAAACTCATGTCCTTCGAGTCGGTGATGCCATCCAACCATCTCATCCTCTGTCGTCCCCTTCTCCTCCTGCCCACAATCCCTCCCAGCATCAGGGTCTTTTCCAATGAGTCAACTCTTCACATGAGGTGGCCAAAGTATTGGAGTTTCAGCTTCAGCATCAGTCCTTCCAATGAACACCCAGGACTGATCTCCTTTAGGATGGACTGGTTGGATCTCCTTGCAGTCCAAGGGACTCTCAAGAATTGCCAGTCCAGGTTTGATGCAGGATACAGAATGCTTGGAGCTGGTGCACTGGGATGACCCAGAGGGATGGTACGGGGAGGGAGGTGGGAGGGGGGTTCAGGATAGGAAACACATGTACACCCATGGCAGATTCACGCTGATGTACGGCATAACCAACACAGTATTGTAAAGTAATTAGCCTCCAATTAAAATAAATAAGTTTATATTAAAAAAAAAAGAATCTTCTCCAACACCACAGTTCAAAAGCATCAATTCTGCGGTGCTCCGCTTTCTTCACAGTCCAACTCTCACATCCATATATGACCACTTGAAAAACCATAACCTTGACTAGACGGACTTTGTTGGCAAAGTAATGTCTCTGCTTTTGAATATGCTATCTAGGTTGGTCATAACTTTCCTTCCAAGGAGTAAGCATCTTTTAATTTCATGGCTGCAATCACCATCTGCAGTGATTTTGGAGCCCCCAAAAATAAAGTCTGACACTGTTTCCACTGTTTCCCCATCTATTTCCCATGAAGTGATGGGACCATTGTTGTAACTTGGACTTATTTCTTTTGTTTGAAACTTTTCTGCCTTAGCTTCAGTTTTAAACATGTCAGTATTTTTATAGGGTCCAATAATAGCTTATTCAGAAATAGGACTTCAATAACAACAGAAAAGAAGGTCTGGATATCCAATCATTGAATTTTGGGTATAAAATAAACTGAAAATTTTTCTTTAAAGACAGCATTTCCATAAAAATGGTAGAAACTATTGCCCTTCTTTGAAAACACATGTATTTGCTAATCTGCCAAGTAAATGTACTGTTTCCACTTGGCTTTTTAGAAGTTTTTCTGTATTAAATGTAGATAAATAGAGCACAACATCATCTCCAAAATACTGCTCCTTAATTCTCTGTGCAATTGTCTTTATTGCAGATGTCTTTCTTTAAACAGATCTGATAAGCTTTATGAGGTTTTGACTTCAAAAGGGGCTCTTGAATTTTTAATCACCTTACTCAGGAACAATGTTTTCTTGGTGTGCCTTCTATTTCTCTTTTATATGGGGAAATTACACACATTTTTACTAAGTCATCAATTCCTGCTTGAAATTCTGCCCTCAGTTTCATGCATGCATGGCTTTATAAAAGTGGGATAAGTTTTCTGTGCTTCAGGGACTGTGCAGTGAAAGCAGGATCCAGCAGAGATTTGGCCATATCCAACAAATGCCTGCTGTCAAATTTTCCCTTCTCCTCTGTTTGACATGATGGAATCCCTTATAAATATGTCGATTCAGACCAGCACGCTGCATACTAAATTATGATAGCAGTATTCACACGTTAGCATAAAAAAAAGTGGACTCATCATGTGGTATTGTTTTGAAGTGAAACCTTGATGATGAGACAAGAAAAGAAGACTATCCATCAATTATCTCAATATTTTGAAGGCTGTAGCATAGGGAGGATGTTTGACTCTTGCCGTGGGATGGCAGGTTTGCTGTGATTTGTGTGAACTTCACTGTATGGTTTTGGTTTTGATGACAGATGTTAGAGGAATAATATTCAACTTTTTGATGTGTTCTAATATCCTTGGGGTAAAATGAATCTACGTAGAATTGAAGAATATTGTAGTTGTATTTGTTAATTGAAGCTGCTGTGCTTTGTACTTTATTTCGGAGCATCATGCCTGAGCAGACACAGAAGAAAAGCAATTATTTTTAGCAAATGTGAGACTGGTTTGCAGCATGGCTGGCATGCAGCAAGCCTCTAGAACACACACAGGAAAGGGAAATGGGGGGGCGGTCACAGGCTAGTTTTCACTTGTAGAATACTCTTGTCATTTCTGGAAAGCAATATTGTTTTACATGTGTCTTGTTCCAACCATTTATGCATGATAAACCAGTTTTAAATATGATGAAGTTAAGTGGACATGTCTGTGACAATTGAATATTCTCCAAACATTCAATCATTTTTCAATGATTCAAAAACTTAGCTATTTTAAATACTTATCACAGTCGCATTGAAGAGTATACTTTCTTGTTCCACATTCAGGCTGGAAACCATTAGACTAGGAGAAATCCCTTAAATATATCCAGTGGAAGGGGTCTCAATACACGTAACAGGAGAGGGATAGTCTATGGGGAATGGACACTCAGGACCAAATGCTGAGACAACTGAAACAACCACACTGCTCTCTTTGTTAAAAAGGCAATGGGAAATGAATTTAACAAGACATTCTTTTGTTGAAACCATTCTGAATACCACTTCAGTATTAACTCTTAAATGTATTTTGTGTCACTATTTTGTAAAAACAGTTTAAATGACCCTCTATTTCCTAAAGGACAATGGCTGTGTGGCACATTGCTATGCAAGGTCTTTCTCAAACAGGCTGGCAAATCTAATCCCCTAGGTAGACTCTCCTGTTCTTACCTTTGGGTTTCTACTAAAAAACAATTGTGGTGTCTAGCCTAATGGAGAACTTCTTGCCCATCATTAATAGTAAGTGCTAACATTTTTAAGTGCCAATCAATCCACTGAATGTCACGGAATGCATCAGTTCCTTTATCTCTTTTAGCTCATTTAACTCATATCATGACAACACCGTGCAGCAGGTTTTATTTTCTTCATGATGGGAGTAAAATATCCAGAAGGATGGAACTTCCCTGAGGTTGCAAAGATCAAATGTAAGGCAGTCAGTCTGACTCTGGAATTTAGAGTAATCAAGCCACTAAACTGTACTGTTTCCATTCTGCTCCAGTTTTTCTCTGCCTTATCTCTGGATTCTGCCTTAGACCAACCTCTTGGGCTGGCTACCTTGGCTGATCTGTCTTTGTGACTTCCGTTTTGCACCTGAGCCCTGTCTCATGTCAAACTTAGCTTCACATTTCCTAATCCCTAAACTGCCCTACTTCCTCTAGATACAGTCTGACCTCTACTTCCTGCTGGGGACACCCTCTCTGCCAGCATTCTGAAGAATGATTATATTAAATTGCCTATGTGTGATCACATGCATATACTTCTTTTTCTGTCTTGAAAGCATCTCCATAACCATCAGTTAATGAGTTTCCTTACTGTGGCTTTCTGAAAACAGCATTAATCTGGTTCTTTCTCGTCCTCTCTATGTTTCCTCCTTCCTTTTTCCCCTAAACTTGGGCACTCTGAATGTTCTGAGTGTCTTTCATTGTATCTTTTCACTTATCTCTCCACATCGTATCTTTAGAAATCTCATCCACTTCCATAGCTTGTTAATTTTGTTAGGTGGATAATTCTTAAATCTGGACTTTCTCCCAGGACCTGTTATATACTGCCTTGCTTTTATTTGTCCTCTGACTAGTTTTTCCACCTCAACTCCGTATTTCTGTAACTAATCTTTCATCCCCACATGTACTTCTTTCCTATTTGCCCTAAACCTTCTCCTTCTCCTTTTGATTCACCCCCCCCCATATTTTAAATACTCTTACTTCATATATCTAGGATTCAATTTCAGTAGGATTTTATTTCTCCCTATCTTTCTTAAAATGAATGACATCAATAACAGTACTATTACTATGTACCAGATAGTGCTCTAAGTTTTGCATGAATTATCTCAATGTTCATCGCAGCACTGTTTATAATAGCCAGGACATGGAAGCAACCTAGATGTCCATCAGCAGATGAATGGATAAGAAAGCTGTGGTACATATACACTTTCAGCCATTAAAAAGAATACATTTGAATCAGTTCTAATGAGGTGGATGAAACTGAGACTATTATACAGAGTGAAGTAAGCCAGAAGGAAAAATATAAATACAGTATACTAACGCATGTATATGGAATTTAGAAAGATGGTAACGATAACCCTGTGTAGAGACAGCAAAAGAGACACTGATGTATAGAACAGTCTTATGGACTCTGTGGGAGAGGGTGGGAAGATTTGGGAGAATGTCATTGAAACATGTGAAATGTCATGTATGAAACGAGATGCCAGTCCAGGTTCAGTGCACGATGCTGGATGCTTGGGGCTGGTGCGCTGGGAAGGCCCAGGGGGATGGTATGGGGAGGTTGGGAGGGAGGAGGGTTCAGGATGGGGAGCATGTGATTTTTTTTTTAAAAATAAAATTAAAAAAAAAAAAAAAAAGAAAAAAAAAAATAAATTTGAAGTAGCTACCCATTGTTATTCTTCACTTTATGGACAGAGACCCAGTCAATCATACTTTCCTGTTAATTTGGTCACAGCTTCTCCCTTATCTACCTTTCTGTCAGTGGTATTAGCAGCAATAGTTTATACTGGTATAGCTCCAGTTTTACACTGGTCTTTTATCCTCTTGACCTTCTCCTCAGCAGTGCCTTCATACTTGCCAAGGGTTATTATTCCTAAAATATTGTTTTGATAGTGCCACTCTCTGGCCCCAAGACCTTTCATGACTTCTTTTGTTTCACATGTTAGAGTCCAAATTTCCCCCCTTATATTCACCACCTGTATTTCCAAACTTATTTTCTACTGCCTTTTGCACAAAAACTGTCTTCAAACTAATTTCTTCCAACATCTTCTGAATTTTCAAAGTTATTTCTTTCCAACCTCCTGACTTTGGTTATTTGATTCTCTGAATGTGAGCGCCAGTCATCTCCCTCTTCCTCACTCCTGTCTCTGTCTATAGAAATCTTATCGAGTACAAGGGCTGGGCTTGAATGCCATTTTGCACACTAAGCACCCAAACAAAAGGGATGTCCCTTTTCTGAAATTTCATGGGACATTTGTGCCACTCGCATAAAACCTATTATTTGTTTCTGGTCATTTTTATGTGCTCCATTTTTTTCCTACGAGGCTGTAAACCTCTGGGGAAGTTGTAGCTGTCACATTCACCATGTATTCCCCTTAGTATAAAGGATATTTTTATGGAAGAAACTGTTAGAAAACATTTGACTGTAGGACTGAATGAAGAATCTCTTTTATAATGTGTCCATTTTCTTAGTTCTTAGTGTTTTGGGCATAGTGCCTTTTTAGAATCTGATAATACTGAGAATTTTTGCCAGAAAATAGAGAACTACACATAGGGGCAAGATTTTGTATGACTTCAGTGCATTCCTGGATCCCCTGAAGCCAATTCAGGTTAAGAAACTTTCAATTCCATTCATTCATGTGTTTTATGGTCTGCAGTTAGGCAGCAGCATAAGGATGGGGGTCACTCAAGCTGGGAAGGGTGCCTTCACATTTCTGTGGCAAGGTTTCCAAACTATAAAAAATGCTTCTGTGTCTGCCCCAGTGGAATGTTAGGTAATAGTAAATACATCTGGAAAGAATTTATTGGACTCAGGGTACGTGGCATGTAGGGTACTATATTAGGGATAGGGAAAATTATAAAGACTGCTCTCCCCAATCATTCTTACTTTCTGAAGCTATAATTTTTATATCCTGATGAGGTAGAGAATGAACGACCTCAGCCACGTATATAGGGTACAGTTGCTTGCTGCTGCTGCTAAGTCGCTTCAGTTGTGTCCGACTCTGTGTGACCCCATAGACGGCAGCCCACTAGGCTCCTCTGTCCCTGGGATTCTCCAGGCAAGAATACTGGAGTGGGTTGCCATTTCCTTCTCCAATGCATGAAAGTGAAAAATGAAAGGGAAGTCGCTCAGTCGTGTCTGACTCCTAGCGACCCCATGGACTGCAGCCTACCAGGCTTCTCCATCCATGGGATTTTCCAGGCAAGAGTACTGGAGTGGGGTGCCATTGCCTTGCTTACTTTATTATAAATAAAACTCATATCCACTTCACAATTCTTTCTTCTAGGATGCTTAATGAAAAGAAGCAACAATATTGTCAGTGACTATATCAGAATTATGTGTGGATGTTCCTTCTCCCTTTACTAGCAGTCCTCATCTCTGAACTCTGGAGAAAACAGTAATGATTTTGAAGAATAGATGTAACCATCAGTTCCACTAGCCCATCAATGTAGAGGGATCAGAAGATCAACCAAAATTCAAGATAAGGAAAATAGAAGGCAGAAGAGTAGGGTGCCTGACCTTCTATAACTCTGTGGGTGTCATTAGTGGCTGGCTACTGAGCTTATATGGGAAGTGTGGCTTTTTTTGGAATCACACGCTAACTTCTTGGTTATAACTCCACAGTTACTGCCTTGATGGTGATCCAAAGACTTTCTCCTTCCGTTGCTTCTTTCAACTGCTCCTGACCTTGCAAGAGAGCCATATTTGAAGTTTATTTCTAATAGAAAGGATGATCCACAAAACTCAAGTGTCTATGTGAATTCATTTTAACTTCTCTTTGTAAAGGTTGAAGGTAGGTAGGTTTTAGGGGAGGCAACATTGTAAGAGGGACAGATGGAATAAATAGCTAATTAAATCAACAAGTATTAAGCACAAATGAAGGCCTGTACACTAGATGTTGGGAAGCTAGAAATGAATAAGACATAATTTGTGTTTTTAAAGTAGTTAGAATCCAGGAAGAAAGGCAGGCATCTCAACATATAAGACTTTTCTAAGAGGAGTGACTAATATATTCTCTAGCCATTGTGGGAGTACAGAGAAGGAGCATCTTAACCAAACTGAGTGGGTTAGGGAAGACTGTCTTAAAAGAGCCACCATTGCTATTAAAATTCATATTCTAAATTGCTAACATTTGTGATGTTTTGTTGATGTTTTATAGAGGCCTATGTAGAAAGGATCCTGGTCCTCTGAGACCACATAAAGTAACATAAACATACTGATTTAAATAGAATGTAAGACAACACAAGAGCAGACATGTTTACAGTAGTAAACACCACTCAGAGTGTGTCTACAGAAGGTAAATAGTTCAGTGTGTGTGTGTATCTATGTATGTGTGTTTATTCCTTAGGTCCACAGATCAGTCTAAAAATGAATGTTTTAACTAGTGTAAAATTTTATGATGTGATGGAAACCACTGAATGGGCTAAAGCCAATAATTCATTGCACAAAGGTCTCTGCAGCTAATTTCAGATAGGAATACCTTTTGCTCTCTGATGAACTGATATGTATGTGAGAGTTAATGTCACCTTCCAAGTCTCAGGAGCAATCTATCCCACTGTCACATCTTTCTTTTGAGCCATGACATTCTGAAAAAATTGTAATTCTTTCTTCTATTATTTCACAAAGGTTGTATTGTCAAGCACTCTCCAGGAGGCATATTTCTAAGATTTGGCTTCCTCTCTGGAATTGTGAACTCTTCAGATGCTATGATAATGGACTTGAAAGTCATCTATGAGCTGGTGATTCTATTAATTTGAATAACAGGTATTCTAATTTCTAGTTATAATGTTTTCAGTGATTGGAACTTTCCACATTTTTCTTCCTGGCAGATGAAACATTCTAGTTAGAAAATGGACCTCTGGCCCATTCCCCAAGGAAGTAACAAGTACTTTAGAAACTTTTAATTACAGACAGAAAATTTGGGATAACAGAGTGAGAATATATGTAATAAAATCACATAGTTTCAATTAGACTTGAGGAAAAGAACATAAGTCATTGATGACATTGCTTTTATTTTAGAAAAAGATGCTGTGTAAACATCTACAGTTTATGCATCTACATAAATATTTGACTTGCTGACCTGATCTACATTTCCCTATTTGTAATTAAGTTTCAGGCATTTTTGCCTTGAGAAACATAGTCTGTTTATCTATATCCATTGAAATATCATCTATCTAACTATGCATCTATCAATAGCTATATCAATTATCTATGTTCTATCTCATCTATCTGTCTAAGCTACATATTATAGATAATTTTGAATATACATAGGTACCATTTTCTAATGTTACAGTTACTATTGCACATGCTTAAAAAAACAATATTCATTGCATATTACTTTAGTTCAGTTCTGTCAGTCATGTGTGACTCTTTGTGACCCCAAGGGTGCAGTATGCCAGGCTTCCCTGTCCATCATGAACTCCTGGAGTTTACTCAAACTCAAGTCCATGGAGTTGGTGATGCCATCCAACCATCTCATCCTCTGTCATCCTCTTCTCCTCCAGCCTTCAATCTTTCCCAGCATCAAAGTCTTTTCAAATGAGTCAGTTCCTCGCATCCAGTGGACAAAGTATTGGAGTTACAGCTTCAACATCAGTCCATCCAATGAATATTCGGGATTGATTTCCTTTAGGATGAACTGGTTGGATCTCCTTGCAGTCCAAGGGACTCTCAAGAGTCTTCTCCAACACCACAGTTTAAAAACATCAATTCTTCAGGGCTCAGCTTTCTTTATAGTCCCACTCTCACATTACTACATGACTACTGGAAAAACCATAGCTTTGAATAGATGGACCTTTGTTAGCAAAGTAATGTCTTTGCCTTTTAATATGCTGTCTAGGTGGGTTATAGCTTTTTTTTCAAGGACCAAATGTCTTTTAATTTCATGGCTGCAGTCACCATCTGCAGTGATTTTGGAACCCCCAGAAATAAAGTTTGACACTGTTTCCATTGTTTCCCCATCTATTTGCCATGAAGTGATGGGACCAGAGGCCATGATCTTAGTTTTCTGAATGTTGAGTTATAAGCCAGCTTTTTCACTCTCCTCGTTCACTTTAATCAAGAGTCTCTTTAATTCTTATTCACTTTCTGCCATAAGGGTGGTGTCATCTGCATATCTGAGGTTATTGATATTTCTCCCTGCAATCTTGACTCCAGCCTGTGTTTCGTACAGACCAGCATTTCTCATGATGTACTCTGCATATATGTTAAATAAGCAAGGTGACAACATACAGCTGTGACGTATTCCTTTTGCGATTTGGAACCAGTCTGTTGTTCCATGTCCAGTTTTAACTGTTGCTTCCTGGACTGGGTACAGATTTCTCAGGAGGCAGGTCAGGTGGTGTGGTATTCCCATCTCTTTCAGAATTTTCCACAGTTTATTGTGATCCACACAGTCAAAGGCTTTGGTGTAGCCAATAAAGCAAAAGTAGATGTTTTTCTGGAACTCTCTTGCTTTTTTGATGATCCAACAGATGTTGGCAATTTGATCTCTGGTTTCTCTGCCTTTTATAAATCCAACTTGAACATCTGGAAGTTCATGGTTCACATACTGTTGCAGCCTGGTATGGAGAATTTTGAGCATTATTTCGTTAGTGTGTGAGATGAGTACAATTGTGTGGTAGTTTGGGCATTTTTTGGCATTGCCTTTCTTTGGGATTGTAATGGAAGCTGACCTTTTCCAGTCCTGTGGCCACTGCAGATTTTTCAAATTTGCTGACATAGTGACTTCAGCACTTTAACAGCATCATCTTTTAGGATTTGAAATAGCTCAACTGGAATTGCATCACCTCCACTAGCTTTGTTTGTAGTGATGCTTCCTAAGGCCCACTTGACTTCACACTCCAGGATGTCTGGTTCTAGGTGAGTGATCACATCATCGTGATTATCTGGGTCATGAAGACCTTTTTTGTATAGTTCTTCTGTGTATTGTTGCCACCTCTTCTTAATATCATCTGTTTCTGTTAGGTCCATATCATTTCTGTCCTTTATTGTGTCCTTCTTTGCTTGAAATGTTCCCTTGGTATCTCTAATTTTCTTGAAGAGATCCTAGTCTTTCCCATTCTATGTTTTCCTCTATTTCTTTGCATTGATCTTGGAGGAAGGCTTTCTTATCTCTCCTTGGTATTCTTTGGAACTCTGCATTCAATTGGGTATATCTTTCCTTCTCTCCTTTGCCTTTTCCATCTCTTCTTTTCATACTGTTCATGGGGTTCTCAAGGCAAGAATACTAAAGTGGTTTGCCATTCCCTTCTCCAGTGGAGCACATTCTGTCAGACCTCTCCACCATGACCCATCTGTCTTGGGTGGCCCCACACAGCATCGCTTAGTTTCATTGAGTTAGACAAGGCTGTGGTCCATGTGATCAGATTGGCTTATTGTCTGAGATTGTGGTTTCAGTCTGTCTGCCCACTGATGCCCTCTCTCAGTGCCTACTGTCTTACTTGGGTTTCCCTTACCTGAGACATGGGGTATCTCTTCATGGCTGCTCCAGCAAAGCGCAGCCACTGCTCCTTACCTTGGACATGGGGTAGCTCCTCTCAGCCGTGCTTGCACTGTCGCAGCCTCCATGCTAGGACACTGAAAGATGAACTCCCCAGATCGGTAGGTGCTCAATATGCTACTGGAAATCAGTGGAGAAATAACTCCAGAAAGAATGAAGGGATGGACCCAAAGCAAAAACAACACCCAGTTGTGGACAAGACTGGTGCTAGAAGGAAGATTCAATGCTGTAAAGAGCAATATTGCATAGGACGTGGAATGTTAGGTCCATGAATCAAGGCAAATTGGAAGTTGTCAAACAGGAGATGAAAAGAGTGAACATCGACATTTTAGGAATCAGCGAACTAAGATGGACTGGAATGGGTGAATTTAACTCAGATGACCATTATTTCTACTACTGTTGTCAGGAATCCCGTAGAAGAAATGGAGTAGCTATCGTAGTCAACAAAAGAGTCTGAAATGCAGTACTTGGATACAAGCTCAAAAACGACAGAGTGATCTCTGTTCATTTCCAAGGCAACAAACCATTCAATATCATGGTAATCCAAGTGTATGCCCTGACCAATAATGCTGAACAAGCTGAAGTTGAACAGTTCTATGAAGACCTACAAAACCTTCTAGAAATAACATCCGAAAAAGATGTCCTTTTCATTATAGGGGATTGGAATGCAAAGGTAGGAAGTCAAGAAACCCCTGGAGTAACAGGCAAATTTGGCCTTGGAATATGGAATGAAGCAGGGTAAAGGCTAATGGAGTTCTGCCAAGAGAATGCACTGGTCATAGCAAACACCCTCTTCCAACAACACAAGAGAAGACTCTACACATGGACATCACCAGATGGTCAACACTGAAATCAGACTGATTATATTCTTTGCAGCCAAAGATGGAGAAGCTCTATACAGTCAGCAAAAACAAGACTGGGAGCTGACTGTGGCTCAGATCATGAACTCCTTATTGCCAAATTCAGACTAAAATTGAAGAAAATGGGGAAAATCACTAACCCATTCAGGTATGACATAAATCAAATCCCTTATGACAATACAGTGGAAATGAGAAATAGGTTGAAGGGACTAGATCTGATAGATAGAGTGCCTGATGAACTATGGAATGAGGTTCGTGACATTGTACAGGAGACAGGGATCAAGACCATCCCCATGGAAAAGAAATGCAAAAAAGCAAAGTGGCTGTCTGAGGAGGCCTTACAAATAGCTGTGAAAAGAAGAGAAGTGAAAAGCAAAGGAGAAAAGGAAAGATATACCCATTTGAATTCAGAGTTCCAAAGAATAGCACGGAGAGATAAGAAAGCCCTCCTCCAAGATCAGTGCAAAGAAATAGAGGAAAACAATAGAATGGGAAAGACTAGAGATCTCTTCAAGAAAATTAGAGATACCAAGGGAATGTTTGACGCAAAGATGGGCTCAATAAAGGACAGAAATGTCATGGACCTAATAGAAACAGAAGATATTAAGAAGAGGTGGCAAGAATACACAGAAGAACTATACAGAAAAAAAATTTTTAGGACCCAGATAATCACAACGGTATCATCACTCACCTAGAGCTAGAGATCCTGGAATGTGAAGTCAAGTGGACCTTAGGAAGTATCACTATGAACAAAGCTAGTGGAGGTGATGGAATTCCAGTTGAGCTATTTCAAATCCTGAAAGATGATGCTGTGAAAGTGCTGCACTCAATATGCCAGCAAATTTGGAAAACTCAGCAGTGGCCACAGGACTGGAAAAGGTCAGTTTTCATTCCAAAACCAAAGAAATAAATGCCAAGAAATACTCAAACTACTACACAATTGCACTCATCTCACATGCTAGTAAAGTAATGCTCAGAATTCTCCAAGCCAGCCTTCAACAATACGTGACCCATGAACTTCCAGATGTTGAAGCTGGTATTAGAAAAGGCAGAGGAACCAGAGATCAAATTGCCAACAATTGATGGATCATCAAAAAAGCAAGGGAGTTCCAGAAAAACATCTATTTTTGCTTTATTGACTAGGCCAAACCCTTTGACTGTGTGGATCACAACAAACTGTGGAAAATTCTGAGAGAGATGGGAATACCATCTGATCTGCCTCTTGAGAAACCTGTATGCAGGTCAGGAAGCAACAGCTAGAACCGACATGGAACAACAGACTGGTTCCAAATAGGAAAAACAGTACATCAAGCCTGTATATTGTCACCCTGCTTATTTAACTTATATGCAGTGTACAGCATGCAAGACACTGGTATGTATGAAGCACAAGCTCGAGTCAAGATTGCTGGGAGAAATATCAATAACCTCAGATATGCAGATGACACCACCCTTATGGCAGAAAGTGAAGAAGAACTAAAGAGACTCCTGATTAAAGTGAAAGAGGAGAGTGAAGAAGTTGGCTTAAAACTCAACATTCAGAAAACTAAGATCGTGGCCTCCGGTCCCATCACTTCATGGAAAATAGATGGGGAAACAGTGGAAACAGTGGCTGACTTTATTTTTCTGGGCTCCAAAATCACTGCAGATGGTGATTTCAGCCATGAAATTAAAAGACATTTGGTCCTTGGAAGGAAAGTTATGACCAACATAGGCAGCATATTAAAAAAGCAGAGACATTACTTTGTCAACAAAGGTCCGTCTAGTCAAGGCTATAGTTTTTCCAGTAGTCATATAGGGATGTTAGAGTTGGACTATAAAGAAAGCTGAGCGCTGAAGAATTGATGCATTTGAACTGTGGTGTTGGAGAAGACTCTTGAGAGTCCCTTGGACTGCAAGGAGATCCAACCAGTCCATCCTAAAGAAGATCAGTCCTGGGTGTTCATTGGAAGGACTGATGTTGAAGCTGAAACTCCAATATTTTGGCCACCTGATGTAAAGAGCTGATTTATTTGAAAAGACCCTGATGCTGGGAAAGATCGAGGGCAGGAGGAGAAGGGGAAAACAGAGGATGAGATGATTGGGTGGCATCACCGACTTAATGGACATGGGTTTGGGTGGGCTCTGGGAGTTGGTGATGGACAGGGAGGCCTGGCGTGCTGCAATTCATGGTGTCACAAAGAGTTGGACACGACTGAGTGACTAAACTAAACAGAACTCTCTTCTTTTCACAGCTATTTCTAAGGCCTCCTCAGACCACTATTTTGCCTTTTTGTATTTCCTTTCTTAGGAATGGTCTTGATTCCTTCCTCCTGTACAATGTCACAAACTTCATCCATAGCTCTTCAGGCACTCTGTCTGTCAGATCTAATCCCTTGAATCTGTCACTTCCACTGTATAATCATAAGGGATTTGATTTAGGTCATATCTGAATGGTTTAGTGGTTTTCTCTACTTTCTTCAATTTAAGTCTGAATTTTGCAATAAGAAGTTCATGATCTGAGCCACAGTCAGCTCCTGGTCTTGTTTTTGCTGACTGTATAGAGCTTCTCCATCTTTGGCTGCAAAGAATATAATCAATCTGATTTTGGTATTGACCATCTGGTAATGTCCTTGTGTAGAGTCTTCTCTTGTGTTGTTGGAAGAGGGTGTTTGCTATGACCAGTGCATTCTCTTGGTAAAACTCTACTAGCCTTTGCCCTGAATTATTATAATTTCAACCATCTTATAAAAGGTTGCATATATTAGTTATTCCAGTTGTTCTTGCTGTTTTCTGCTAATTTGGGGATTTTAATTGTGTTAAAGCTGATTAAAAAATGAATGAATTTACACATTCATTTTCCCACACCAAGTATTAAGAATAAAAATATTTATTTCAAACAATATGTCCCTTGATATAAACATGTGCTAGGTCAGTTTCTTTGCTATTTTTTGAAATATATCTAATTCAAAATTTTTTAGAACGGAACATTGTACATTTGATAGGAATTATGACTGATTTTCATGATACACTGATGTAGCATGTCAAATCTTAGGCAGTTAGTTAAATTCTGGGACAGAAATTAAATTTTTCTATAGTTGCAATTTTTCCTCTAACAATGAAAGAAGGCTCTCCTTGTTCATTACTTTCTTTTAGCATCACTTGTGCTTCCTTGGTGGCTCAGGTCGTAAAGAATTCGCCTGCAACGTAGAAGACCTGGATTCGATCCCTGGGTTGGGAAGATCCCCTGGAGTAGCGAATGGCTATCCACTCCCATGTTCTGGCCTAGAGAATTCCATGGACTGTATAGTCCATGGGGTTGCAAAGAGCGAACACGACTGAGTTACTTTCACTCTCACTTTCAGGGGTACTCTAATTTTTCTGTCAAATTCTGACATCATTTTGTTGGTTTCTGTTTTCAATCCCAATTCTGTCCTTGAAATACTTGTGCAAATTCAATGTGGAATTAAGTGTAGGAAAGAAACTATTTCAATGTTCTGTCCTCTATTTTTTGAGAAAAAATTTTCTCCTTGCATTAGTATCTCCTGCCCAAAGCATGTTTTGTAGAGCAGTGAGTAATAGTATGTTGATAATCTTCTCTCTTAAAAAGTAAACATTTTGATATTGTCCATCTATTTTAGTTATTAAGTAAATTACGAAAGGAAATATACAAAGTGTTTTGGTTTTATAAGGCTAGTTATAGAAAGTATATGTTTGAAATAAACCAAGACGTTTAGAAGACCATAGCATTAGTATTTAAACTATCTCCAGAAAAGAAATTTAGATTTCTTCATATTGGTCAATAAAATAAATTCCTAAGAAAAAATTCTCTTCTCCATGCCATCACCTTATTTTGTGCATGCTGGATAGGGCATAAAAGTAACACAGCCCAGACAGCCACAGCAGGGCAGGTAAAGTTGGTGCAATAGAGCTACATGACAGAACTCTATTACAGTAAGTCATGCAATTCCAGAAATAACCTATGTGGAACATATTGCTTCTGCTACACATGTCAGAAACTGAACTTTGATTGATGTCACAACACAAAAACATATACTAAAACTTGGTAATTATGATGACTGTGTAAAAATATGACTGTGTAAAAATAACAACCTTGCCAGTAGTATCAGTGGCTCTTAAAATTAACAAATGGGCAAAAGATATCAATTTTATATGCAGCTCAGGTCTTACAAATGTTTCTGGTTGTTGCCATCAGCATGCACATAAGTAGGAAGGCATGATGGTATGGCGATCATCACCTCTGAGATGGGGAGACATCCTCTGGGGATTGATTATTTACAGATAACCACACCACCTGGGGTGCCATATTGGTACTCTAAAAATTCATTAATGTGTGAGAAAAATGTGTCTTTTGTCTTGGAAGAGGAAGTTAGCAATTTAGAATACTAAACAGTGATATCCTGGCTATGGTTTGCACCCACTAAATCCTAGAGAACACTCACCCCAAAATTGAAACGCTCTTTCACTTAAGCAAGTTCATAGCTTAAAAAAATAGCTCTAACAAATGTTCACAGCATTTCTGTAGAAGCATTTGCTCACAGGGAAAGTGGCAACTAGGTTTCAGATTGTCTAGAGAATTGGTTTACTTTGAAAAATGAGTGATTTGATTTAGAAAAAGTTGGCTAAAATTTCTGAATTTTTAAAAAGTAAATTTTCAAATTGAAGTTAAAACATGTGAGACATTTTTATTTGCTCACTTTTCTTTATTGCAAAGCTGCCTTATAAAGGAAATTAAAGAAAAGAAAAAAAAAACACATGGACTAAACCTATACACTAAACCTATACAATTTTTTCTACATTTCTTGCTGCCTTAGTTAGTCCATAGCAAGTTAAAAAGACAACTGAATACAATTTTGAAAAGAACAAATTATGATAGCAAATGTTTATAAGGAATTTATACACTTTTATAGTTTAAATAATTTCTATAACTAAATGTTATATTGTAATTAAATATTTTCCAGAATATATTTTGCCAATGAATATGCTGAAATAACTAATAATTTCAACATCTCATAGAAACAGTTTTAGTTAAAGTCATCTATATATTCCTCTAGCTTTGTTCGTAGTGATGCTTTCTAAGGCCCACTTGACTTCACATTCCAGGATGTCTGGCTCTAGGTCAGTGATCACACCATCGTGATTATATGGGTTGTGAAGATCTTTTTTGTACAGTTCTTCTGTGTATTCTTGCCATCTCTTCTTAATATCTTCTGCTTCTGTTAGATCCATACCATTTCTGTCCTTTATCGAGCTCATCTTTGCATGAAATGTTCCTTTGGTATCTCTGATTTTCTTGAAGAGATCTCTAGTCTTTCCCATCCTGTTGTTTTCCTCTATTTCTTTGCATTGATCGTTGAAGAACGCTTTCTTATCTCTTCTTGCTATTCTTTGGAACTCTGCATTCAGATGTTTATATCTTTCCTTTTCTCCTTTGCTTTTCACTTCTCTTCTTTTCACAGCTATTTGTAAGGCCTCCCCAGACAGCCATTTTGCTTTTTTGCATTTCTTTTCCATGGGGATGGTCTTGATCCCTGTCTCCGCTGGATCATGGAAAAAGCAAGAGAGTTCCAGAAAAACATCTATTTCTGCTTTATTGACTATGCCAAAGCCTTTGACTGTGTGGATCACAATAAACTGTGGAAAATTCTGAAAGAGGTGGGAATACCAGACCACCTGATCTGCCTCTTGAGAAATTTGTATGCAGGTCAGGAAGCAACAGTTAGAACTGGATATGGAACAACAGACTGTTTCCAAATAGGAAAAGGAGTACGTCAAGTCTGTATATTGTCACCCTGCTTATTTAATGTCTATGCAGAGTACATCATGAGAAACGCTGGACTGGAAGAAACACAAGCTGGAATCAAGATTGCCAGGAGAAATATCAATAACCTCAGGTATGCAGATGACACCACCCTTATGGCAGAAAATGAAGAGGAACTAAAAAGCCTCTTGATGAAAGTGAAAGTGGAGAGTGAAAAAGTTGGCTTAAAGCTCAACATTCAGAAAACAAAGATCATGGCATCCGGTCCCATCACTTCATGGGAAATAGATGGGGAAACAGTGGAAACAGTGTCAGACTTTATTTTTCTGGGCTCCAAAATCACTGCAGATATTGACTGCAGCCATGAAATTAAAAAAGATGCTTACTCCTTGGAAGGAAAGTTATGACCAACCTAGATAGCATATTCAAAAGCAGAGACATTACTTTGCCAACAAAGGTTCATCTAGTCAAGGCTATGGTTTTTCCTGTGGTCATGTATGGATGTGAGAGTTGGACTGTGAAGAAGGCTGAGTGCCGAAGAATTGATGCTTTTAAACTGTGGTGTTGGAGAAGACTCTTGAGAGTCCCTTGGACTGCAAGGAGATCCAACCAGTCCATTCTGAAGGAGATCAGCCCTGGGATTTCTTTGGAAGGAATGATGCTAAAGCTGAAACTCCAGTACTTTGGCCACCTCATGCGAAGAGTTGACTCATTGGAAAAGACTCTGATGCTGGGAGGGATTGGGGACAGGAGGAGAAGGGGACGACAGACGATGAGATGGCTGGATGGCATCACTGACTCGATGGATGTGAGTCTGAGTGAACTCCGGGAGTTGGTGATGGACAGGGAGGCCTGGCGTGCTGCGATTCATGGGGTCACAAAGAGTCAGACATGACTGAGCGACTGATCTGATCTGATCTGATATATTCCTCTGTAGGTGTCTGTCTGTGTGGGTAAAATTTTAAGTAGATATAATTGCAAGGATTTGTTTTAAACTTTTTTCTAAAGAGTCTGTAAAACTAGGAATATTTGTTTTTGCATTGGTTACAAGACTGATTTTTCCCACAGATGAAATTCAAAGGTTGTTAAAGGTTTGGATCTAAATTTTAGAAATTGGAAATTAACTAATTTTTCTTTTCTTTTAAAAACAAATTATAATCCACCTGCTCTATTTTTATTTCCTCTTAACTCATTTTAGTTTTTAAATATAAAATAAATAATACTACTACATTTGGTTTAACCTTTAATTTCCAAGGTAGAATAAGGAAAATAGGCAGAAGCATTTAAACTCTGTGAGGCATAAAGCTGTGCCTGTCTTGTTCCCTGCAGTGGTAAAGAGTTTGCCTGCCAATGCAGGGGACACAAGAGATGTGGGTTCATCCCTGGGTTGCAAAGATACCCTGGAGTAGGAAATGGCAACCCACTACAGTCTTCTTGCCTGGAAAATTCCATGGACAGAAGAGCCTGCTGGGCTACAGTGCATGGGTTGCAAGAGTCGGACATGACTAAGCAACTGAGCATGCATGCACGTCTTGTTCTCCATTAGTCTCTCATCATAATGGTGAACATTTGTTGAGAAATTGATTTGTGCCAGTTGTGGTTTAGAGCTCATTCATGTGATATCCTGTTTGGTCATCTTGACCATTGCTCCTTTCTCCCTCAACATAACTAGAGTAAATGTTTTAGAGACCCACAGCACTGAGAAAGATTACACTGTCTCATCTCCTACTTTTTGATATATGTAATTCTTATTTTTTAAAGAAAAGTAAACAAATTCAAAGGCAAAACATGTTCGTAAGTACTGAAATTAAGTCCCTTTTTAACTTAGATTGTTTTGATCAAATAATGGTAAATCGAATTAGTTAAAGTTCATTTTAACCTGCCCCCCCCCAACTGATGTAGTCAATATGTGCTTAATTTGTCTTCTGTGGAATTTATCTATGACTCTCAGTGCCTACTGCAGTCCTGGAGCCATACTTCAGTGCCAGCTGATATGGTGATAGAAACAGGTCTATGACATTACCACTGTCTTCAAATAACTGGAGAGACAGGACATGCACATTTTTAAAAACAGTTTATTTATTTATTTTAATTGGAGGCTAATTACTTTACAATATTATAGTGGTTTTGGCCATACATTGACATGAATCAGCCATGGGTGTATATGTGTCCCCCATCCTGAAACCCTATCCCTCAGGGTTGTCCCAGTGTACCGGCTTTGAGTGCCCTGTTTCAGGGCATGCACATTTTATGGAAAGCTTAAAAATAAAAGAACATTTTAAGGGAATGCCAATAAAAGCTTACTTGTAGAATAGCACCTGTTTCCATTTCACTTATTGGTTCATTATTATTATTATTTTTGGTTTCTGTATTGTTCTATGTAGGGAGTTTGGGGAAAAGACACATTGAGCCCATACAAGGAATGAAGTGTTGATGGCATGCAAATGATACAAAATAAATGAAAGAAAATACACACTCCAAGTCCTAATAAGATTTACATGTTTCAGCATCAGCAGAGTAGGGTCAAAAGTGCCCAAGAGCACTGGGTTCCAATTCTGCCATTGAGCTGCTTGAAACAAGCTACTTAATTTATCAGGTCTTCAGTTTATCTGTAAAATAAAGTTGGTGAGTAGCAGATTATGATGATTCTTGTGGATTCTTGCTCTAGTGTTCTCTTTAGACTGTTTCTCTCTTGATGTTGTTTTCCTTTTCCAGAGATATCTTTCAGAAGCATTGGGGTATCAACTCATGGAAAAGTGAAAGTTGACATTCAAAAAAAAAAAAAACAGATGAGAGTTATGGTTATTTTTCCAATAGTTTCATTCTGGCTACATGTACTGAGTCTGCACCTGTGGTGTGTAAAATATTGTGGTAATGCAAAGAGGTTGAAGGTAGAGTCTTTGTCCAAGACACAGTTCTAGAAAATGATCAAGGGGAGAAACATAGAATAGAATCTTTAAAGTGAGGAGAGTGGAATGTGGGAGGACTTCATGGCAAAGGTTACATCCGAACTTCATCTTTTAGTTGGTCAATTATCATTACATCTATTGAAAGGTGCCATGTTTTACCTGAAGCATATCGTGTGGTCATTGGTATAGGAAACATAAGCAAGATATAGACCCAAATTTGATTTGCACCAAGTGAAATTTCAAGAAAAGTAAAGTTTATTTTAAAAATATTGCCTCTGATTTTCTTAGCATTTGACATTTAGGTGAGACATGAATAACTTCACGGAGTTTTGAATAATTCATATTTTATTGGGAAAGAAAAAAAATTATTTCCATTGTCTTAGTCAAATAAGATTTATCTCACTTGAATTATTGTTAATTCAGTAAAATGGCCTATAATTTCATGTTGGTAGGAACATTACTGCATCCAATAGAATGTAGTTTACTATTCTCTGTCCTTTCCAAAATCATGCTCTGCTTGAAACTTTTGGTTTATGGGCTTTTCCCCTCATGAGAGTACTAACCTGAATGTGTCCTGTGAAATGTCACACTACACAAAATTGGCTGTTCCAGCTTTCATGAAGAAGATTATATAGCCCATGGGTTCTGCTTGGCAAGTTTTTCCTCACTCTACACCTCTGCTTGTGGTGATCCCCACAGACTGCCAGCAGCTCTGCCTTTAATGGGTGTTACTACATTTCCTCAGTGACTGATTTTTATTAGTTTCAAAAGATAACAGCATATGTACACACACACGCTGATGTTTCTGAAGGGCACTGTGGTGAAAGATTAGAGTGATTTTGCTTTCTTCCCGATCAAACAATGTGTCTTGGAGAGCACGGGTGAATTTAGTTTTGTGTCACCAGAAAGAATAAAACCTGTTGACATTGTTACTTATCAGCTTTTTTCAATCTTAATGCCAAGGTCTGACTGTTTGGTTAGTAAAGGTTGAGATTATGAGGTTAGATATTACATAAAATCCAGAATTTTCAGAATGTATGCTAATCCAGAAATTATTTCAAAGGGAAGAGGCAAGAAGCCCATGATTTAAGCACAGGTGTTTAATGGCCAACCATGGAGTTAGGTTCACCTCATAACAGTGAAAACCTCTACCTGGGGGACCGAAAATTGACACAGAGTGTAGGACTTCGTTAGAGTGAATATCAATGAGAGAAAAGCACAACTGTGAGTTGTGAGATTTGAACAAAATTAATTCAGCTACACCTGGCAAGCTGTATATTGTAAAAGACTTTAGCACACATACTGGCAGCAATATAAAAGAGCAAAAGGAAATCGCTAGGTCTGGCAAGATACATCACTGTTTTATCTTAGCCACTGAGATCCTTGGGGTATTTCAAATCCTCAGTTATAGCTTCTATAATGACTTATTTATGCAGTTATGTCAAACAACCTAAGTATAATGTATGAAATGGCATCAGTCACATCCACATGAAGCATAGGAAGTCTGTCTGCAAAAGTAGAGGACTTTTCTTTGCAGCCTAGAAATCTCATCTTAAACGGATAATGTGTGAAGCACATAAGGAACAACTTCTAATGTTATATTCACTCTACAAACATATATGGTGCTTCAATGATGTACTGGATACTGTAGTAACAGACTCAATAATAATGTGAATAAAATGCTTAAACGGTGGGCTCTTTCTTCAGACTGTTCAAGGGCTGATAACAGGGTAATCTTAAGCATCTTCCAACTAGATGGGACATGATCTGTACAAGGAAGGCAAATCATCCCCAAGCAGCACTTGCATAGATGGTTTAAGATAGTGTTCCAGTGGGTGGAAAGTCTAGAAATCACAACTGAATGGTCAGTGAAGAAGAGTTATTTAATGGTGATGGAAAATCTATGACAAAAATTTGTATAGCTTCTATTTCATAAGTTTTGTCTTCTGATACTTTCAACATCTTGGTAAGAAAAGGTCAGCATCTTTGGGTTGTATTAGAAACCTGAAACCCCAATATCCTTTGACTTAGAACAAACAAACAAAACAAGTTATCTCATATACTTGCAAAATCCAGGGGTAGGCCTGACTGCAGCACTGATCTCTTCACATTTTGGGTGTGCTTTACAGGGGATTGGGGTCATGCCAGACTCCACCTGGTAATAGCTCAATGAAAGAGAACATCTTTTCCCAGCAGCTCCCAGGTAAGATTTTGAGTTCCCTCTACTTAAATGTCCGGAGAAGGCAATAGTACCCCACTCCAGTACTCTTGCCTGGAAAATCCCATGGATGGAGGAGCCTGGTGGGCTGCAGTCCATGGGGTCGCTACGAGTCTGACACGACTGAGCGACTTCACTTTCACTTTTCACTTTCATGCATTGGAGAAGGAAATGACAACCCACTCCAGTGTTCTTGCCTGGAGAATCCCAGGGATGGCGGAGCCTGGTGGGCTGCCATCTATGGGGTCGCACAGAGTCGGACACGACTGAAGCGACTTAGCAGCAGCAACTTAAATGTCATGTGCACATCCTACTTCTCACTCTGCTCTCTTCTGCTCTCCTTCCCTCTCTTCTTACTCTATAGCTATCCCTGGTGATCTCATCTATGCCTAACTTCAGCCCCCACCAGCATGCTCATGACACCCAAGTCCACTTTTGGAGCTCCTGTAGTGTTCCTGAACTACAGACCTATGTCAAATTGCCTTCTAGAAATCTTTATGAAGTGTCTCGGAGCTTCCTAGGTGTTTAGAAGGCTTTGTTGTGTAGTCTGCTATCTGCTTTATTTCAAGAACAGGTATGAGACTGTGCAAAGTGGATGTTGAGGAGAGGGGTATGTATCTGTAAACTATTCAGTCTGAGAACTGAGATTATGTCTTGCTTCTATACTTGCTACACTAAACATCAGTTTCATCATTTGCAAATGAACACCATTTATATTGCAAGATTTTGTAAAGGTTAAGTATGCAAAAGTTTCATTTGAGTATCGGAAATTTAATAGACTAAGGCATGTTGACTCTGATTAATGGTGATTATTGGCATGCGCTGTTAGGAAGGTTTCTGATGAAATGTCCAAGCTCTTCTGGAAAGGGATTGGTAATTGGTCAATGATATCTAATCTGAGAATGAGATGGGGAAGAGTCAGTCCTCAGGCCTCATACTTGCTTCTCTAATAGGAACTGAAGGAATAGAAGTAACATTTTTATGTTCAGTTGTGGTTGTTAATATCCCCATCATTTTTATTAAAAACTTTTAGTATATAATTTTCAGGTGTGCAGCATTGTAGTTTAACGCCTGTGTACACTACAAATTTATCACCACCACCATCCCTCACCATACAGTTGATCTGACTGACCCATTTCACCTAATCCCCAACCCTTTTCCCCTCTGGTAACTACTGATTGGTTCCCTGTGTGTATGAGTTTGTTTTTGTTTTATTTTGTTCATTTGTTGGCTTTATTTTTTATTTATGTGTTTTTAATATAATTTAAAATTTATTTTTTAATCTTTGAAAATAAAAGTTTATATTTTCTTCAGATTATAGGGTTAATCACAATCATTTGTGCCTCCCTGTCTGTTCATTGTTCTTGCCTGGAGAATCAATCCCAGGGACGAGGGAGCCTAGTGGGCTGCTGTCTATGGGGTCGCACAGAGTCGGACACAACTGAAGCGACTTAGCAGCAGCAGCAGTCCCTTCATTTTTCCTAGAGAGAACAAATTTCAATTATTATAGTTATTTCTTTCAGTTTTTACTTCTCAGACTCTAAATAATATGATCATAATGCTACTTATTGATTTTTATTTTTTTGTCACTATCTGTAGTGATAAAGCCTAGCTTTCTTTTACAACCATTCCAACAAACACATATATAATTTCCATCATCCCAAACAAACAAACAAAAAAATTGGAGAAGGAAATGGCAACCCACTCCAGTACTCTTGCCTGGAAAATTCCACGGACTGAGGAGCCTGGTAGGCTACAGTCCATGGGGTCACAAAGAGTCAGACATAATTGAGTGACTTCACATAAATAAAAAATATTTCTAGATCAATGTTTGGTATTTGCATTATTATGGTTATCATTTATTATTCATTCTCTGATTACATTGTTATTCTTATACACCTTTTTGTTTTTCATATTCAGTTGGCTTCTTTATTTGCTTTTTCAATATATGTCCTTAATTCACCCCCAATTGTACCACATATACAACTGTCTCAGCTATTATGTTAGTATCATCTTTACTGTGATCCTGAGGATTCTTTTCACACCCCTCCTCCTTTGGATCTTCCATTTTCTGGATCCACTATCTTATTCCTTGTTCATCTTTTTGGTGGAACATATTTTCTAGAAGTAATTTTTCCCCAAAAAAGGATCCATTGGAGGTGAAGTTTTTGAATATGGTGTTTTTTGTTTTTTGTTTTTTTTTTTGTTGTTGTTATTGTTTTTGTTTAGTCACTCAGTCGTGTCCAACTCTTTGTGACTTCATGGACTATAGCCCACCAGGCTCCTCTGTCTGTGGGATTCTCCAGGCAAGAATACTAGAGAGTGGGTTGCCATTTCCTTCTCCAGGGGATCTTCCCAACACAGAGATCTATGTGATTGAAAATATTCTTTTTTCCTACCCTCACACATGATTCATGACTTGGCAGAAGATTCTCTTGAAAAAATGGCAGAGTTGCCACAAACCTTCTGTTTGTAAAATGTAGGATCTGTAAAGCACACTGTAATGTATCACAATAAAATGATGTATGTCTGTACAAATACTAACTTCAATGGGTGTGCACTTAAATGTAAAATCTCAAGATGTGAAACTTTATAGAGTAGAAAATCTTCAGAATTTAGGGAGAAGCAAAGTTTTCTTAGACTTGACACTGTAAGTATGGTTTATAAAAGGAAATACATGATAAACTGGACTTTATCACAATGAAAAATATTTTGTTCTGCAAAGTATTCTAGTAAGAGTATAAAAGACAAACTGCATACAAGGAGAAAGTGTTTGCAAATCACATATCTGACAAAGTGTCTAGAATATATCAAGAACTCTCAATAGTCAGCATAAAACACCAAACTGTCTAATTAGAAAATATGTGAAAGACATGATGAGACATTTGATGAAAGATGAATATAGATGACAAATAAGCACATGAAAAGATTTCAACATTAGCCATTAGAAAATTGCAAATGAAAACCATGACTATCACCATATACCTTTCAGAATTGGGCATATAAATTAGGATACAAATCAGTCCTGAATATTCATTGGAAGGACGGATGCTGAAGCTGAAACTCCAATACTATGGCCACCTGATGTGAATAACTGACACATTAGAAAAAACCTTGATGCTGGGAGGGATTGGGGGCAGGAGGAGAAGGGGACGACAGAGGATGACATGCTTGGATGGCATCACTGACTCGACATGAGTTTGAGTAAACTCTGGGAGTTGGTGATAGACAGGGAAGCCTGGCGAGCTGCAGTCCATAGGGTCACAAAGATTCAGACACAATTGAGCAACTGAACGGAAATGTAGACAAGTGGCATTATGTCACCTTCCCTTAAAGAGTACCCCCTTTTTTCCCTGGCTTGGAGTGAAATCATTGTTGAATACCTTCTATACTGTGAGGGTTTAGTTTTTGTTAGAGTTGGCTATTTGGTTTTGTCCTCAATCCTACGGCATTTTCTTTTCTCTAAAATTGATTCTTATTACTAAGCAATCATCTTTCTGGGGTCTCAAGGAATTAGTGGTGTCTTAGTAAGATCCCTCTAATCTGGCTGGGTTAGACCTCCCATAACTACCAGAATTGTATAACCCTGGTATATCTACTAAGCTCTCAGCCCCACACAATCTCTAGACTTTTCAGAATCCCTCCCTGGGCCATGATCCAGCTTTAGTTAAGGATCTCTAAAGAACCTACACAGAATTCTGGAGAAATTCTAGCTTATCTTAGCTCCTATATTTCTGGCAATGTGCCTGCAAATTATAGCTTCTTCAGAATCCACACTCGCATCTCTGCTTCTTTATCTCAAATTGTCTGCCTTGGCCCCACCTCCATCATTTGCTCCCAGGCAGAAAGCTGAGGCCAATCTGAGGCTCAGACCATATGTTACCTTCATTCCAGAATCATAGGTTTGTATTTATTATGTCCAACGCCTAAAAACAGTTACCTCATATACTTTGCCAAGTTATAAGCTATTTATGGGAGGAAAGTGTGTCTGAGACTGATAATTCCAGCATAGCCAGGAGGAAGTTTGGTTAGAAAATATTACATTAATTTTCTTCTGGCCCTATTTTATATGTTTAAAATTTTAAGTCAAGTGCAATTTTTTTTTTTTTGTCACTGTTGTGAGGTAAAAATCTAAACGTTTCTTCCTTAATTTATGGAACAAAATCTGTCAATATACTTACTGACTTTTGTTGTTTAACTTGTGGTATATTTAACTTTTTATATATTATGTTCTGAAGATATATAATATGCCGTATTATCTTGGTTCCTTTTACTCTGATATCTAATGGTTTTATTTATTGTTGCTTTATAAGAGATCTAATGTCTGTTAATCTACTATTACTCAACATGTAAAATCTCAGTAATATTTTGTTGTTGTTCAGTCACTAATCATGTCTGACTTTTTGCAACACAATGGACTGCAGCATACCAGGCTCCTCTGTCCTCCACTATCTCCCAGGGTTTGCTCAAATTCACGTCCATTGAGTCATTGATGCTATCTAACGATCTCATCATCTGCCACCTCCTTCTCCTTTTGCCTTCCATTTTTCCCAGCATTAGGGTCTTTCCCAATGTTCGGCTATTTATGTCAGGTGGCCAAAGTATTGGAGCATCAGCTTAAGCATCAGTCCTTCCAATAAATATTCAGCATTGATTTCCTTTAGGATTGACTGATTTAATCTCTTTGCCTGCCAAGACAGTCTTCTTGCATCTTCTCATGCACCATAATTAAAAAGCATCAACTTTTTTAGGTGCTCAGCCTTCTTTATGGTCCAAGTCTCACATCTGTACATGACTACTGTAAAAACCGTAGTATTGACTATATGGACCTTGTTGGCAAAGTGATGTCTGCTTTTTAATATGCTGTCTAGATTTTTCATAGCTTTCCTTCCAAGGAGCAAGTGTCTTTTAATTTTATGACTGCAGTTACCACACACAGTGATTTTGGAGCCCAAGAAAATAAAATCTAGCACTGCTTCTGCTTTTTCCCCTTCTTGCCATGAAATGATGGTATTGGATGCCATGAACTTGGTTTTTCGAATGTTTAATGTTGAGTTTTGAGCCAGTTTTTTCACTTTTCCCTTTCACCCTTGTCAAGAGGCTCTTTAGTTTCTCTTTCTTTCTGCCATTCTCTTGGTTTAGAATTATTTTATAACATTAAAGAATTCAACCCAGACATTTAGATAATATTGTTTCATGCTTAAAATAACATGAGGAAACTGTTCTTATTATATCTTTTCATGGACAGAATTAATTTGAGGAAAAAGAAAATATTCGTGTCTTACTTCTAGAGTTTAGAGAGGGTAACTAAACTAGGGTCTTACTTCCTCTGGTTTAGAGAGGGTCTCTTTCACAAAGTTATTTCTATATATACTGTTAGAGATATGTTTACTCTTTTCTTTGATAGTACAGCAAGGACTGGGAAAGAGTAAATAAATGAAGGTGATTTAGCAGTCTATTTCAAAATATCTGCCCATGGTTGTATTAAGTTGTGTATCATGTTCTTTTTCACTTTATAGCGAAAGACTTTATCATTAGAATGAACCCATGTGATTAGAGTCTGGCACAATTTACCAGGCACTGGTGAGAGAATTCCTGAAATATATATTGTCACAGAGTTTTAGTTTATCAAATATGTTAATAGGTATATATTTAAAGCAAGTCTTTGAAGCAAACCTTCATAAAATATTCATAATGAAAAAAACTGTGATTGTTGCCATGGGAATGTGTTTACATGGTGATCAAGCTTTTCCTATTTACTTAAAATTTTTTTACTTTTAAATGAAGAAGTCAACTTGGATGATTGTCATCTCTATTTGAACATGTATTATTGAATACCAGCATGAGATTCTATAGTGTTGAAATCTTCATAAAACCTTCAGGTTAAATTCAAAACTTTTTCAGAGTCAGATTTAATAGGATATTTATTTCCCTATCTGTGTTTTGAAGATTTAGAGTACTTTCTACAGAACTGCTAAAAATACACATCTTTTAGTTCAATTCAATTCAGGGAGAACATGCTTCCTTCTCCATGTGTTTGTGTATGTTCCATAACTCATAATGACCATAACGAAACTCCATCATCCTTTTTACTTATCACTAGGAAATACAATGCTGGGCTGCCTTTAGCACTGGGTTAAAATTCATTTTAGGAAATGCTTAAAATGTCATTACCTCAGAGAAGTTATTCTGCTGAAATGAGAGAAAACAGCTTTCTGGTTACATTGCTTTTTTCCTACCTGAGGTTCACATGTATTTTTCTTTCTTTGTTCATTATTTTTTGGGCGTTGGTGACCATAATCTAGTAAAATGCGTCTGGTTGGTATGTGACCTGCACTGCTAAAGTTTCTAAAACTAATGTGTATATAATTATTACCTTTACGTTTTTGAAGCAAACTTTCTACATTTCTTTATTGGAAAAAAGGGCAATGCTGTACTATTGGATAAGGAAATGGCAACCCACTCCAGTATTTCTGCCCGGAGTATCCTGTGGACAGAGGAGCCTGGTGGGGTGCTGTCCATGAGGTTGCACAGAGTTGGACATGACTGACGTGACTTAGCAGCAGCAGCATACTTTATTAAAATTAGACAAATGGAGAGTAGCTTTAGGGGAAATAGATAAAGATAAAATTCCAGGAGTATAATAAAAAAACGCATGTGTCACTTGGAACTAGATTAAATTAAATACTGGTACACAGTAGACATTGTTGAGATTAGAGTGAGAAGAATGGGATGATTCATAATAAAAATAAAATAATAATGATCATTTATTGAGCACTAATATGTCAGATACTGTGCTAAACACTAAACATGTATTTTTTCCAAATATAATTCTCAGGTAAACCCTGTCATCCAGATACTATTATTATCATATCCTTTGAATCTCAAAAAGTGACTTGCTCAAAGATAAAGTAATTTTAATAATACAGATGTCTGTAGAATATTAGGAGAGGACTAGATCTGGAAGACCATTTAGTCAAATGATAAAAATAATAATGACAACAAGATCAGTCACTGTAATTGCTAATGTTTATTATGTGCTTACTATATGCCTTTCACTTACTGTACAGGTATTATCCTATTTATGGTCACAATTAGTCTATGAGATAGGTGCTATTGTTCTCATTTTACAGAAAATAAAATTAACACTCTGGAAAATTATAAAACTTTGTCTTTTAAAGTATCAGCACTTTCCCCCCAAATTCTGAACCTGTTGGAAAGGAATCCAAAATGTCAGATAGTGGAAAATCAAAATACCACATTTATGACTGATATTAGAACGTGGCTTATTTCTTTGGGCAACTGACTTGCTAAGAGCAAAGCTGAGGCAAAGCCCTGCTAACCTAGGCAGGCCTCTCAAAAATGGGGTGGTGGTCTGTAAGATGTGGGGCATTATGGAGCAGAGAAGCTGTGCTCTCCATTGGTGGGTCCATTCTGGAAAGAGAGAAAAAAAAAATGCAGGTATTTAGCCTTGAAGTCTCACTTCTACCAACTCACTTTTCCAAACAGGTAGCCATCCCTTCCCAGGTTAACTAAGGCAATGAGATCCAGAGGAAAAAGATGCCTCCAGGTGGAAGGAAAGAACAATAATGCAGAGCTAATGTCTTCTCCAACTGCTATGTGATGAAGCAGATCTACCCATTGGGATAAACCAGCATCCTTTCTAGTATGTCAGTAAGATAATTAATACAAAGCACTTAGTACAGTATCTGGTACTTGGAAGCACACAATAAAAGGTGGCTATTAATATTATTATCAATATAGAAGCTGATATTCAGTCTTGGAGTCAGGTTTCCCTGCCTCCTGAGCTCACACACTTAACCCTGTATTGCTTTCCAAGGCTTCCTCATGGGAGGGGAGTGTGTTTTCATTGTGATTAGCTGGTGATCATTCAATAGAGTAGCTTTGTCTTATACTCAATCTCATAACGCAGGACAGTGAGAGGCAGAGATGTACAACGTGCATCGACAGACTTCAGCAGCTGCACAGGGAGCCTTTGGCCCTCACTCAGTAGGAAGGAGTCTGTTTTGCAGTGGCCCAGCAGTGGTTTAGGAAACTCAGGCTTTGTTCTTTCCAAATCAGGCTTAAATAGGTCTCGAGTAAAACAAAAGTAATGGATTTTTAGCAAACTACTGCTTTGTCTATGAACACCTTGTCAACTTCAAAGACTTGCTTCTGTGGGAACTAAACAGCTTGAGCAGAATGCTGCCAATTTACAGGATGTTTGACTACTGTTGGAGGGTCTTTGATGGCAGCAACTACTTTTTCATTAATTTGAAAGGCTCTTTTATGAGTAGACCACAGCTTGAAGAAAAAATAAAATGAAGTGAAAAATACTTTGACAAAAGTTTGTTTTTTTGTGTGGATTTCTGGGTAGTAGAGTCAGATGTTAAAGATTTTTAGGTGTGTTTTTAGGTGTGTGTATGTGTTCCATTATATATATATATATATATGTGGTGGTGGTTTACTTGCTAAGTCATGTCCGACTCTTGTGACCCCATGGACTGTAACCTCTTAGGCTTCTCTGTCTATGGGATTCTTCAGGCAAGAATACTTGAGTGGGTTGTCACTTCCTCTCTAGGTGATCTTCCTGAACCAGGAATCAAACCCGGGTCTCCTGCATTGCAGGCAGATACTTTAGCAACTGAGCCACTGAGCCACAAATTCATACATATATGAGATAAATAAATAAATAAATAAAAACTAAAAAAAACCCAAAATATATATCAGTTCAGTTGAGTCACTCAGTCATGTCCAAATCTTTGCCTGCATTGCGGGAGACCTGGATTCAATCCCTGGATTGGGAAGATACCCTGGAGAAGGGAATGGCAACCCAGTACAGTATTCTTCCCTGGAGAGTTCCATGGACAGAAGAGCCTGGAGAGCTACAGTCCATGGGGTTGCAAAGAGTTGGGCATGACTGAGTGACTAACACACACGCACACACACACACACACAAGAATCTACCTCAGTGCCAGTACTGTTCGCTTAACACATTGTCCCTGATCCTTAAAACATCCTGCAAGGTAGGAGTTATTATTTCAGTTTTACAGATGAGGAAAATTGGTCTCAGGAAGGAGACCTGACTTGGTCATGCCATGCAGTTAGTGAATGAGGTGTACAGAGAACTCAAAGCAGGGCTGACTTCAAAAGCTTTGCCTTCATCAGCTGTTGCTACTCTTCTTCATGATTTATGATAACATTATCAATGAATGTTTTATAATTGAATCTTCTTATTTCATTCATTTACCAGAAGCCCCTTGACTATTTATTAAAGTCCTACTCTTATTTACTGGAAATATGGTTACTAGCCCAGAGAATCAGCAAAAAATTAGATTACATCAAAAGTATCTAATCCTCAGTAAATTCAAAATAGCTAAAAGTAAAGAAATGAATATTTTTAAATGTAATGGCAAAAATAGAGCATATAATAAAACATGCATATTCTAAGCAAATAATAGATGAATTCTTTTGCATTCAGCTTATTTGACTCACATATTTTTAAATAATTTATCTCTAACTTCTATAAATAAAGCCTTTATTCTTCGATCTTAATCCTGTTTTTCATTCACAGGAAAGTGATATTTTTATGGGCCAGTGAAGCTTATATACCGTTGAGTGACATTTAGGAACTCTGGTTATTTCCATGTGAAGAGAATTAATCTCTTCAAGGAGAGGAGTCAGCCCTCTCCACTTCTGGTTCTGTCCAAATATCTCCAGTTATACTTACTGCCTGAAAGAGCACAGTCTTCAGTACTGTTTTAAATCTTAAATATAGAAAATTTTTCAGAAAGCTTCAATATAATAATGTATCTTTTGAGCTACCTTTGTTCCTGCTTTGTGACTGATAATTAACAAATGTATTTTTCTATGTTTTGATTGTCACTTATATTAGAAATTAATCTTACTTGCTTCCTAGGATTATGAAAGGCTTGAATGTGATAGTGAATGAGAAAGTGATTTAAAATTTTTACAGCTGTAAGCAAACAAAAAATATGTATATATATCAGAACATGTTCATGGAAATCGAATTGTAGATTTTATAGCGAATGAAGTGTTCTTAGAAGAATTAAGTATCTCAGGTTGATTCTTTTTAAATATTGATTTAATTTTTATGGTTTAATTTTATTTTCAATCTTGTCTCAGGGAATCTTTTCTGTTTTTTCTTTAATTTTTCTTTCTTTTTAATAAAGAGCTGTCTGACTTTCTTCAGGCAGTGCTCATGTGTTTGTTAAATGTGCAATTTTTCTTTCTTTATCTGCCATTCTCCCTTCTTTCCTCCTCCCTGTCTTGAAGCCTTATTCCTTGGTTCCTCTGTAACAACACAGAGTAACCCTCTTTTACTTATGGCTAACCTGAATATAAAGCCCACTGGGGATGTTTTCAGTTTTGTGTTTAGTCTTGTTTAGTCTGGCCTTTGGCAAAGGTCCATGACAGACAGCAAATTGCTCTATGGAAAAAAAAATGATAGTTTAGTGACTGATTGGTAATTGGGAGTGTATTTTACCCTATAGATTTGTTTCAAATTTCCATAGTGGGGCCACTGTTCCAATTGGAATTCAGTTGGCATTGAGCTTGGTTGTCTGCTGCCATTGGGACTTCCTGGGATTGCTTTGTCTGTCTATTTATATTTCTGTATCATTTTTGTAACTGAATCACTAAGCTGTGTTGGAAAATTGAATGTAACTCAGGTGGTGAGATTAAAAAAATGGGAGAAGAGAAGGAGAGAAAGGAGAAAGATTCATTTGTTTGTGGTAAAAATCCCCAAAGAAACTCAAATTCAGCGTGAACCACGTTTCCTCGTTAGTATTCAGCTTTTAGATAAACGACAGCAGTAGGATGTCTGAGGCAAGAGTGGAAGAAGGTGATGGAACTAGTCCTAATCATTAGAGTAAGAGACAAAAACTGTGGAATAGGCGAGTCCTCTGTGTCAGGAGCAGGCAAGTCTAATGTATCTGTTCCTGACTGTCAGATACATCAGGTTGCACAAATTATAGGCTTTTACTGAGAGGATTTGGGGCAAGATTAAGGTTTTAATATGAATTTCTTCTGGTGACAATTATCAGTTTGAAGAACCTATATTATACCTTGCAGAAAGAGGGCACCCATCTCAGGTCACTGAATGCTCAGTCTTCCAGTCCTGCTTGAACTATCCTCTGTAGCAAAATGCATGCCTGATTTAAGCAACTCAAACAGAGGCAGGTGTTTTTAGAGAAAGAATGTGGAGTTGTGCACAAGCCCTTCAGGCTTTAATCCTGCATCTCATGGGAAAAAATAGCTTCCCAGAAAAACAAACACCATTCTATTTACATCGAGCTCTTTAAAACATAATTACTTATCTTCAGTTATTCTTGAAGCAGGTGAATTTTCACATTGTTTGGTCCCCCCCTCCCAGAATAGATGTCAGCCCTTTTCCCTTAATTTTAGTGATTCAGTATGTGGAATTTTTGATGCTTAACATTTATTTTTTTGTTGTGATTATTTTATGGCTTGGAATGTTACTTTGAATTTTATATCTTATTCCCTAATAGATTAATAGGGTATCTGTACCTTACAAAGAGACTAATGAAATGTGTAATGTGAATGGGAAAAGGGGAAGGTAGAAATAGGAAAAAGCCATAGCTGGTTTTTTTCTTTTTTTTCTATCATTGGAGGTACAAAAAGCATGGTTTGAATGAAAAAGAAAAATAAGGAAGTCAATACCAGGCATGCTTAGAAAAAGTGTAGTCAAATGTATGTGTGTGTACATGTTTGCTTGTATGTGTGTGCATGTGTGTAAAAGAGAGAGAGAGAGAGATTATGAGATTGGTTTAAACACAATTGGTTTCAAGAGTTGCAGAATTCCATTCATCCTGTATTAAGACGTAGTTCTTCAGACTTCCTTTCTGTTTAGTTGTTTTTTTTTCTTTTTTCTTTTCAGTTCGTTTCTTATGAGCCCTTCTCTGTTAGTGTTTTTCTGCACCCTTATAATAATGAGGATAATTTTTTAAATTTTAAATGTGGAATTTAAGGTGGACCAGAGAGCATTTGCTTCAGGTCTTATGGATGAAACATAAGTTACATTCTCCATGGAGTTTCAACATGATGTTCTGGCACAGAAACCACTAGAAGTCAACTTCACTGGGGACAAAGGATCTTAATGGGAAAAACCCACTTCTCAGTGGAGAGTCAGTGCTTCAAAATTTGTTCTAATGTCAATGCTCAGGGCTCCGTGGTGAGGGGTAAAGAGATGTCAGTCTGCTACATTCCTTTCTTTACCACTTCTTGGCGAGTAGAATATTGGGAACACAGAACATCTCTGTTTTGGTATAGACATAATATAGTGCCACACAGGAGTCATGGGGACATCACCCCATCTGTGGGCAGAACCCAGCATGGTTCTGTGTGTTCAGGTGTTCTGGAGAACATAGCACAGCTATGGCACATTGATGGTCCAGACTCCCAGAAATGATTCAGTCCCCAAATTGACAAGACCAGTACCTGGGTCCAGTAGAACAAGCACTGGAGTTGCCACCATATGTGAGGAATATCTCTGGTACCTTTTGAAGCTGCAGAAAGCATCACCTTTGCACAGAAGTCAGGGCCCTCATCGACATTAGAGGTTTATGATGCAGCAGCAGTTGAGACAAGACTTGGGCCAAGAAAGACCCTGGAGATTCCATCTAACTGTTGGCTTAGTACCTTGTGGAGCTAGGATGCTGTGGAGTGCCTTCTGTGTCAGAAATGTCAGGCACTGGACTGGGCTAACATAGAACTTAAACATATTCTTAAGAGAATGAAAGCAGGGGAGGGGGAAAAACCAGATGCCCCTTGATAGTCTGGAGGGCTTGTTTCTAAACATATGGGATCTTTCCTTGGGTTTGCTGGGATAATTGGAAGTAGGAGTGAAGTGGGGTAGCAGTTAGGGTGATACGTGTCAGGCAATAATGGATAAGTCCTAGAGCCAAACAATATTGTATTTTTTGTAGTGTAACTTGACTTTATCCTGCCTGCCTCTTTGTTGCTCTTCTCACCTCTACCCTTCATCAGACTGGAGAGACCCAGTGAAACATGTCATATAAACATTTATCACCTGGCACTACTTATATTTTGAGTGGGAACATGTACAAAATCCCTAGCTACAGAATTCGAAAGACCCAGAAGTAAAACAACTGCTTTGAAATTTCAAATTTCTTACATAAAATTCATTTTCTGCCTTTGATAACTACACTCCAGACTAAATAACTATTTCCCCAAATAACCAGTTAGATATGTTTTTTGAAATATTTGAAAACACATTGCTCTGCTGTTTTAATCAAATGTAAGCATAACAGAACTGAATAAAATCTCATTCACTATTTTTTCATCTAGTTAATGTCCTAATACTCAATATTAAACTCCTTACAGACCTTCATCTCCAGGAAAAACTTGTTAATTTGATTCGGCTTCTTATCCTGTCCTTCAGAAGTTATAGTTTTGCTAAACCGAAACATAATATTGAAATATTCCCCTTTCATTTAAAGAAGTTCTATAAGATAACAAAATTGTTACTTCGAGAGGCAATTATAACTTTGCCATAAAGGCCGTGTAAGAATTAGCAATTATCCTCTGTGTTTTCTGGAAACAGTTTCTCATGGCAGGGGAAGAACAAATATTAGACAGGCAGTTGGACTGTTTGCTTTTTTGGCTCAAGAACAAGCGATGATATCTCACAGGAGGCTGAGCAGTGTTCACAAGCATTCCACAGTATGATTTATTTTTATGACTTACTGACATATGTTATGGGCAGTGGAATGGGATGTCTTCTTTTTTCCCTGTGGCTTGTTAAGTATTTAAATGAGCAGACAGAACCATGCATCTCCTTCCTTCAAGAGCCCCGTGGGTCATGCTTTTTCATCTTTCTCCTTATTGAAATAGACAAGGAAGGAAATGTTTGCAAATGGGGCTTTCTTCCTAATTTAGCCAGGTTCAAGAAAGTGCTAACTTCTTTCCAAGTATTATCTCCAAATGCTCTTTGAACAGATTCATTTTCTCTGTTCAGACTTTACAAGGCTGCAGGCCATGGAAGAAGTTTGAAGCCCTCCACTTCCTCTACTTACAATGGAATACTATTGTTCACCTCTCTAGTCTATCCAAGTTATAAGTTGCTGACTTCTCTGTTCTAGAATTTAAGAATTAGAAAGAAGAAAATAAAACCACTCAGAAAAAAAAAGTCCCCAAGTGAGTCAGTGTCAATTAAAGGGACTCCTTGATGCAAATACCACATCAGCATCAATTTTGTCACTTAAGAATTTTAAGATCAGAAGCAATTACATTCAATAGCACCTTGTTTTTATGTGTCTACCCTTCATAGCCTTGGCTAGTAAGTCAGCCTGCACCATAATTTACACTGACATCTAATTTCAGTGGATCTGCAAGCAATCTAACAGAAGATGGAGGCACTAAGAGGAGAGCAGTCCAACTTTATCACTGCAGACATAAAGATTCATTATTTTTGCCAATTTCAAAAGTGAACCTTATAAATATCTATGCTTCTCCCCTCTGTTTTGCATATCTCATGACTTGAATTAATTTATGTTTTAGGCAAATGATTTCTACTTAAAACTAGATGATTACATACTTTAGCTGGTTACAGAAAAGCACCTAAGTATGGTAACTACTTGAGTTATAGATTTTTTTCCACCTTAGATTATGTGCTAAAGAAAGAACAAACACTAAGACTTTTTTTTAATGTATAGTTATTCTAAGAAAGTTCGATTTTGTGGTGCACACTATTGGAATGTCTACCCAGCTCATTGCCATTTTCCCACTCCGAGAATGGCATCCATACAAAGAAGGGGGCCTCCAGAGGCCATCCAGGCCCCTCCCTCCCTGAAACCTCTCCCTTCCTGGCTACAGTTGATTGGCAGCTGACTCAAATAAGTCTATTTAGAATCCATCCTTGAGAGCTATAAAAATTGAAACTAGGAAGAAATTTTTTCTTTGATGGTGAGACCACTAGACAAATGACTTGAAAAATTTTCTGTTACTGAATATATGGAAGGAGTAGGATGGAGTAGCTGAGGGTTTCTCAACTGTGGGAGCTGTTGATACTTGGAGCCAGAAAATATTTTTGTGGGGACTATCCTGGGCATTGTAGGACATTTAACAGCTTCCTTGATATCTACCCATTAGATTCCTGTAGCATTCCACAGTTTTAACAACCAAAAATGTCTCCAGACATGCCTGATGTCCCAAGGGGAACAACATGACCCTATGCCTCCAAGGACAATCATTAGAGTAGAGGAAAACAAAGGCAACACATGGAGAGAAACAGAAACTGGGGGTGGCAGAGAGTTTCTTACAGACATTGTCTGGAGAACTTAGAATTATTTTTCTTATCTTTAAGCCTCAGATGTATTCCTGCCCTCCTGTATTTCATTATTACATTAAACAGTTGGCATAGGTTTTTTTCTTTTTCTTTTTTTCATTCTTACTTCCTAAAAATTTGAGTTGAGCATATAACGTTGGGAAACAAAAATAGTCCTGCTTGATATGGTAATAGATTGTGGTAGATTAAGCTTATTTTAAAAGACCATTTCAGAAGGAAAAGATCTACATCCTCGAAGTATCCACCAATCTTCTCTGAGTTTTAGAAACAGAAGTTTTTAATAAGTAAATTTAAGAAGATAGGTGTGGGTGGGTGGGGTGGAATGGGGAAAAATTGTTAAATGGGCACGGAGCTTTAGTTCTACAAGATGAAAATAATTCTGTGGCTGAGTGTCGGTGATGGTAATTCAACATAATGTACATATGTACATAATGCCACAGAACTGTACATTTAATGATGTTTATGATGGTAGATTTCTGTGTTATGTGTATTTTACCACAATTTTAAAAAACAGGTAGGTGTAGGTGAGAGAGAAGGAGAGACGATTGGGTTAGGCCAGGTTCAGGTAATGAGCTTGAAAGTGAGATGAAGTGGAAGTGTTAATCGCTCAGTCATGTCTGATTCTTTGTGACTGCATGGACTATAGCCTGTCAACCTCCTCTGTCCATAGAATTCTCCAGGCAAGAACGCTGGGGCTGGTAGCCATTCC
Source organism: Bos mutus (assembly GCF_027580195.1). NCBI lineage: Eukaryota > Metazoa > Chordata > Mammalia > Artiodactyla > Bovidae > Bos > Bos mutus. The sequence goes on from NC_091625.1 coordinate 45,799,816, forward strand.
CTTCTCCAGGGCATTTTCCTGACCCATGGATCAAACGTGGGTCTCCTGCATTACAGGTGGATGAGCCACCTGGGATGCCCGAGCAGGGGTGGGTGTGAGGGAGATGGATGGTGGTGGTGGTGGTGGAGGGGTGGCAAATTTATAAAATCATTCAAAGTCCCTTAACTCCTTAATCATTTAGTCAGATCACCAATTTTCTCAACAGAATCCATCTTTTGCCCTTAAATTTACAGATGGAGTTGTTGATCAGGCAGTAAGGCCATGATCAAATTTCTCCAAGAGTAAGTAAATAAAACCCCTAATTTTCATAAAAGTAGAAAATGAAGAAAAATGAGTAAAAAAGGAATACCACCAGATTTTCTAATGAAATTAATATTTCCTGATAAACAACTGTATTAGAAATATAGGAAAGGCTTTGAGACAACTGAAATATTTTCCAGGTATTCAGGTTTCAATTATAGTTACTAAATATTCTGCACTTTTATCAGGATTATTATATCCAAGGCATAAACACAGTTAAAATGATTGAAGTCTTCATAGTATAAATCTCTCTTAAACCAATAATTCTCTGGTGTAGTATTTCTCAGTAACATTAGGTGCACAGAGTGCTCTGATATCTCACTGAATGTTATGTCACTGAATGGATGGAACACAGGATCCCATCTAAGGCGGTGCAGCCAAATTCTTAGTGTCACTTATTTGTTTTCATACCCACTGCCTTTTCTCATATCTATAATCTGAGGCAGCATGGTGTTTTGGTGACATAGTCTTAATTGTAAAAGTCCTTGTTCACATGTGTTTTCAAAGGAGCAAATGTGTATTTTGTGAGAAAAAAATAAAAGATTTCTGTTTGTAAGTTACAGTACACTGCATAAAAGCTTGAAGAGATGTGGAGTTTGAACTTTGGTTGGACCATGAACACCTTTGAGAATCTAGGATAATCATATAATTTATCATATAAACTTGAACACTTTGAGAGAATAGTGAATAATTATTCTGAGCAAAGAGGCAGCATAAATGAGAATTATCCCAGCCACACTGGGAGGTATAGCCATTTTAAGAATTTGATAAAAAGTATGGGCCCACATTTCATGCAAACATGGGCTCGATAAAGGACAGAAATGGTATGGACCTAACAGAAGCAGAAGATATTAAGAAGAGGTGGCAAGAATACACAGAAGAACTGTACAAAAAAGATCTTCATGACTCAGATAATCACGATGGTGTGATCACTCACCTAGAGCCAGACATCCTGGAATGTGAAGTCAAGTGGGCCTTAGAAAGCATCACTACGAACAAAGCTAGTGGAGGTGATGGAATTCCAGTTGAGCTATTTCAAATCCTGAAAGATGATGCTGTGAAAGTGCTGCACTCAATATGCCAGCAAATTTGAAAAACTCAGCAATGGCCACAGTTTCACAACTGACCTGAAAAGGTCAGTTTTCATTCCAATCCCAAGAAAGGCAATGCCAAAGAATGCTCAAACTACCACACAATTGCACTCATCTCACATGCTAGGAAAGTAATGCTCAAAACTCTCCAAGCCAGGCTTCAGCAATACGTGAACTGTGAACTTCCTGATGTTCAAGCTGGTTTTAGAAAAGGCAGAGGAACCAGAGATCAAATTGCCAACATCCATTGGATCATGGAAAAAGCAAGAGAGTTCCAGAAAACATCTATTTCTGCTTTATTGACTATGTCAAAGCCTTTGACTGTGTGGATCACAATAAACTGTTGGAAAATTCTGAAAGAGATGGGAATACCAGACCACCTGACCTGCCTCTTGAGAAACCTATATGCAGGTCAGGAAGCAACAGTTAGAACTGGACATGGAACAATAGACTGGTTCCAAATAGGAAAAGGAGTACGTCAAGGCTATATATTGTCACCCTGCTTATTTAACTTCTATGCAGAGTACATCATGAGAAAAACTGGACTGGAAGAAACACAAGCTGCAATCAAGATTGCCAGGAGAAATATCAATAACCTCAGATATGCAGATGACACCACCCTTATGGCAGAAAATGAAGAGGAACTCAAAAGCCTCTTGATGAGAGTGAAAGAGGAGAGTGAAAAAGTTGGCTTAAAGCTCAACATTCAGAAAACGAAGATCATGGCATCCGGCCCCATCACGTCATGGGAAATAGATGGAGAAACAGTGGAAACAGTGTCAGACTTTATTTTTGGGGCTCCAAAATCACTGCAGATGGTGACTGCAGCTATGAAATTAAAAGACGCTTACTCCTTGGAAGGAAAGTTATGACCAACCTAGATAACATATTGAAAAGCAGAGATATTACTTTGCCAACAAAGGTCCATCTAGTCAAGGCTATGGTTTTTCCTGTGGTCATGTATGGATGTGAGAGTTGAGTGCTGAAGAGTTGAAGGCTGAGTGCTGAAGAATTGATGCTTTTGAACTGTGGTGTTTGAGAAGACTCTTGAGAGTCCCTTGGACTGCAAGGAGATGCAACTAGTCCATTCTGAAGGAGATCAGCCCTGGGATTTCTTTGGAAGGAATGATGCTGAAGCTGAAACTCCAGTACTTTGGCCACCTCATGCGAAGAGTTGACTCATTGGAAAAGACTCTGATGCTGGGAGGGATTGGGGGCAGGAGGAGAAGGGGACGACAGAGGATAAGATGGCTGGATGGCATCACTGACTCGATGGACGTGAGTCTGAGTGAACTCCGGGAGTTGGTGATGGACAGGGAGGCCTGGCGTGCTGTGATTCATGGGGTTGCAGAAAGTCGGACATGACTGAGCGACTGAACTGACTGACTGATGGGCCCACTTGTCAAAAAAAAAAAGTACATTGCATGTTTTACATAGATCACTTTGTAGAATTCATATTTTCATTTTAAGATCCCTGGGACCAGATACATTTGTCCAACATTTATTATTTTTTTTGTCAGTCTCTTTTGTCCCAGGCACTGTTTTTAAATGCTGGAGATACAGCACTGCACAAAACTCAAACATTCCTGCTCTCATATGATTTATATTACACAGAGGTAGTCTGAGTATGTGGTAGGAAGAATTTTAAAGATGGTTCCCCAAGATTCCCATCACCTAATGCAATCAAACTCTAATTTAGATACTGCTGTGGAGGGACTCTGCCATTGTAATTAACAGCTGTTGTTGTTGTTTTAATTGCTCAGTTGTATCTGACCTTTACACGACCCAGTGGATTGTAGCCCACCAGGCTCCTCTGTCCATGGGATTTCCCAGGTAAGAATACTGGAGTGGGTTGCCATTTCCTTCTCCAGGGGATCTTTCCAACCCAAGGATTGCACCCACTTCTCCTGCATTGGCAAATGGATTCTTTACCACTAATTAAGGGAAGGCCCTTAATTAAGGGTAAAGGCCTTAAAATAGGGAGAGTTTCCCGATTATTTTCCCAGATAACCCAGCTGGGCCCTATCTAATCACTCGAGCCTTGAGAATCAGAGAATTTCCTTCAGCTGGAGTGAAAAGAGACTTGGAAGAAGACCTAAGGAGGGATGAGGCCAAAGGGTAAAGAGATTCAAAGCAGGATAAGGACTAGATCTTCTGCCTGAGCCTTTCAGTGTGAGGAAGAGGACTAAGAATGCAGACAGCTTTTGGAAGCTGAGGCTGACAGTCAAAAAAAGAGATGGGGGCTTCAGTCTCACAACCACATTGAACTGAATTCTGCAAGTAACTTTAATGAATTTGGAAGCAAATTCTAGAGTCTCTTGCTAAGAGCCCAGTCAGCTAACACTTTGATTTCAGCCTCACAAGACCTGGAGCAAAGAGGCCCACTGGACTACAGAACTGTAAGATAAATTTCTGTTGTTTTTAAGTTATTAAGTTTGTGGTAATTTGCTTTGCTAACAATTCAAAACCAGCACAGACAATAAACAAGAAAAACAAGCAAAACATTTGCTAGTAAATTATGAAATGCTAAGGAGTAAAACAAAACAAGAAAGGAAGATATTAAATGGAAGGGAAGGCCTTCCTGAGAAGGTAACATTTTGAGAAAAGACTTGAAGGTCTTGAGGGAGTGAGCCATGTGGCTACTACTGGGGGCAAAGAGTATTTCCTGGAGTGGGAACAGTAAGAGGAAAAGCCCTGAGCTGGGAGTAGGTTTGAGAGTGTGAGGAGTAGCCGGGAGGCTGGTATATTTGGCCAGAGTGAATTCAGGAAAGAGTGGAGGGGATGAGGTAGATGGTGTGGCGGCTGCTTTCTGAGTGCCATGCTGGTCATAGCAAAGACTCCGGCATTTATTCTAAGTGGCAGGAGTCATGAGAGCATTGTGAGGAAGGGACGGGTGCTGTGATTTGCCCTGTGTGTGAGCAGAATCACTCTGGCTTCTGTGTTGAGTGCACACTGCAGGAAGGTAGGGGTAGAACCAGGGGTATCAGCTAGAAGGCTACTGTAACTGTCTGAGCAAGAGATGATGTTGGTTTGAACTTAGTTTTGGGTAGTAAGGACTGGTGAAAAATAGTCATATTTAATTTTAAAGTGTAGCTGATAGGTTTCTCTGGCTGACTGTGGAGGATGTATTAATCATACCATGATCTCCAACCTTTTTGGCAGCAGGGACCAGTTTTGTGGAAGACAATTTTTCCATGGACTGAGGTGGGGGTGGTTTTGGGATGATTCAAGCTCATTTCATTTATTGTGCACTTTAATATAATGTCACTGCAGATCTGACAGGAGCTCCAGGTCTGAGGCCTGGAGGTTGGGGACTGCTGATGTAATAAACTTTTTAATGTAATAAACTCTTTAACAACTCTGGTCATAAGACAAACTCAAGATTATACAATGTGTTGGACAAAGGTCTGTCTAGTCAAAGCTATGGTTTTTCCAGTAGTCATGTATGAATGTGAGAGTTGGACTATAAAGAAAGCTGAGTGCTGAAGAATTGATGCTTTGGAACTGCGGTGTTGGAGTAAACTCTTGGGAGTCCCTTGGACTGCAAGGAGATCCAACCAGTCCATCCTAAAGTAGATCAGTCCTGAATATTCATTGGAAGGACTGATGATGAAGCTGAAACTCCAATACTTTGGCCATCTGATGCGAAGAACCGATTCATTGGAAAAGACCCTGATGCTGCGAAAGATTGAAGGCAGTAGGAGAAGTGGACAACAGAGGATGAGATGGTTGGACGGCATCACCCACTCAATGGACATGAGTTTGAGTAAGCTCCAGGAGCGGGTGATGGACAGGGAAGCCTGGCGTGCTGCAGCCCATGGGGTCGCAAAGAGTCAGATACGACTGAACTGAACCAATCAGTTCAAGTGAAAGGGGAAATTATCAATTTTTGTCATGCACGTAGAGTGGAGTGATTTGGTCCATTTTGTGTGCTGTGTGCATGCACACACTTCTGAAGCATTGGCATAGTGACGTGGTTCCTCGTAGACGATCTGAGGTGCTGGAGTTTAATGGCTCTCCTGGGATTCTGAGTGTTCCTTCAGAAGTGATTACACCTGTAAACTCTGAGCCCCAGTCCTGCCCCCACTTTAAACTGCTTTAAAACATGCATGTAGAGTGAGTGAGGAAATACAGAAGTGACCCAAACCCACAACACATAGACCAAGTTTTCAGAAGTTTGAAAACCTAATAAGAGACGGAACATAGGAATTTGGTGGAAATGTCAACTAACGTGGAAACTTTTTAACCTGGAAAAGTCAAGTCACAGGCATGATTTAATAACTTGACTAAGTATGTAAAACATTACAGCTCAATCAACGGCGGCAGCTCTCCAGTGCATCTACAGGAGATAACCCTGGGGATTTAGGTCAGCTAGGAGGCAGAGCTTATTTGCAGCAAAGATTATTAAATAATGGAAGAAGTGCCTGAGGAATCTCTGGAGGCATTTTTATTAAAATACCTGAGGGACAGAAATCCTAACACATTAGTAGTGCTGGAACTCTCCACAAGATGGCAATCATGGGTTGATGCCAATTTTTGTTTTCTCTTGAAAATATCTATAGGGTTTACACTTTGGCAGGAAAAAATAAAGAATCATGACTTATGTGTCACTGTCATATTTTGTACTTTATTATCTATGGATGAGTTCTATTTCTCCAAACTTCCATCTTCACTTAAAAAAATATATTTATTTATTTTAAAATATTAGTATGTAAGGCTGATACTTTGGCTACCTGATGCAAACAACTAACTCATTGGAAAAGACCCTGATGCTTGGAAAGATTGAAGGCAGGAGGAGAAGGGGATGATAGAGGATGAGATGGTTGGATGGCATCACTGACTTGATGGACAAGAGTTTGAGTAAGCTGGGAGTTAGCGATGGACAGGGAAGCCTGGTGTGCTACAGTCCACAGAGTCGCAAAGAGGTGGACGCGACTGAGTGACTGAACTGAACTGAAGGCTGAGGGAGACATGTTGCAGTATTGGGGGGCATATTCCTTCCTGCTTTCACATGCCAACAGGAGAACGTTGATCTTCATGGGAAGCTTGACAAACAAGAAAGTTTTCATGTGACTTAGAGGTCTAAGCACTGAAATGAGGCACTGCTTAAAAATTGGTCTATAGGAGAAAGTTAGAAACCTGGCTATTTCCTCAGAGTGAAAAATTATGATTTAAGTGAAGGCATGTGGAAATAGTATGTTTTACAAAATTCTGAGTTATGGTTCCTTTAAGAATAAGCATTGTCATTCTTCACATTCAAGATGAAATGCTTCCAACTTAAAATTCAAAGGAGAAAATGTTCTTTCATTTTTTTTTTTTAAAGGAAATTAACTGCTTTCCCCCTTGTGTAGCTGTTACAAAATTTCATGTACTGAGGGGTACTTCTTGCAAATGTATTCATCTATCACAACTTTATTCTCTATTTTGCCTGATGGCCACAAAAATTAAAAAGTATGTTACTGGTATATTCTATCAGTTCAGAATTTTCTCTGTCCTCCTTCCTGAAATTAGCCTCCCTGATGCCACCTTTATATTACAAAACTATCTGGTCCCTGGATTTTGTGCATATTGTATCTCTAATGTGAACATTGATATATTTGGGCCTGGAGTATAGCCAGTTCTCCATAGCTGGCATCCACAGGGAAGTCAATGGATTCCCTCCCATTCCCTATTCACAGGGACCATTAGCTGCCTCTTCCTTGGCATCCCTTTGTGGCAACCACAAGATCCATCGGGTTTTCCAGCTTATTAGTAAGCCTCTTTCTCTTAGCTAACTTCCTTTCTTTCACTGGCAGAGGAAAGCCAGATTCTCTTCCAGGCTCCTCGGGTAACTCCTGCGGGGCACTGGCTGCCCTGTTTGACCACAGCTCCCTTAAGTGGCTCTTCTGCTACTTCCTGGCCAGCACAGGTGGGTTGCAGTGTGTTGCAGGTGACAGGTATATAACCTGCCTTTATAACCATCTCAAGACTGGAGTGTTCTTCCCTCTGCACGCCGCTGTGATGATTTCTCTGTTGCCTCCATTTCCTTATCCTTTGTTGCGTAGCATAGACATCCTGACATCCATTTCAGCTACTGTCTCATCAGTTAGAAAATCCAGAAGACAGTGTGTGTCAGGGGAGAGATTTAAATTAAGGTTTGCCTTTCTTAATGTATGTGAAAAATGATGAACCACTGCTAATTCAGGACACTTTGGGGAAAGAAAACATTATTGATTATAGCTAAGAGATACTTTGGGCTCAGGATCCTCCAGTTACTAGTTGCATGACCTTTGACAATTAAAAGATGTAGTTTAATAAAATTATCACTTTGTGAGGAGTATGCATGACCTTACAGACATTTTCCTGTTTAATTTAAAACAATGTATGTGGGTAAAATTTAAATGAAGACAAAACCATTTAAAGTCTGGGTTTCCACAGTTCATGAAGGCACTTTATACACAGAGAGACTCCACATTTTGAAAGAAATATGTGAAACTTGCTCAATTTTAATGTCCTGAACACAAAAATTGTATATATAAGTGAATTCAAGGCTCTCCCGTATTATTTTTCTTATAAAATTATTGTTATAAAAATTATGTTCAAAACAATATTGTTTTCAGTACATCTGAGCATACAATTAAATACTACTTCAAGATTTAAATCAAAGAGTAAGGAAGAAGGAAATATGAATCTATTTAGGCAGAAGGAGGGAAAATGTTACTGGAAGCAACAAATTGTTACAGATGGTACTATAGATGGTGAGAGGGTTCTCAATATAAATATTTAAGTTTCCATGAATTTCATATAGTTAATAATTTACAATAATTAAATCGTATGTTGCCAATAACACTTGTGGGTAACGACCCAGGTTCATCACACCGTATTGACTTACTATACAATTCTTTCTTCAGGTTTAATGTGTCAACTTAGGTTTCATGCCAAAGGGAAATTTCACATGTGCTTTGCAGTATACTGGTTTCCAACGCGATTCCTTTCCCACTGTGCTTATGTGTCGCATGTGTACTTGCCTCTGTGTGAGTGAAATGGCTTGGCAGCAGGGAGGGGAGGGCCAGCCCCCTCTAGCCTGCCGTGGGCGGCAACTCCATAGGTTTTCACTGGAACTCATGTAAAGTTTTAGATACTGGCCACTGCCAGCTCAGAAGATAATTATAATAAGTGAATTCTGTCTGGAAGCCAAGGAGAGAAAATCTATCTGGCACTGAGATAAAAGACGACGACTCTATTGTTTTACTGGCCTTGTACTGGAGTCTGTGGCAGCAGTAGGGGATGGAAATCGTGTTCTCCCTCCCGTGCCTTTCTGAACCCAGAACAAACCAATTACGTTTTTAGAAGGAACCACTTAGAGGACAACCAATTTCACTGCAAGTGTCCTGGAATCCAACAGCTTTGACATGGCTCTGGTTGGAATGACATCTCTAAAATTGTCTCTCTGCTGCTCACTGTGTGACTCTAGTGTTTACTATAATTCGGTAGCAGAAGCCATAAGACTTGGTGCCTACTGTGTGCAGTCCTCTGTGGCAGGCTGCCGCCATCATAGCTGTGTGGCTGCATGGTGTAGGAAGCTGGCCTTACGTGGGCTCCTTCAGGAGGTAGGTGGGGTGGGGGGAGCTGGGGAGCAGCAGAGAGCAAGCAGGGAAGAAATTTCTTCACAACAACTGGGTAGGCAAGTGGCCAAGCCCATTACTGGACTCTGATTTTCCAGTGTGTCTCTTTTGAAACAAAATTTCTCATTCTTTAAGCAAAAGAATCATTTTACTAGTAAATGGGATTTTTCTCTGCAAAGCTGGTCTCAAGAAATAGCATATAAGTAGCCCTGAAGTAGATTCTGATGGCTTAATTAAAGCTATTGCAGAATGCAATTCCAGTGCACTGCTGTCTCAGGAGAATTGTTGCTTTGTACTAACTGGTAGTGCAAATCACTTGTCAGGGGCAGGAATAAGGTGTAATATGAAAGAATTCATTCACAGTGACGTTTTATAGATTTGAATAAATATTGTTTGCTGTTTTGTTGGCAATGTATAAAATTCACATTTTAAGGATAATGGGAATCATTCAGGTATCGCTATACTAAGAACAGGCAGCTGGTATTCATGTGTTTGAAAAGTTGGTTATTGCTTCAGTTTATATAAATTAAATCCTTTCCATATTGATTTATGATCTTGGGTTATTGCTTGGATACTCAGACTTAAAGTAATATTATTGGTTTTAGAATTTAATGAAATTATAATCAAACTTTACCTTCATTGTTGCCTACTACTTTTTGATGGTTCCTTGTCTGACAAAAAGGAAAAAATTCATAATGTCAGATCAATGAAAACTCTCTGGGTCACTAGTGATATATTGTTCTTGCCTTAGTGCCTAGCTTGGTTTGTACAAACTGCTTTTCTGCTTCTAATGTGAGATGCCCCTCACATGTTACACTGTACTCTGGAGGTGAGTGTGGGCAGGGTTGGTTCTCATATTTGTGAGCAGATAATGTTTTTGCACATTCACTAACTTCTTGCCTCATGGATGGATTTAGAAAGTATGCTCGAGAATAATTTCCATTGAATGCTTCAGAAAACTGTGGTAACGTGGTGAAAATGATATGACTTCCTTTACAGAAATCTAGACATTTTATGTCTAGACATTTATGTGACATTTTATGTCACAATGTGGCACAATGGGAAGGGAAGTAAGAGAAATCCTAATAGGGTGCTTTCCTTGGTGGTAGGAAGGGCCTGGGGGTTAAACAGTACTCCTCCCTACTGCTCCTCTTATATGGGAGGGCATGTTTGATAAACACAATTGGAGAAAAAGCTCTAAACATTTTTTTAAAGGAAAGAAATAAACCATAACACTGAGTATATGTGTTTGCTCTGAGAACAGATTTTGATAAGCAGGACAGTCTAGGTAGAGAGGGGAGAAAAAGACCAGGAAAGAGAGAGAAAGAAATGGCCAGGTACAAAAAAAGATATTTATTAACTTTGGGGCTATGTTTAGTAAGGAATAGTCTTCAATTCCCAAACAAGCTGTGTACCAAAGCAGTAGGGCTTACCTGGTAGCTCAGCTGGTAAAGAACCCTCCTGCAATGTGGGAGACCTCGGTTTGATCCCTAGGTTGGGAAGATCCCATGGAGAAGGGAAAGGCTACCTACTCTAGTATTCTGGACTGGAAAATTCCATGGACTGTATAGTCCATGGGGTTGCAAAGAGTTGGATACAACTGAGTAACTTTCACTTTTCATTTTCACCAAAGCAGTGGAAGTGAGTTGTTTGGTGTGCTTCCAATGAAACAATATCTTATGCGATCAAGGATGACCTCTTTGAAGAATTGATGTTTCCATTTGGCCAAGAAGGAAGAAGTCCTTCAAAGAGCAGGAGGGAACGTATATCTTGGCACACCCACAGCCTGTGTAAAGGTTGCAAGTATTGGGCTGGCCAGAAAGTTGGTTTGGATTTTTCATAGGATGTTATGGAAAAACCTGAATGAACTTTTTCACCGACCCTTAATATGAAAAATCCTGATATGCCCAGAAAGCTGAAAAGAACTTGCTGTGGTTGGGGAATGCTGATATGGAGGAGCACAGGTGAACCCAAAAGAGAGGCAGGTGCTGGGTTGGACTGCAACCCACCAGGCTCCAATGCCCATGGGATTTTCCAGGCACGAGTACTGGAGTAGGGTGCCATTGCCTTCTCCAGTTTGAACTTTACCCTGTATTAAATGGGTGATTTTAAGCAGAGGAATGACTTGGTCTAAGTATGTTTTGATAGCTAACTCATAACCTGAGAAAAGTCAAGTATCTATTTTAGATACAAGTTTTGCCTTGCCTAGGCTATTGTATTTGAGATCTGAATATGGGAATCTGGGCATTGTCAATGTAAAAGTGGGATTTAATGCCATGTGAATGGATGGAGGCCATTTAGGATGAGGGGACAAGAAGACAAGATGCATGAAATCAGGAGAATGTGGTCACAGAAGCCCAGAGAGCAGAGAATTTCAAGAAAAAAAAAAAGATCTAACTGGATCCAGTTTTGAGAAGCTGAATGTCAGGGCCTTTCACTGACAACACCAAACCATAAGCAGCCTTGCACAGAGCAGTGCCAGTGATGCGCAGAGTTGGCAGCCAGGTGAGAGTGGGCTGAAAATACATTCAGAAGTGAAGGTGGTTCTTTCAAGAATTATACTCAGAGGAGGGAACAGAAGGCATGTTAGCTGGGATAGGCTTGAGATCAAGAGAAAGATTTCTTTTCCTTTATTGTTTTTGTAGAACAGAGACTGTTATAGCAAATTTGTATGCTTTTGAACCTAATTGAATGGGAAGGTAGTAGTTTATGAAGTGGGAAAGAGGGGGATACTAAGAAAAAGAAAGTTGAGAAGCTGAGTATACCATGAGGGAGCCTCTGCTTCAATAGAGCCCATTCCTGTTGGATCAGGCAGAGATGAAATTTCTTACTGGGCACTAAGTACCTCCCAGAATCCCCAGGAGAGATAGTCAGATTTGGAGACTGTCTCTCTAAGGAAAGATATTCCAGGCACACTGAGGAGTTCAGTAACGAAGTCCCATGCTTCCTGTCTTAGGGCCTGGGCACACACACTCAAGCTAGGTGTGAAAGGACTGAGTTAACTTTTTTTCTGATATCTTTTTGTCTTTTCATACTGTTCATGGGGTTTTCAAGGCAAGAATACTGAAGTGGTTTGCCATTCCCTTCTTCAGTGGGCCACATTTTGTCAGAACTCTCCACCATGACCCGTCTGTCTTGGGTGGCCCTACATTGCATGGCTCATAGTTTCCTTGAGTTAGACAAGGCTGTGACCCATGTGACCAGTTTGGTTAGTTTTCTGTGCCTGTGGTTTTCATTCTGTCTGCCCTCTGATGGATAAGGACAAGAGGCTTGTGGAAGATCCCTGATGGGAGGGACTGGCTGGGGGGAAACCTGGGTCTCATTATGATGGATGGGACCATGCTCAGTAAATCTTTAACCCAATTTTCTGCTGATGGTTCCCTTCCTGTTGTTTGGCCTGAGGCTAAACTATGGTAGGGGTAATAGCTGTAACGGTGACCTCCTTCAGAAGGACTTACACTAGCACTGTTGTGCTCAGTGCCCCTGACCCCGCGGCAGTCCACTGTCAACTCACGCCTCCACCAGAGACTCCTGGACACTCACAGGCAAGTCTGGTTCAGTCTGTTGTGGGGTCACTGCTCTTTTCTCCTGGATCCTGGTGTGCACAAGGTCCTGGTGTGCTCTCCAAGAGTCTGTTTCCCCAGTCCTGTGGAAGGTTTGTAATCAAATCCCACTGGCATCCAAAGTCAAATTCCCTGGGGGTTCTCAGTTCCTTTGCGGGATCCCCAGGTTGGGAAATCTGCTGTGGGCCCTAGAACTTTCATAACAATGCGAGAAATTCTTTGGTATAAATGTTTTCTGGTCTGTGAGTCATCTGCTTGCTGGCTGTATGGTAGGGCTAATGGTGATCTCCTCTAGGAGGATGTATGTCACAAGGCGAGCCTCCCAGGTCTGCTGCAGCCAGAGCCCCTGTCTCCGTGGCAGGCCACTGCTGACTCATGCCTCCACAGGAGACACTCAAATGCTCAAAGTCAGGTCTGGCTCAGTCTCTGTGGGGTCTCTGGGTCCTAGTGTGCACAAGGTTTTGTTTGAGCCATCTGAGCATCTCTGGTGGGTATGGGGTTTCGATTAGAAAGGAAATCAGTCCTGAATATTCATTAGAAGGACTGATGCTGAAGCTGAAGCTCTAATACTTTGGCCACCTGATGTGAAGAACTGACTCCTTAGTTAAGACCCTGATGCTGGGAAAGATTGAAGGCAGTCAGAAAAGGGGAAAACAGAGGATGAGATGGTTGGATGGCATCACCAATTCCATAGACATGAGTTTAAGCAAGCTCCAGGAGTTAGGGATGGACAGGGAAGCCTGGCATGCTGCAGTCCATGGTGTCGCAAAGAGTAGGACATGACTGCGCAACTGAACTGAACTTTCTCTGATGACCCTGACAGCCAGATGCTTCTGCCATCAACCTCAACAAAAATGAAACATTTAGGGGTCCTGCTTCCTGTCTGCCATCTCCCAGATTGAAATAAAACTGGTTAACTTGGAGGTGAAAAAGACCATGCCTAACAGAAGCCCGGGGGTAACACCACATGTGAGCGCCTCCTCTGCTCTAGTCACAACTGCACAGTCCTCTCCCAGTCATGCTGGCAGCATGATCCACACACAGGCCTTTGCCAGAGGAACAGACATTTCTTCCTCAAGACTAGTGTTTTGAGAGAAGACAGGACTCATAGCAAAAGTCACTTGTACGTTTCAGCAGCCAGTGCTTTAGCTGGATGACATGTGTTTTCTAGACTGTGTGAAGAAGACTTTTGGGGAGGTTTTTTTTTTTTTTTTCCACAAAGACAGGTCACAAGGGAAAAGTGCTTAGTTGTTTAGATTGAAGGCAAAAGGAGAAGAGGGTAGCATAAGATGAGATGGTTAGATAGCATTAGCAACTCAATGGATGTGAATTTGAGCCAACTACAGGAGATTAGTGGAGATTGGCGTGCTGCTGTCCATGGGGTTGCAGAGTCAGACATGACTTAGCGACTGAACAACAAAGGTTGTTCATGCATAGAGTGAATGAGGTGCAATTAAAGGGCCAAAAATGAATTCACTTTTAGAGGTGGATGTTCTTAATGGAATGTTCATTTAACACTGCTTGAACTATTTAACTCTTTCAATACATTTAATTTTTTCTTTTCTGTTTTTAGTGTTTGACTCTGATAACCTTTTTTAGTATTCAGTAGTGTGAGACAGTCCCTCACATAATATAAGGATTCAATTTCATTTATATATACTTTATTTTTTGAAAGTCATTTTTTGTATTATAAAAGTGAGTTAAATTAAACTTATGGCTTAAAAATGCCCCATTTTGTAAATGTTTGTAGACAATTTTGAACACAATGAAGATCTGTATTATAGAGTCACAAATTTTGCTATTAAATAAGTGTAAGTTCTATATAGGTTTGTTTATATCAAAATATTAAAAATAATTTTATATGGCATGCTTTCATAATCTATAAAAGATTTGGTGAAATTGTGTGGAATATTTAAGCTAGACTCCTGTCTTTGTTAGAGTATTTGGAGGGATGTTCTGTTATAAGGAAATGTCATAGCTCCAAGTTCTGCCATGTCAGGGGGTGGGCAGAAGAGGGTAATAGAGAAATTCTACATAATCCTCTTTTACCAAGAAGCTCAGAGAGAAAGTACCAGGCAGCAAATGGTGTCTTTAGCAGAAAGCACAAACTTGCACAATGAGAACTCTGAACAATGAGAGTGCAGTAGGATTTAGCCAGGGATATAAGCTGCTCATGGTCAGCCAGGAAAGCAGGCAGCCAGAATATTTCAAAGCATATTGATGTGTTCATAGAACTCAACTTATTTCTATCTTTAAGTGTAACCATCTGCACATACAAAAATTAATGACTTTGTACAAACAGCAATAAGGGCCCTGAATGGACAAAGCAATATTGTAGAAAAGAGCAGTGGGAAAGAACATGTAGGATGTTGAATCTTAGGTAAGAAATCGAGACTAGATAAGCAGGCAGTTGACAGATCAGAATGAATAGGTATTTTTGCAATTTCCAAAAAAGAAAGTTTATCCTAGAAGCCATACTACAGTATTCTGTAATGTACTTATTTAACAATAGTTATTGAGCACATCTTTGCAAGGTCAACAAAACAGACCATGCCCTTGTTCTTAGGGAGTTGACATTCTTGTAGAAGAAGACAAATATCAAATATATCACATGTGATAAGAATTTTGAGAAAGAAAGCTAGCTAGTATGTATAGAATGGATATGGACTAGAGACTATACTTGGGCACACAGGAATCTGGAAGAGAGAAGAAAAAGCCTCTATTACCCCATTGAACTAATTTTCCAGTGTTGTAAAAACTTTTTATACATCCTCCTACTCCTTTCCACACACACCTCAAGAAAGTTGTAGGAGGCACGTCTTGGAGAAGATTGTGTAATCTGGAATGTTTGTCAGGTGCTCTCTAGTCTTCTCCTTTTTGGCTTTTTAAAGGATGGCTGGTGAGCGCACTGCCCAGAGGAGAATAGGGACTAGTAGACAGTGGTTCTTTTCAGGGCTGACCTGTGTGCTAGAAGGCTATTCATAATCCTTCCAACAGAACCAATCATTTTTCCTTCTCACTCCGCACCCCCACTCCTACCTCAGTGCTGAAATATTAGAAGAAGCAGAAATGAGAGGAAAAGATAGCTTAAAAAAACAAAACAAAACAAACAAAAAAAGGACAGAGTGGAAGCAAAGTTTCAGATGGCTTGGTACTTTTGGGGAACTGTAAGAAGTCTAGTGTGACCAGAGATGAATTTGTTTTTTTCTTATCACCTTCTGTCTCTATTATAAAATATACTTTGAATTTTAGTTTGGATGTTGAGATTTTTTTCTGAATCTTTCATTTTTGAATGATATCACCTTGTTCATAATTTCTACTTTAAATATCCTTAGACATACTATGAGCAAACTTGTCGGATTTACTCACAGGAACTTTAACAAAAGGTACAGTGGTGTAGGGCTTCCCCGATGGCCCAGTGGATGAAGAATCCATCTGCATTGCAGGAGACACAGGAGGCATGTGTTCAATCCATGGATTGGGAAGATCCCCTGGAGGAGGAAAATGGCAATCCATTCCAGTATTCTTGCCTGAAAAATTCCATGGACAGAGGAGCCTGGCAGGCTATAGTCTGAAGTGTTGCAAAGAGGCAGTCATGACTAAGCCCACACACACATACACACAGTAGTTTACCTCTTGAAGTTCACTTACCAAACATGCTAAATCCCAGGCACTGTGCTAGATACTGTGTTCAAAGGTAAGTTAGACAAAGATGAGTTTTTCCAGTTCTTTTGAGTTCACCAAGAAAGGGCTTCCCAGGTGGTACTAGAGGTAAAGAATCTGCCTACCAATGAAGGAGACACAAGAGGTGTGGGTTTGATCCCTAGGTTGGGAAGATCCCCTAGCATAGGAAATGGTGACACACTCCAGTATTCTTGCCTGGAAAATTCCATGGACACAGGAGACTGGCAGGGTACAGTCCATGGGGCCACAAAGAACTGGATGCAACCCAATGACTGAGCATATACACTCATTACCAAGGAAAGCAAGTCAAATAATTTGTGTAATGGGATAATGGGCTTCAACAGAATGTTATTTTAGAGGCATAGAATAGGGAATACTTAACTACTTAACAGATATTGACTCAGTAGGAGGACTCGGGCAGGCTGTGTTTCCTGGTCTCCTGGGTCTTCGGGTTTCTGGTTGACTTTGGGCAATGAGAGATACCAGGAGGAAATGGCAGGGGAAGGGGTGCAGGAGAATTCTGGGGTTATTTGTTTTCCCACACTGTGCCTTAGATGGTGTCTCTAGCAGCAGCTAGATCTCTTCTGTGGCTCCAGCTGCTACACGTCAGCCCCTTCTGTGGTCTTAGCTTCCACGTGAAATGCAGTATGGCTCCAGTCCTTGCCGGGTGGTTTTCTCTGGACATTCTGGTGATGCCACCTCCCCTCTTCTGTCTCCAGCTGGAGGGGATGATAGTCTTTTTGCTATTGCTGTTCTTTGGGTTGCCTCTCCATCCCGTTTTACTTCTTAACTCACTACTCGGTAAATGTCCTCTGTTGAAATGCCTAGAGTAGTATCTCATCTACTAGTAGTATCAAATGCTTTCCTAAAAGCACCTTGCCTTTCTGATGAGTATGGACAATATTCTAGGTCTGAAAGAATGAACTTTCTGAGGAGGTTTTACATTTGTCAGAGCGTTTTGAGAAATTTTATTTTCATACTTTTAAAATAATCTTCCTTATCTTTTTTATTGAATCTATCAACACTTGCTGCCCTCTCCTCGAAATGCACTTGGACTATGTTGCTTTTACTTACCTTTTATGAAATACTACTTCCTAATTGTGTGTTCCATTGCTACTGCCCCTATATTTATTCTAGCCACCTGGGACCTTGGTGATCTGACTCTGGCCTTTCTTTCTGGTCTCTAACTGTACTCTTCTTTCACCTTTAATATTCTCAGTGATGGTATTCATATTTGGCTGAAAGCTTTCCAGCTTATCTATGGATCATAAGTTTTGTACCACCAAAGTACCAGTTTGTGACCCTGTGAGTAACTCAGGGAAAACTTGCCTATTGGGAATCCTTAACATACAATCCATTTGGCAGTCATTCTAATGGCTGTCATAATGTCAGAACAGGGAGCATCTAGAGCAAGCCAGGGGAAGACTTGTGTTGGTTTTCTGGCTCTGATATACGGCTGGCTGAACTGATACATGACATACCCAGAAGGAAAGAAAGAAAACAATGAGAATACCTGCCCTCCCACCTCACTGAGTTGTTGAGAAGGTCAGACAATAGTTGAATAGTTTAATATTAGTCACCTGCTTGATTTAAATATGCTATTAAAATTTTGAAATTGATTCTGTAAGTTAGTGGTAATTTCAGATGAGAGAACTCAGGCTAAGAAAGGCCACTTGACCTCCCCAAGGTCATATGTGGAATAATAGTGGGTATGGAACATCTAGACTTCCAACCTGCTGGCTTGCCTTCAATGCTCATGCTCCGTCCTTCTACTTGGATGCCTTTGGATGTGAAAAGATGATTCATCAATGTGTATTTGGGGAAAAAACAGTGTTATGTGCTGTACAAATTCTGGAGCAGAGTAGAAGTTGTTATCATCCTCCTCTGAATTAAGGCTGTCACATGCCAGAGAAAACCAACAGCTTAATTGTTCTCTCTAAACAGCTGACATTATCAACAACCTTCTGAGCTGTTTCCTTTGAGTGAAAGCATTTTATTTTTGAATAATCTGCGTTCATATCATTGTCATTCTATGCAGCCTTTCTTTTGGATCTTTAGCTATAGACCCTGGTGGGAGCAGGAGTCTGTTTGCTCTCGAGTCCGCACACAGATCCATAGCACTGTGAACAAAGAGTGAAGTATGCAATAAAAAGTGAGAGGTGACAGTTGTCTGCAAATCAACGTAATCTAGCTGTCGACTGTTTGCTTTAAGAGTTCAGTGAAATGCATTGGCTTAACTTTTGCTTTTGTTGTATCACAAAGAAAGACACTAAGAACTTTCAAAGGCATACTAAAATAGTCATTCAAATCTTTTCCATATTTTCACTGCATTCTGAGCATTCTGAAAATGTTGTGCCACATTTTTGCCACATTTTAGCTGTCATTCTGTTTGCTCCATGTTATGTGTATTGCTGTTCATTCAGTTTATAGTTTTAAACTGAAGTGTGCCACACTGATGGTGTGTAGACATTAAAAGAAATATTTTCCCCTCTAGCTGTCTGACATTGTTGAATTTTCATTGCATATATCTTTCTTTTTTGATTGTGCAGAGAAATGAATAAAGGTGACCTTTTTAGCACAAAATTATGAAATAGATGAAGAGTTCATCAATGTGTGCTGTCAAAAAACCCTGCCTATTTTATAGCAATAAAGAACAGCCTGCCTGTCAGCTTAGCCTTGATAAGCACACTCTGCTTGTTTCTTCATTCTGCTGGGAAGAAGAGCAGCTGTAGCTTCTAGGGCTCCATAATAAAATGTTGATTTCATCAAGATATTTATTAACTACCAATACTAATACTGCAAGTCATTTGACCACATTTCTGCTTTCTTTTTGCAATTAGATGAGAAATTTGGAAAGATTAATTATTATGATTTTCCAGTGCTATTCACCTCTAGGAATTTCATCAGAGACTTTATACCACTGTATGTTTTTATGCGGTAAGGTTCTTCTGGAGCAGTGTGAAGTGGGCAGTGGAAGAGAGCTGTGTGGAAATAGGGCAGAGACAATCTACTTTCTAATTCCTTCACATTGTCCTGCATGTGCCATTGTTCCACTTAGACAGACATATCTGTACATTTTGATTTATGTTCCCAGGTAACCAAAGTAATCATGGAAGACGTAGTATCCATTGGCCAATTCTGGCTGACACGATGGCAGGTCTTCTCTGGAACAGTCTATTTTCAGCTACTGCCCTAAAAATAGAGAAATGAAAAAAAGGCAGCAGCAACATAAAGGGGCAGGACAGAAGCAGAAGAAACGGAGGCATTTCTGGACTGATTGTTCAGAGGTTAACAAAGAAGGCACTGACCAGGAGCAGATAGTGATCTAGCACAGGGGTTAGCAGACTATTTCTGTAAAGGGCCAGATAGTAAAAATTTTAGGCTTTTTGGCCTTATAGCTCTGTTGTAACTATTCTGCTTTATCATTTTTGTGTGTGTGTGTGAAGACAATTGTAGACAATCATAAATAAAATGAGCCTATCTTTGTCAATTAGCTGACTTCAAGTTTAGGTTTTTGTTAAATAATTCCATAAACTTAGACTCCATCTGTAAGGAGATGGGAGTGGAGAGAGTGGTGCCTCATAAACATATTTTAGTTTCCATGAGTGTCTTGAGTGGAGCTTTAGCAGCATTGTGCCATATCCTAAATCATGGGTGACCAGGGTCCTCAGAATGCTATGAAGGTTGTAGGTATTTATTTCTAGAGCATCCTATTTATATAACATTTATTGATATGTAAATACTTCCTAAATGATTTCTACAAACTTTTGTCCGTTTTCCTGATTTCTCAAATTTTCTCCAGAGTTTGAGAACTATCTGGTTTAATCTTTTTAATATCTCTTCATCAATTACAGGATAAAATATTTCTTTAGCCTGTCATCCAAGTCCACAACTTGAACCCAACGTGTCTTTCCAGTTTTATGTCTGGCTTCTCCCATGTCTTAAGTTCCTGCTGTAAAGTGATTTTTGCCACTCCTCTGAGCACAATCTGACCTCTCCATTTCTCAGCTATTATCACCTTATCTGTCTGTGCCTTCTGCTTTGTCTACTTCTGAAAATTTGACCTGTATCTTAGTCTCCAAAGAATGTAATGATACTACAGTGCCATACATAAGTATGGCTAATTACTAAAAATACTAGGAAACTTATCTTTGCAAATATATAAAAATTTAGGCTTCTGTTTAATAATAAAACCAGAGAGCTCCAAATTATAGCAATTTAGAGTGTCAAATTTGGCCCAATGAGCTCAGAAGGTATAATAAAGATATCATACCAATTTCTGCAAATTGCACAGTTTTTATCTGTTAACACTTTCCCAGCGTGAAAACATCCCCTTGTGAGGACTATTAAGTTGCTTAAGTTGTTCAGACTGGAATGATTTAATATTACTGCTGTTTGCAGTTTAAATAATAGTAACAATAATAGCATGTAGATTTTGCTATATTGAAGATCAGTAACACAAAAAGCTAGGAACACAGAGGCCTGCAACCAAATAACACATTTTCTGCAAAATAAATGTGGGTTAATGATGAAACCTATTTTCTTTCCCCACCCTAAACTGCTTAAACATACAAAGTAATTCCAAATAGCAAAATGTTAGCATTGAATTGGAATGCCGTTTATAACACATCCCCTCTTACTTGGCTAACCTAACTTTAATTTTGTTTTCAATCCATGTATCACTCACTAGAGTTGCTACTGAAATCCTTATGCTAGAAATGTTTCTTTATGGGACATTTCTCTGCCCTGAAACACATAGTCCACAGCACAGCTAGTAGAAAACAATACCCATGTTATAGATGTTTCTGGGATGAATAATATCTAATTAACAGTCATTTTAAGTGAGTGAGAATTTATGTACAGGGTTTAGGATAATATATAAATACCATCTAGGATATATTCAGAGAAGGCAATGGCAACCCACTCCAGTACTCTTGCCTGGAAAATCCCATGGGCGGAGGAACCTGGTAGGCTGCCGTCCATGGGGTCGCGAAGAGTTGGATACGACTGAGAGACTTCACTTTCACTTTTCACTTTCATGCATTGGAGAAGGAAATGACAACCCACTCCAGTGTTCTTGGCTGGAGAATCCCAGGGACGGTGGAGCCTGGAGGGCTGCCGTCTATGGGGTCGCATAGAGTCGGACACGACTGAAGCGACTTAGCAGCAGCAGCAGGATATACTCAAGATAATATACCTAGAAATATTCCCACAGCATACAGTAGACATGGGCTTCCCAGGTTGTGCTAGTGGTAGAAAACCCTCCTGCAGGTGTGCTAAGACACAGACTTAGCACACACACACGCAGAGTTGCTATAATAAAACAAGAAAACAGTTCTATTTCTACATTCAGTTCAGTTCAGTTGCTCCGTCCTGTCCGACTCTTTGCAACCCCATGAATTGCAGCACACTAGGCCTCCCTGTCCATCATCAACTCCCGGAGTTCACTCAGACTCATGTCCATCGAGTCAGTGATGCCATCCAGCCATCTCATCCTCTGTCGTCCCCTTCTCCTCTTGCCCCCAATCCCTCCCAGCATCATAGTCTTTTCCAATGAGTCAACTCTTTGCATGAGGTGGCCAAAGTACTGGAGTTTCAGCTTTAGCATCATTCCTTCCAAAATTAGTTCCGATCAATTCACCTGCTGTCATAAAACTAAGTTTACTTAGTGTTTTAAGACCCAGGGCCTTTGTGCACCTTCATTCCTAGAAGACCCTGGTAGCTTTGCTCAAAGGAAGCACTTTACTTTGACTCTCAAGGTTTTGAAAATGTCTTTAATATCCGCTGCCATCCCTCTCCAGCTAATAAGTACACAGATAAGACCAGAGAAGCTGTGGTTCTATGAATCTTGTAGCTGAATGTCATGAGTCTGTATTGTTTTACTGGCTGGACTTTATTTAGAGGTGAGAAAAATCTATTTAAAATAACTTTCTGGTTGTTCAGACAAACCAAAGAAGGTATATTATATACTAATATTTCTGCCTATCAGGGAAAATCAAGGGAAAATTTGGAAGGAGTCAGGGAAATAAGAGATGATAAACTGTTGAGCATATTAAGTCAATAATCCTCTAGTTGCTGGCAAGAAGAATTAAAGGGAAGAAGGTAGGGCCAGGGAGCATTGAAAAAAAATGGCAGAACCATAAATGAGCAGGGACAGGTGGATGGTGGGATGCCTAGTGAAGCTTAAGTATATGTTTCTTCACCACAGACAGGTCTTTTCTGACTCTTTTTGTTCAGAATCAGGGAACATCTGTGTCCCAGCTGTTGTTCCCATGACACAATACAATTAGTCCAGCTTAGCTCTGTGTTACCTCTGGCCAGTCAGCTATGGCTAAGATACAGGTTAAAGTAAAATTAAAAAAAAAATGTCACTGACCCTCTGTGATTTGATGTGACTATATGCCTGGAGATATTTTTTCCCCAATTCTACACTTAGGATAGTGACTAGCACATAGAAACAATAAGCCTTTTCCTTCCAATAATTTCCTTTATCTTGGAAATGCATGTTACTTAAGAGACAAGAATGAAACTAAGAGTCATTATAACATTCTTCCTGTAGCTTTTAATTTAACCTATTAAGCACGTAGTATACTTATAATCTTCAAGGGTCTCTGGGTCTAAAAGATAGGAAGCTGTGAATGTTTCCTTCAAGGACTGGTTTGAAATAAGCTTCAGTTCAGTTCAGTTCAGTCACTCAGTCGTGTCCGACTCTTGCGACCCCATGAATCGCAGCACGCCAGGCCTCCTTGTCCATCACCAACTCCCGGAGTTCACCCAGACTCACGTCCATCGAGTCAGTGATGCCATCCAACCATCTCATCCTCTGTCGTCCCCTTCTCCTCCTGCCCCCAGTCCCTCCCAGCATCAGAGTCTTTTCCAATGAGTCAACTCTTCACATGAGGTGGCCAAAGTACTGGAGTTTCAGCTCTAGCATCATTCCTTCCAAAGAAATCCCAGGGCTGATCTCCTTTAGAATGGACTGGTTGGATCTCCTTGCAGTCCAAGGGACTCTCAAGAGTCTTCTCCAACACCACAGTTGGAGCATCAGTTCTTCGGTGCCGGGAGCCTGCATATTGCATATTGAGTGCAGCACTTTCCACAGCATCATCTTTCAGGATCTGGAATAGCTCAACTGGAATTCTTTCACTGCCCATAGCCAGTGTGAGGAACTCCGCCCATGACAAAGGTCATGAGGAAGGAGGCTTGGCATACGCAAAGGCGGGATCGAGCCTCAGGAGTCCTCCATCTACCCCCAAAACCAGAGTCTGCCTACTTTCTGCTTTGTGCATTCACCTATACCTCTGACTTTATGGGGGCTGTCCCCCACTACCTCTCTGAAAAAAGAGTTAGCTTACAGCTCCAGTTAATAATTCCTGGGTGTGACAGTGTTTAACCTACAAACTCCTTTGGAAATCCTCTAGCCTGCCTGAATAGGTTTTTCCGGCCACATATGATTGTTCAGAGCCTCCCAACTGTGAGAGGCAGGAGATGTTCTAAACTGTCTAAACACAGATTCTTTTGAGTAGTTAAAAGATTGATTAGAAATTGTATTGGTGAAGGGATTTTCACTTGTTGGGCCAACGTTTGCTGCTAAGTTTCCATATCCCTTACCTGCTGTGTCCCTGGCAGTGTATTGATTAATATAATTGGTGTAAGTAGTAGCTTTAATGTTTGTAACCTGGGACCCTTGAGTTAATTCTTTTTCTTGTTATAGCCCACCACACCTTTGCGCTGTAGGAATGCAACTTTATCTAATACTTTTGGAGGGTGGCTCCTGACCAATCACCTTTAGAGAAAAGTAAGTTTTCTGAAGAAAAGGTCTTAAAATGTTAACAGGCCTCCGGGCAGAAGATGATGCAAATCACCTAAGCTTTTGCATATGATAAGTTTGCAGGAAGAAAGCCTGGCTTGCTGCCTGACTCTACCCCTTCCCCCATTATCCTCTATGCATAACTTAAGGTATAAAAACTACTTTGGAAAATAAAGTGCGGGCCTTGTTCACGAAACTTGGTCTCACCATGTCGTTCTTTCTCTTACCTTCTGGCTGAATTATTCAGCCTCTTTTCTCCACTGAATTTCCTCATTGAGCTATCCTTATTTCAACCTCTTTTCTTCACTGAATCTTACTGAGCTATCCTCATTCTATTACTCTTTATATCCTTAATTAACATTTAATTAAGCAATTGTTTCCTGATCTTCGCCTACGCCGTCTCTCCTTCGAATACCCTGGATCAGCCGGGGCTGGTCCCCGGCACTTCGGCACTCAGCCTTCTTCACAGTCCAACTCTCACATCCATACATGACCACAGAAAAAACCATAGCCTTGACTAGACAAACCTTTGTTGGCAAAGTAATGTCTCTGCTTTTGAATATGCTATCTAGGTTGGTCATAACTTTCCTTCCAAGGAGTAAACGTCTTTTAATTTCATGGCTGCAGTCACCATCTGCAGTGATTTTGAAGCCCAAAAAAATAAAGTCGGACACTGTTTCCACTGTTTCCCCATCTATTTCCCATGAAGTGATGGGACCGGATGCCATGATCTTCGTTTTGTTTTTTCTTTTTATTTATTTGTTTTTGATCTTCGTTTTCTGAATGTTGAGCTTTAAGCCAACTTTTTCACTCTCCACTTTCACTTTCATCAAGAGGCCTTTTAGTTCCTCTTCACTTTCTGCCATAAGGGTGATGTCATCTGCATATCTGAGGTTATTGATATTTCTCCCGGCAATCTTGATTCCAGCTTGTGCTTCTTCCAGTTCAGCGTTTCTCATGATGTTCTCTGCATAGAAATTAAATAAGCAGGGTGACAATATACAGCGTTGACATACTCCTTTTCCTATTTGGAACCAGTCTGTTGTTCCATGTCCAGTTCTAACTGTTGCTTCCTGACCTGCATACAGATTTCTCAAGAGGCAGATCATAGATGCAATGGCCAAAGCTATAGGGAAAAATATGTTACTGTAGTTTAGTAGAGGAAAAAGAGTCATACCTATTTTATATCAATCAGAAGGCTTCATGGATGTCGTGTCATTTGAACGGAACCATTAAAGGTTTAGATGAAAATTAACAAAAAATAAAAGCAAGAATTGAAAGATAGTAAACATTCTAGATAGAAGGAACTGCATGAAAAAGTATGTGGAAAAGAAAAGCTGCTGAATATGGAAATTCAGTAAATGATACAGATTGACTAGATCACTGGACATGTAAGAAAATATTGGGAAAAGATATTAGCACAAAGTTTGTTATTCAACTTGTTTGAAACCTTGAATAGCAGGTTTTGAAATCCAAATACAATAACTTTTATTTGTGTCTGCTTGCCTTTATTTTGACCTGAAAATTGTGAAAAGATGACATCTCCTGGAGGGAGGAGTTGCAGGTATGTCAGAGAGAATATACTCTTGTTGGACTTTTTTTGTAGCCCAGCTGTCTGCTAATATAGTAAACAAGGATAGAAGACAATAAATGTCAGCTGTACTCGACAGACACAACACATATTGATCAACAGTAACCGTTGATACCAGATGGCAGGGTCCCTGTAAGATGTTATTGCCAGGAAACTTCAAATAGCTTATTTCTTCTTGGAAGGATATTCTTGTCACTTTCTGCTGGAATATCACTTTATATAAATTAAATGGAACATAGGAAAAAAGTTTTCTCAAAGTGCACTTTAAGAGAATACAGGGAAAAGGGAACAAGCATTTGGGTATCCAAGCAACAGCAAATGAATTCCTCCTTAGAAGGAGCTGAAGGCTGTTCCCAACCTCTTAGAGAACCTGCTAAAGTTGACATTTCAGAGAAATGAGAGTGTCTTTCAACTCAGGTGTAGGAAAACCCTGTTTGATGAAAAATTCTTTCCAGAAGTCACAGTAACACTTAGATTTTGCTTTGATTCAAAGAAAAGTTAACATCTCAAGTTTCTTGAGGATGAAGATGGTACAAAATAGAACACAAGAGGCCGTGAAAATAGTTAATGGAGCAAGATTAAACCGAGAGCCAATTGTGATACTGGTAGAGAAAGGCCCTTCAACGTTCCCAACAAAAGTAGGCAAAAAGGATATTTCTGATTTGAAATTGGGAATGTGAGGACAGTGTTTCTTTTCATTTTGGGAATCACCCAAAGGTATATAGGAAAACCAGAAATGATCATGTAATCTCTTTCTTCTAAGAACAAGAAATAGATGGGACTTAGACTCTAAACTCCAGAAGAAGAGTGGTTTAAAGTTGGGGTATAAATGAGGTGGAGGGAAGATCCAGAGAGAGGAGGCCTGCACTGCAGAGCTCAGAGCCCTAAGGGGTCTGCCTCAAGTACAAAACCATCATCTCTTACAGCAAGAGTCTAGAGAGACCAGAAGCTCCTTCCTAAGTAAATAAACTTCCTGAAACAATGTAGTCCAGAAAAAGATTGCTTTAAAATATGAATAATACCCAAAAAGCAAGGAAAATTGATACTATGTTTAAATAATGATGCCATAAAGCAAAGGAGCAAAGTAATGGGAAAACACAAATAGCAAAGCATCATAATAATATTGTTGCCATAAACTAAATGACAAGCATCCCTGGTGGCTCAGATGGTAAAGAATCTGCCTGCAATGCAGGACACCCTGGTTTGATTCCTGGGTTGAGAAGATCCCCTAGAGAAGGGAATGGCTAGCCACTCCAGTATTCCTGCCTGGAGAATTCTATGGACAGAGGAGCCTGGAGGGCTACAGTCCATGGTCACAAACAGTTGGATATGACTGAGTGACTTATCTATTTATAAATAATGATTGTTGATAATTCTGAACAAACATATTGTGATGAATTGTAAGAAATAATTTTGAAACAGTTTTCAGTGTAAAATATGAAGAAGAAATAAGAGCTCAGGGAAGACATGGTGAACAATGGAAGATGGAATATGGAGCTTTTAGGAAACAAATGAAAGAAAAATAAATTACAGAAATTAAAATTATAACAATGAAGAAAAGTCACAGCTAAAAACATATTGGTTTTCGTGGAGGATACTATTATGAAGAGCAAGTGCTAGAGAGAATTTTGGATGTGGATTATAGGCCAAAGGAGTGATTATAACCCACAATGATGACTCTAACAAGAGAACTAAGATAATGGAACAAACTCCTCTTCAAACATAATTGTAGAACATCTTTAGGAGATTAAAATTAAACATGCAGAACTGGAGAGTTATTCTAAAGTTACAAATATAAATGAGAAATTTGTTTTTAAAAAGTGATACTAGTTGAATAAGGGAAAGATGCATATGAGCTAAACTATTAATATGCTAAGTCACTTCAGTCGTGTCCAACTCTGTGCGACCCCATAGATGGCAGCCCACCAGGGTACACCATCCCTGGGATTCTCCAGGCAAGAACACTGGAGTGGGTTGCCATTTCCTTCTCCAAAACTATTAATATAGCATAGCAATAAAAATCAACTGAAAGTGATAATGAAGAATAGTAGCTGATGATTATGTAGACCTGTACTGACCAATACAGTATCCATAGTCATATGTGGCCACAAGAGCAAGTTGCCTAATAAGAGAAATATATCAGTCTGGCCTCAGACTTCCTGTTGAAAAATTGAACATTGAAGATAAATTGTCTGCAGAATGTTGGGGGAGAGGGAATGTGTGACCCAGGAATTTTAACAAGCCAAATGGTAATTTAAGTATAATCAGCAAGATTTTAAAATATAAAAAGTTGGAGAATATTACTCCTAGTTTTAAAATCTAGTTAAGTGCATATGAATGTGTTTTCTTTCAGCTGCTTCAGTCACCCTCAGTGGCTGGGGATCTATCTTTTTCTCTTATATGCCTATTCTGCTAGTTCCTCTATTAACTCTACATCCAGTCCCTGAATTGTTTTATTTTCAAATATTTTTTCCGTCCTGTTAAAAACCAATTTGCCAGCTTTCTGAGTTTGTGCATCTTACATTTTATTAATGACATGGGCTCCTCTGTAGGGCTCTACAATAATGATTGTTTCCATGACTCTTGACTCTTATTAACCCACATTTGGCTTTAATACCTAACTTTAGACTTTATCTATCATTTTCTAGAATAAGCCTCCTTTAGCCTTACTTCTGTCTTTCTCAACTTCACCTATTATTCCCTTGCTCCAAAAGATGATTATTTCCTAATATAGCCTGTTCCAGGTGTATTAGCAAGTCTAAAACTTGCTTCATCTGGTTTCCAACACAGTATCAGAGAGTAACATTGTAAATGTGTTTGAATGAAGATGATCATGATTACCATGAAGCTCTATCTCCATCTCCGTAAGAGACTTGTCTATAATTGTAATTGTTTACAAGGACAGCATTAACATTAGCATTATTATAGTCAGGTGAGTGTCTGAATAATTGAGACAGTTTCCCATAGATGTAACATTAAATCATTGCATACAGGTGTCAGGATCACCAAAAGATAATTTATGTGCATTTGTGAATATACGTTTTTTAATATTTGAAGTTATTTTTATGGGCACATTTCAAAGGTGATTGAACCCACCAATTTATCTGTCAGGAAAGGGGTCATAGCATTGATGCCATTGTTTTGACATATGATTAGAATGTGACTGAGAGTATGACATAGGATATTAAGTTGTGACTAAATGAACAAGGGTAGCAGGGCTATAATCTGAGCAATGAAACCAGATGTGGGTGAAGCAGTACTATTAAGTTTTTTTTAAGAATATAAATGAAAAATCAATGTATATGAAAAGGTGTTTAAAACCAGGTTTCATCATGGTATAATTAAAATTATAAAGCAGAAATAATATTTAGCATACTGATGTTCATATGAAGTTATGAAGGAAACTTAGGATATGCTAAAGAGAAAGTAGAACGTCAGAAGTGATGACTTTCCTTTTCAAATTATGGTTTTCTCAGGATATATGTTCAGGAGTGGGATTCCAACATCATATGGTAGATTGTTTTTGAATTTTTTATTTATTTTATTTTATTTTTTTTCAATTCAAAAATTTTTACTCTCCATAATATTCTCCATAGTTGTTGTACTAAGTTACATTCCCAACAACAGTGTAGGAAGGTTCCCTTTCCTCCACACCCTCTCCAGCATTTATTGCTTGTAGATTTTTTGATTTAGTAGACAGTTTTTCTCATTTAAAAAATTAGGCTAATACTGACTTTGATCAAGACATGGGAGAGTACATTGCTAAAACAATGGGTATAAATATCGTCATAAATATCTATAAAATAGATATTCTATTCTTAAAAATCTTTTGATAACATATAAAGATAAATCAGTTCTAGATAATGAGTGATTCACTAACCTACAAATGAGAGAAGGAGACATTTCTGAAACAATTCATAGAAAATGTTTAACCTCTTTAGAAATAGTGCAGGATTGTTATACTCTGGTTCATTTTCACTTCGAGGGCAGAATCTTCTAAGGAATGTCACAACAGTTTTGAAGTTGTGAAGTCAGCTCAGGTGCTGACTGGACCACATCAATTCTGTGCCCCCTTCCCAGTGATTTTGTGGCTGGGTTCAATCACATTTCAGGATTTGGAATGGATACTGTCATGGATGAGGCCTCAAATTGACACTACTCTAAACATGGTTCTTAAGTTGAGGTCTAATTCTTATAAAGTTTCCAGACTGCTCCCTTGTCCACATGTCTATCTAGTATCTGTTCTAACACTGGGTTCCCTTTGCTTAGATCTCTAAGTCAATCAGCCCTATCTTTTTTTTTTCCTCTCTCCAGCAATTTAGCACTGTTTTTATTTTGCTCTCACAGTAGTTTATCAACCACTACCTAGGTTATGTAGCTAAATTTGAGATTCAGAAACCTAGAATCATGTGAAAGCATTAGAGCTGAGGAAGGATGGCAGACATACCATGCAAATCCAAAAGAATTTTCTGTGCTGGTCATTATCTGTCAGCATCATAAGTAGTAATGCAGGTATTGACAGAGAACTCTGGGCTTGTCTGATGTTCCCTGGGCACAGTTTCTTAGGCTTGGGTATCCCCAGCATTGTCTGATCAATTAGGCTTTCACAATACCAGAACCTGGCACTGGTCCACTCTATCTTGGTTTTGTTTTCTTTGAAATCAAAGCCTGAAACCAGGACTTGGTTACATAGACTTTTTTGGGAGATAACAACAAGTAGCAAGGAGAGAGTGGGTAGAGCATGACAAGAAAAATTGGTGCATTGAAAGATTGAAGACAGAAGGAGAAGGGGATGACAGAGGATGAAATAGTTGGATGGCATCACTAACCCGATGGATATGAGTCTGAGCAAGCTCTGGGAATTGGTGATAGACAGGGAAGCCTGATGCGCTGCAGTCCATGGGGTTACAAAGAGTTGGACATGACTGAGCGACTGAACTGGAACTGGATATCTCTGTTTTAGGCAAGGTAGACTTTTATTTCACCAGAACCTTGGTGAAGCAGTGAACACTTGCAAAAGGTGTTTGTGTGAAAAAATGGGAGTCTGGGAATTTCCCTGCCACTGCCATGCAATTAGTTGAGATACTCTCACTCCCTACACAGTCTTCCTTGAATTTCCAGACTCTCCTTGATCACTTTGGAATGGTTGGTTTTCTGTCCATTACTTTGGCTGATGCATCCTCTCCAGCCTCACAATGAGTCACAAGGAAGTCCATGCAATTAGATAAATGGCCATATTGTAAGTGCCAAAAAGTCTGAAATCAGCTCCTAGTTTTTACATTCACTCTAATCTGTTTTGACTTTTCTGTGTCATTCATGTAAATAGAAGAAAGAGAGAATGGGTATTTTAAGTCTTTGCATTCCTATAGATCTCTTTCTTTAAGACTTCCAAGGAAACAAAAGCCAGTCTACTCTACAATCCTTAAGAGTATACAGTTGCCCCATACCATTCAGTTATAGCACTACTCTCCTACCACATGCTTCTTCCTCCACTGTGATCACAGTCTTAATTACTGAGATGCTACAGCCTACACCTGGTTATTACCACTAGCAGTAGATTTTCTTTCTTTTTTTAAATTTATTTAATTAGAGGCTAACTACTTTACAATATTGTATTGGTTTTGCCATACATCAACATGTTGTCTGGGGAATGGTTTAGATCTAGAATTCCATCCTGAGGGCCTGTTCTCCCAGGACATTCCAAGGACCAACTGCCTTAATTTGAGTTCTTTTGAAAGTAGAGGCTGAAATAAGGTCTTGTGCACAGGTAGCTACTTTGAGAGGAGTATCTCCAGGAAATAGGAGTGTAAGAAACAAGAGACAATTGAGAAAGAACAAAATCTCATTTAAAAAACTAGGTAAACTGGACTAAATCATTTCACTCAGCATCTTCTGGTAGTCAATAGAAAAAGAAAGTTAGGAATAGATGAAAGATAGCAATCAAAAAACAACACAAAGAAATGATAAAATGATTGTGAACTAGAATGAGAGAGTTAGAAAAATGTTAAACAATAGGGATGTGATGAAAAGGAACAATAGAACAAAACACACCACAAAGAAAAAATCTGCAAATGTCACTTCTCCTAAAAAGTTCTGTTCTGTAGGGTAGGGAATTAGTGATTCAGGAGGAGGGGCATGGATCTGAGTAAGTGATTATTCTTCTCCAGGAATGGACTTACAACCCTGCAAATTTAGTCTTTATGTGATTTGCTAAAGCTGTATTGGTTGACTTCCAACCTAGAAGGATATAGATCTGAGTTGAGATCAATATTCTTATTTGCCTCATCCACATGGATAACTGTTTTGCTATGACGGAATCTGAATTATCAAGCCATTTAATTTTTTTGGAAATTTTTCTTCACAGTAGTGAAAACCTGCATGCATCTATAGCAAGTGTGCATTGTTTGTATCTCTAAGTCTACTTATCCCTAGAATTTGAGTCACTGTGGTAATAGACCCATACAGGGATTGTCCTGTTGGAACACTAATAAAAATTCCTATCCCACCTACAGTAGCAATACTTTCACGTCTGACCAGTCATTCTTGTGTCAGCAAAGGCAGTGCACAAAATTACATGTTGCTTTTTGACAACATATAAACTAGTGGCAATTTTTGAGAGCAAATGATTCAGATCTTCTTTTTTTCCATGTGTGGTGTAGCAAATATGCAAGTGAGATATTAGACATGTCAAAGGAGTTTATAAACAACAACAGCAATGTCAATCAGTTTTCCCATTCTGAGAGGGGAAAAAAGGTGCCTGAAAATATTGGGATCACTCATCCATTTACATTGCAATCCAGAGACTCTGAGAAGGTCAGATGTTTGGTGCATTCAAATAAAAACTTACTGTTAGAAGGGTAGTTAAAAAACATATTTTAGAAAAAGATATGTAAGTATTCTTAAAAAAAAAAAAAAAAACTCGGAAATGAGGCAAGTTCAGAAAAGTTCATATACTTGCACTGAACAGTAGGCACAAAGTAGCCCACACATGAAGCAGTAGGCTTGACCCTCTTGTACTCCCCTGCCCTCAGCCAAGAGGTGGGAACATAACATATTGAAACCTAGAAATCAGTGCTGAAATGTGTCATATCTAGTTATATGTGAGAGAAGCTCAAAATTGGTGCAGAACACACCACCAGCCCCAACCTGTAAAAAAAAGACTACACCAAAATATTGCCTCTGGATACAAAGTGGGTTTGTTTCTTTGACAATCCATGGCTTTTCTCGTGAAAAATTCAACTCACAAGGTTAAACTGTCCTTCAGACATCACACAGGAATTCTGTTCTAAGTTCTTCTGTGCATGTGATGGCCTTATATACATGGAGCTTAGGCTCACTGCTGTGTCTTTGCTGAAGACACCGTAAAACAATGACAGAGCTCAACTCCATCAGCTGCTCTGCTGTCTGAATAAGCCCACCCTCAAAGGGCATAGACTTGTAGCTGAGAATGAATGGCTGGCTCTGAAAGTAAACCTCATCATGAGGTTCGAAAAATTTATTGAGTAATTTAGGTATTATTAGAATAAGTTCGGAGAAGGCAATGGCACCCCACTCCAGTACTCTTGCCTGGAAAATCCCATGGATGGAGGAGCCTGGTAGGCTGCAGTCCATGGGGTCGCTAAGAGTCGGACACGACTGAGTGACTTCACTTTCACTTTTCACTTTCCTGCATTGGAGAAGGAAATGGCAACCCACTCCAGTGTTCTTGCCTGGAGAATCCCAGGGATGGGAGAGCCTGGTGGGCTGCCATCTATGGGGTCGCACAGAGTCAGACATGACTGAAGGGACTTAGCAGCAGCAGCAGCAGAATAAGTTCATGTTCTTCCAGAGAGGTTATTTTGAAAGGGTCAATACACATTTAAGGGGATAGTGTCTGATGGATTTCCTGAAAGAAAACCCTCAGGTCTTACTCAAAGACCCTCATAAAAAAGAGTATACCAGGCTTAAATATGGTTTGAGTGAGGTGAATCTGCCTTTATCTAACTTCTGCATCTCTAACTTTTATCAAGGATCTCTCGTGTTGCCTGCCACATTTTCATCTGAATTCCCTGATCAGGCTCCAGACGTCATTTGAACTACAAATGTGGCAGTCATATAATGGCTTTTTGAAGACTGTTATTATGTTGTCTTTGAAATACAGCCACATATGTCTTTCCCATGATTATTTCTTTTTCTGTATAATTTGGGAATGCTTCAGATATGAGTTTCTCCCCCTAAGAATGTTTTCTCATCTCTCATTCTGTCTGAACTCTGTGCAATGTCAAGGGCTTACCTCAAATTCTTTATCACTCCTCATGTCAGCAAACTCTGCTGTGTCTACCTCTTAAACATCTCTCCCAGATTTGCTCTTCTCTGCCTCCATCTCCAACACTTTTGTGGAAACCAATGTCTTCTTTGAACTGGCCTTCATGCTTGTAATCACTTTCTTTTTGTTCTTCCTGCTTCCATCCTGCTACCTACAAACACTTCTCCACATAAGCACCCTGCTCTGTGACGCTTTTCACATTTAGGCTAGGTGTAAAATCCTCCAATTTCTTCTTATTGCACTTTGGAATTTCCAGCTCAGGACTTTGCTCTCTTCTGTTTTGTGTCATCTCAAGCTATTGTTGTTTTTTTTTTTTAATTTGATTTTATTTTTAAACTTTACATAATTGTATTAGTTTTGCCAAATATCAAAATGAATCCGCCACAGGTATACATGTGTTCCCCATCCTGAACCCTCCTCCCTCCTCCCTCCCTGTACCATCCCTCTGGGTCGTCCCAGTGCACCAGCCCCAAGCATCCAGTATCGTGCATCGAACCTGGACTGGCAACTTGTTTCTTACATGGTATTTTACATGTTTCAATGCCATTCTCCCAAATCTTCCCACCCTCTCCCTCTCCCACAGAGTCCATAAGACTGTTCTATACATCAGTGTCTCTTTTGCTGTCTCGTACACAGGGTTATTGTTACCATCTTTCTAAATTCCATATATATGCATTAGTATACTGTATTGGTGTTTTTCCTTCTGGCTTACTTCACTCTGTATAATAGGCTCCAGTTTCATCCACCTCATTAGAACTGATTCAAATGTATTCTTTTTAATGGCTGAGTAATACTCCATTGTGTATATGTACCACAGCTTTCTTATCCATTCATCTGCTGATGGACATCTAGGTTGTTTCCATGTCCTGGCTATTATAAACAGTGCTGCGATGAACATTGGGGTACACGTGTCTCTTTCCCTTCTGGTTTCCTCAGTGTGTATGCCCAGCAGTGGGATTGCTGGATCATAAGGCAGTTCTATTTCCAGTTTTTTAAGGAATCTCCACACTGTTCTCCATAGTGGCTGTACCAGTTTGCATTCCCACCAACAGTGTAAGAGGGTTCCCTTTTCTCCACACCCTCTCCAGCATTTATTATTTGTAGACTTTTGGATCGCAGCCACTCTGACTGGTGTGAGATGGTACCTCATAGTGGTTTTGATTTGCATTTCTCTGATAATGAGTGATGTTGAGCATCTTTTCATGTGTTTGTTAGCCATCTGTATGTCTTCTTTGGAGAAATGTCTATTTAGTTCTTTGGCCCATTTTTTGATTGGGTCATTTATTTTTCTGGAGTTGAGCTGTAGGAGTTGCTTGTATATTTTTGAGATTAGTTGTTTGTCAGTTGCTTCATTTGCTATTATTTTCTCCCATTCTGAAGGCTGTCTTTTCACCTTGCTAATAGTTTCCTTTGATGTGCAGAAGCTTTTAAGGTTAATTAGGTCCCATTTGTTTATTTTTGCTTTTATTTCCAGTATTCTGGGAGGTGGGTCATAGAGGATCCTGCTGTGATGTATGTCGGAGAGTGTTTTGCCTATGTTCTCCTCTAGGAGTTTTATAGTTTCTGGTCTTACATTTAGATCTTTAATCCATTTTGAGTTTATTTTTGTGTATGGTGTTAGAATCCTAGTTTCATTCTTTTACAAGTGGTTGACCAGATTTCCCAGCACCACTTGTTAAAGAGATTGCTATTCTCTGTGGAGTTGATCATAATGACTGCAGCTGCAGTCTTCTCCTGGCTCTGGACTGACTGGTTGGCTCTGACTGGGATACATTTCCCACTGACCTTCTTGTAGCTAATACTTGTCCTTCAGATACCAGTTCAAATGTCATCAGTTTAGAGCGCTCCCTCCAGGTTCTCATTAATCTGTATCTCCTGTTTAAGTTGGCTACTTAGTCACTCACTGTCATATCACCAGAGTTGAATTATCTAAATTACTAACTCAGATGTTTTTCTTTTGCATGTATACATTTTTTGTTTATTGCACATCCCATTAAAACATAAGCTGTATGGGAAGCAGAGATATGATCCTTACCTCTGACTCATTGACTGGAATGGTGCTGACATACGGTAAATATTGAATAAATATTTGTGGAATAAATGAACAGATATCAAACACAAGCCTGTCCTTGAAAACCTTGATATTTTCAGTATTTGATCTTTCTGAACTTTTACTTCAGTCTTATTACAGTTGTATTGGTGTCCTTTCTAAACTTCAATTTTGTTTGACCCCTATTATTATCTTTGCATGATGCATCATTTTGGGATGGTTATGAGCCTGGGGTGTTAATCATTGTATTTAAGATATGTCAGCTCCTCTGTGTGACCTTGGGAAAACAAGTTAAATTTCTTAGTTTTATTTTCCAATATATAGAACAGGCTACTAATAGTGCCTATTTCCAATGTTAAAAGAGATAATAATTGTACAATGTTTGAAATTGTGTCTGAAATGTAGTAAAAAGACAATACAGTTATACATGTAGCTCTCTCTATAGATATGTGTATGTGTTTATATATACACCCCATATATATATATATATATATATATATATATATATATATGCAGTTACCTAGAGAGAGAATTTTAAACCAAGATTTTATTGTTTAGAGCAGTTTTAAATTCATAGAAAAATCAAGGGGAAAGATATAGAGATTTCCACATATTCCCTGACTCCACAAATCTATAGCTTTCTCCACTATCAATATCTTCCACCAGAGTGAAACATCTGTTACAACCGATGAATCTGTATTGAAACATCATAATCACTAAAATCCTTAGTTTATCTTATGGTTCACTCTTGGTTTTGCACATCCTGTGGATTTGGACAAATGTATAATGTCATATATCCATCATTAAAGAATCATACAGAGTAGTTACACTGTCCTGTAAGTCCTCTTTGCTCTGCCTGTCCATTTCTCCCTCATGTACTCCAACAACTCTGGCAACCACTGAATTTTTTTTTTACTATTTCCATAGTTTTGCCTTTTTTAGGTAACATAGTTAGAATCATACAGTATCTGGCCTTATCAGATTGGTTTATTTCACTGAGTAATATGCATTTAAGTTTCCTTCATGTTTTTCATGGCTCAATAGCTCATTTTTTAATGCTAAATAGTATTTCATTGTCTAGATGTACCATAGTTTATTTCTTCATTCACCTACTGAAGGATATTTTGAGTTGCTTCCACATTTTGAAAGCTGTGAATAAAGTTGCCATTAACCTCTGTGTACAAATTTTTATGTGGACATGTTTTCATCTCTTTGGGTAAATGCCAAGAAGCATCCTATGATTATTCATTTTTTTCCTATGATAGTAATTATTTGTAATATTTTCCCTAATATATACTATAGATTTAAAAATATTTATTACTGAGAGCACCACTATCAGTTGGAAGTGTAGCAGATTTAGCAATCTGGAGACTTGGGTTAGCATTAATTAGCTGGGAAATCCTGGGACAATCACTTTATTTTTCTGGGATTATTTTATTCTCCTGTAATGTGAATAAAGTCAAATCATACTCATTATAAAATTATAACTATATTATACAATTTAAAAAAGCATTCATAAAACAAATTTATCAAAAACCCCATTTTTCAAACTTATTCAGAACTCTAATTTTAATGATAGGTTTAATATAGATTCTCTAGTTGAAAGAGTTCAGCCATGGGCCAGGGTCTGCCTGGTCTCTCCCCTCCCCTCCTTCCTTTTAGCATTATGGCAGGCCCCAAGCAAAACTCCAGAAGTTGTATGTTTCTCTTTGTGTACGTTTTCAATAGATATTGCTTTAGTTTTTTTATTTTTAATCATTAACTACAGACAATTTAATTTTTAGTTTATTTCTATTTCTACCTCATCTTTGACTACAATTCATAGCTGTAGGCTTCACAGCTAGTACAAATTTCTATTTTGTAATATGTCAAGTTGATTTATACTCATGGCATCACTCAATTCTTTAGTTAACTTGACTCTGTTCCTATTAGTTGGAATATTGGATGATAATGGCTATTCCCAAGAGTGTAGTTTCCAGTAACTGTTCTTATGGTTGAGAAATGTTGTGCATATTTTAAGTGGTACATATTTATTAAAATCTTCTGAGTACACTCACTTCACCATGTGCTTGTGTGCTGCTCAGCTGTGTCTGACTCTTTGAGACCCTAGCTGGCCAGGCTCCTCTGTCCGTGGGACTCTCCAAGAGTACTGGAGTGGGTTGCCATTTCTTCCTCCAGGGAATCTTCCCAACTCAGGGGTTGACCCACTTCTCCTGCATCTTCTGAATTGACAGGTGGATTCTTTACCACTGTGCCACCTGGAATGCCCTCACCTTAGTCTGTGAATATTTACAATATCCACAACCTGCAAAATTGAGAAAATATATTTCTATGTATAATGTCCTTACATGAGACAAATGTGTGTGGATGGTTCTGGAACATGTTCCTGTTCAAATGCTTATGTTAAATGTCTCTTACTAAGAAGGATTCCATTTTTTAAAGAAAGGTTCTTGGCTTGGCAAGTTTTGATATATTTGGGATAGATACCCACTGAAAATTCTGTATTTAAAGCAATCATAAAGTAACTCTTCTAGAGCAATAAGTCCTTTTATTTTTGACATTAAAATCAATCTGTAAGTTATCTGTTGGATTGGGTTTTTATGTATCTGGTTTTCCTAAAGCAAGGTGTACATGAATATTAAATATCATTTCCTTCTTTTGCTTCTGACTTTAATTCTTCTCTTATAATCAGTAGAAACTGTGACAAATGTATCACTGTAACTGTATTATTATTTTCAATGTAGTTCTGAATTCCAATTATATTTTCCTTTGAAAAATTTTACCCTCCAGTTCTATTTAGTTTTTAGCTCTCTTTCATGTGGATGGGCAAAAAGTAGTGGGTAAACATTTCAGGAAGACTTAATTCTCTCAGCTTCCTTTCACTTTTCTTGCTTGCAAATATGTGCTCCATATAAGCACGTATTCCACTGCCCCCCCTTGTTATTAAAGATATAAACATCCTTGTGGAGTATTGTGTTCTCAGGGGAGGCCAACGGAAAGATAGATCCTGGGAGCTCTGGTTGGTCTGGCCACACCGCTAAGCTTGCAGTCCACCCATGGCATGCCTGATCTCACAACCACCCCTGCCTGTCCTCCACCACGAAGGTCATCTTCACCCTGCTTTTTCCCGTGTGTAAGGCAGTGCCCTACATGTCACATGGACTCTAGACTAGGCGTGGCTTCATCAGTTAGTCACATTCCTATCCACTGCTCTATCCCATCAGGCTTATTCTGTTTCTTTTCTGATATTTTTCATTGCACACACATACTCTGAGATAGTAAATATTTTACTTCTGTATCTCATTGTCTCCCTCCATTAGAAGGGAATCTCTGTGTAGATGAATATGTCATTACTTCATCTCTAGTTTCTAAAATAATAATACATAAGGAAACTTTGTGGTTTTTTTTGAAAAAAAATGAATATATAAATTCCCTGCTGTGTTTTGTTCCCCTTTGTAAATTGCCCTTTTCTCTTAGGTTCTTTAGTAAGAGATTATGAGAGAGATGATGTATTAAGATAATGCTAGCTGCTATATCAGGTAAACCTCTTAATCTCAGTAACTTGGGACAGTAATTTATTTCTATAAAACTTCCATAAGACATCTAAAATGAGGGTTCATGTCATCTGGAAGCTCTTCTCCAAGCAGTAATTTGGAAATTTAGGCTGTGTCTGTGTCATTTGGTTCTGCCCTCCTGACCAATGGTTTCCCTGGTGGCTCAGTCAATAAAGAGTCTGCCTGCAATGAGGAAGACCTGGGTTCAATCCCTGGGTTGAGAAGATCCCCTGGAGAAGGAAATGGTAACCCACTCCAGTATTCTTGCCTGGAGAATTCCATGGACAGAGGAGCCTGATGGGCTGTAGTCCATGGGATCACAAAGAGTCTGACAGAACTAAGTGATTTTCACTTTCACTCTTTACCACGGGCTTCTGAGTTGCCTACATACCTGCATCAAGACAGCAGAGGGGAAAGACCACGAATCATGGCACATGGGCTGCTTCATCATAGGCGATATGTTTTTGGCTGGGACCTGGTTTATCTTTCCCCAACAGGGAAGCTGAGAAGTGCAGACATTCTGTGGGTCCCAGAGGAAGAGGAAAAAGGTTTGGAAACAGCCAGTCTCTGTCATAAATGGGCACATCTCATTTATGGAACTTAATAGATTAATGCTTGCTTGTGTTGTCTAAGTGTTATTTCAATGCGATTCCATTCCAAAGAGATAATGGAAGTGATGCCAAACATGCCCTCACTGGGGAACTGCACAAATTCTTCATGAAAGTGTCTTCAGCAAAGCTTTAGTGTTCTTCTCCTCACCTCATGGACACATTTTAAAACAGTTTTTAATTTTAGGATGTCACAGTCTCAGAATCTAAATCACAACACTTTCTTGCCTTTCCCGTGTCCAATACCCCGAACCATTTTTGGTTTTTCTAATTTGACTTAATATGTGGCTAAGTAGTGCCAAGCACTTAATTATGAATTTTGGGAGGTGAGAGTTTCAAGGACTAAATTAAACTCTTGTGTTCCCAGAGAGTAAATTTTGCTCAGTAACCAGGTTTGGGAATAGAGTCTGAGGTTTTAAGTTGTCACCCAATATTATACCAAAATAGCCTAGATAATTACTACTTATTTCAGATGCTTAGTGGGTAGGCCAGATGTTTGTACATGAGAGGAAGTATTTTTAAATGACAGCTTTTTGATGACTATTAAACTGTGTAGAAATAAAATGTTAGAAGATTGTTTATTCAAACAAGTAGTTAAAAAATATTTAAGCACATTAACCATTGAAAAATAGAGAAAGACTTTAAACAATAAAAGTCATAAATCTAGTATTTGATATACATATTTAGTGACCTAAAAATTATGATTTCCTTTAATGGCACTGGGCAGTCACATTAAAGACCAGGCTTTTCTGGAGAAACAGATTTGGTAATTCACACAGATACCCCCTTGAGTTTTAATTCTATGTGAAAAAAATGTCCATTTATCCTTTTTATTAGGAATATATGGTGGTTCCAGATCAGAGATGCATGAGTGTAGGTGCGGGTAACCCATCTCTGTGCTTCTCCATGCTTCCCTGAGGGTTCAAACATAAACATACCTTACTGATTTAACAGCCTGGTGACTCCAGTGAAGCCCTTATCATAATTTGCCCCTCACATGTTTTAACAATATTTATAGACCTGGAGGATCCAGAAATGAATAAGAAGAGGTCTCT
Organism: Bos mutus; assembly: GCF_027580195.1. Classification (NCBI taxonomy): domain Eukaryota; kingdom Metazoa; phylum Chordata; class Mammalia; order Artiodactyla; family Bovidae; genus Bos; species Bos mutus. Next base: position 45,841,031 of record NC_091625.1, read on the forward strand.
CTTGCATAAGCATGTACCCTAGTGAGAGGCACACACATCACTGAGCAGCCATGATATAAACCAGAGGTTCAGATGAGCACCTGTTCCTCCTGATCCTGGGCTCCTGGAAGGCAGCACAGAGTCATTTTTATGTTTGTGTCCCTAGTGCCTTAGAGGGACATCAGGACAGAGAGGGGCTGCCTGCCCAGAGGGGCTGAAGAAATTATTTTCTTTCTTCTAATACTTTAAAATAAAGGGGGTGGCAATAATGAGAGGAGAAGCTGCCATTCCCAGGTTTTCTGGCATTGATTAGAATCTTCAGACTGAAACAGGATTTTTAAACCAGAGAAATGCTGATATTTGGCACTTGAGAATTTCTTTGCTGTGGGGCTGTCCTGTGCATTATAGGATGTTTAGCAGTATCCATGACTTCTACCTACTAGTTGCCAACAGTGGGTTGTGATAAAGAATATTTCCAGATGTTGCCAAATGTCTTTTGAGGGACAAAATTACTCCTGTTTGAGAACCACTCAACCAGAAGATGTAACTCCCCTCTAGGCTCTGCCTTTTACTTTCTGCATATTGATTCTATTTACTTGCTATAGGATACACTCAATTTACACCTTCACCTTAAATATTTAACAAATTTCTCATGTTAAATATCATCTGAGATAATATGGGTTATCAAGGCAAAAAGTGTGTCTGCTTTCTTTTTTTAAAAATGTATGCAGCTTTAACTACTGTCCTCACGGTGCCTCATATCTGCTATGAGGGTCACAATAAGAACTGGTAGTGAGTGGGAATGAAACAGGTAATTGCAAAAGTAGTTGCATGTTCTTTCCTTCCCTGTATCCACAGCCTTACAGTGAGACCGAGCATTCCTCCCATAAAAAGGTGGTCTATTTCCCCACCCTGTGAATTTGGCTTGGCCTCATGATTTGTTTTGACTAATAGGATGGTAGCAAATGGGATGCAGAAAGAGTCCGAGATGTTCCCTCACACTGGGACCTACTCTTTTGTTTCTTGGAACTCTTGAGGCCAGCCTGCTGGAGGATGGGAGACCATATGGAGAGACATCCCATCATTTTCAAATGTCCCAGCTAAAATCATTAGAGACCAGCCAGCCCCAGATGACCACCAACTGACCTTTGATGCATAAGTGGGTCCAGCTCAATTTGCCAATCTACAGAATCATGAGTGAAAGGAATGCGTGCTATTTTAAACTAACTTGGATGATTGCATCTTAAATATCCAAAGCTAATAAGTGAATATTTCTTCATGTCTTCCATTCATTGGAGCTTGAGACTTTTTTACGGAGTGGATAAGAAGTGGTGCATTAGTTTACCAAGGCTGCCATAATGAAGTAACATAAACTAGATGGCTTAAACCAAAGAAATCTATTGTTTCACAAGTCTTGAGGCTACATGTCCAAAATCAAGGTGTCATCAGGGTTGGTTCCTTCTGAGAACTGTGAGGAAGGAATCTGTTACAGGTGTCTCCTATGGCTTTTAGATAATTACCTTCATCTTCACATGGCATTCTCCCTGTATGCATCTTTGTGTCTATATTTCCCTTCTTTGTAAGAACACCAAGCACATTGGATTTGAGCCCACTCTAGTGACCTCATCTTAACTAGTTACAGGTGCAACAACCTTACTTCCAAATAAGGTCACATTCTGAGGTTAGGACTTCAGCATATGAATTAGGGAGGCAAAGTTCACTCCATAACAAGTGGGGATGAAGATGAGCCAAAAATGATGCCAAATTGATTCTTATTGTGACTTGCATGTCTTCCTAAGGAATTGAATTTTATTAATGCTTACACATAAGATAGAGGTCCTCCAGAAATCTTTACTGGAGGTGCTGCTATCCTATATCACAATTTTATTATGAAGGACACTGAAAAGCATGAGGATTATAGTGGTAGGTGTTTCAGTAAGGAGGCTGTTAAAATAATTTCAGTAAAGAACTTGGCTCACACTGGAGGGGGATAGATAAGAGACAAAGATATTTGTGGGGCTTCATTGCTATAAATATGCTGTGGCTGCCAGTGGATACCTGCAGTTTATTCAGTTCTGGGCGTCAGACTTTAACAGGGTGATAGGCAAAGAGGGGCACACACAGGTGAGCATGATCATAGGGGAAAGAGTCTTGATAACAAACCATATAGCTTAAGATAGAGAAAGAGGAAAAATGCAGTGAGGCTCATCACTGCTTTCAGCTCTTTGAAGGGCTGTCATGTGGGAGAGGGATTAAATTTGGTCTTGTGTGGTCCAACAGAACGAGGACCAATGAGTGTAAACAGAGAACAGACAGCTTTCAGCTATAATTTATGAGCTGAAATTCTTCAGTCAGAGCACTCCTATGAGGTAATAGTTGGGAGATTTCTTTTGGTCCTGAGATTTTAAGTTCCATAGCCAGAGAGAAGAGGAACTACTTTCCCACAAGGACTTAACAAGATGTATGATATTATAATACATTTAGGTTGGTAAACAGCTTTCTGTTGCTTGCTCTGTGAATGGATTAGACCCAGACTTCAAACACCTTAAATGGTAAAGCATTATTCTAATTGTCAAGTAATCAAATGATATCAGACATTGTTTTGTGAGTTAACTGAGAGAAAAGGAAATTAACCTTCACTCAAATGCACAAGATATCTAAAAGCAGTTTTATGTTTAAAATGTTAACTTCTTTCCTGTTAACATTTTGCCCTTGTAGTTTGTCCAACATCATTAGCTCCTTATCATATGTTGCCTTATTTTCTAGTCATTTCAGTGTCAGAATGCATAAATTTAGTCTATTGTTACATAATTGCAACACATATAAAACTTTCCAATTGTTCTTTCTATTCTATCCCACTAGATTTTAAACTGCTTTTGAACAAGGACCAAAGACAATATGCTTTCTTTTAACATGGCTTAGAAAAGCGTTTTCTTTGGTCTAATAGACATAAGTAAGATACAGCTTGAATATGTTGTTGCTTCATCTCCCAAATTACTTCATAAATAGAGGAACACACCACAAGTCAGTACACTTATTAAGCTAACGAAGTAATAAATCCATCAATAATATTTATATAAGTTCCTCTCTCTGCCCAGAGGAGTGCTGGTACCATGGGGAATGGGGAATGTCCTAAGATTCACTTGCTGTTAAATATCTCAGAGTCCAGCTGGGCAGGGAGAACTCGGAGATAAGAAACATTAACTTCTCAACTGCATGGCTACATGAAGAGATCTTAATAGTAGTTGAGGATGCTTTTAAACCTAAATTAGCTATGAAGAATGGGTGGGAAGAACAGAAATACAAGGTGCAGATGAGAAGGAGAGAATTTTAAGAATGGGAATCTGAGAAAACACCTAGTGTTGAGTGTTGAATTGTGTCTTCGTATTTTGATATGTTTGAGTCCTAACCACTAATACCTGTGAATGTGAACTTATTTGGAAAAAGCATCTTTGCAAATATAATCAAGCTAAAATAAGGTTAATACTGGATTAGGGTAGGTCCTAATCCAATGACTAGTGTCCCTGTAAAAAGAAGGAAATTTAGACACAGAATATCCTGTTATGACTTGATATCCAGGGCAGAGATTGCAGTGCTGTACCAACAAGCCAAGGATTAAAAGAATTGTCAGAAGCTGGGAGAGAGGCATGGAGCAGATTCTCCCTCATGTCCTCAAAAGGGACTAACCCTGCTTATCCCTTCACTTCAGGCTTCTGGTCTCTAGAACTCTGAGCCAATAAACTTCTGTTCTGTTAAGCTACCCAAATTTGTGGCCCTTTATCATGGTAGGCCTCAGAGAACGCAATGGCACCCTACTCCAGTACTCTTGCCTGGAAAATCCCACGGATGGAGGAGCCTGGTGGGCTGCAGTCCATGGGGTCGCGAAGAGTCGGACATGACTGAGCAACTTTACTTTCACTTTTCACTTTCATGCATTGGAGAAGGAAATGGCAACCCACTCCAGTGTTCTTGCCTGGAGAATCCCAGGGACGGGGGAGCCTGGTGGGCTGCCGTCTATGGGGTTGCACAGAGTCAGACATGACTGAAGCGACTTAGCAGCAGCAGCAGCATCATGGTAGGCCTAGGAAACGAGTACACTTAAAGACAGAAGAGTAAAGTACATCTAGGGGCAGAGGGGAGACCTAGGTGAATGAAACAGAGTAGGTGAGGGGGAGGAAGGCGCAAGACATGAGTTGAATTATGGGAAAACTTTGCAGAAATTATAATCAGTCAATGTAGTGAATACTTTCCTATAGCAGTGACTGTAGGCCAGACATTATTACAAATGCTTTACGTAGGTTATTTCATTTAATTCTCACAACAACCCTTAAAGGCAAGAATTAATATTATTCTCATCTTACAGATGAGGAAACTGAGGAACGATGGTTAAATGATTTTCTCAAAGATACATAGCTAGTGAGTGATGGAGTCAGGATTAGGACCTAGAACACTCGATCTTTTGACCTTACTTGCATTGCAAGTGATCTAAGAGGCAGGAATTATGTCTTCCTTTGGGTATAGACACAATCTGTAAACCCTTATTGTCCCTTCCTCAGCATTCTTCTCTTATTAAAAATTATTTTTCTGATAAAATGTATAAAACCTTTTACATTGGTATAGTGATTTATTCTGTAACTGTCTATAAATCAGAGTTATTTCCTCTCAACTTATTACATTTTGTTTTCAGAACAATGACTAATAAGTAGTTCCTCTCTGTGTTAGGTCACCCAGTCCTCATAATTTTGCAGATTTCTTGACTCTTCTTGTCCAAAGAGTATGTTAATCGCTTCAGGAGTCATTCTTTCCCCAGCATGGTTATAATTAATTGAGAGGACAAGCCCTGGATAACGAAAGCAAAATCACTTCTTGTAGTCCATAGTAATTCCCCCCTAAGGATTTTCCCAGTGTTTCTAATTAGAGGAAAATGAGCCAGCACATTAGATACCCTGAAATATGACTGCAAAAAGTTTCTTTAAAGTGACTTAGTTTACTTCAAGTTTTAATAATATATATGTAGTTATATATAGCAATGGTTTTGTCTGCTGTCTTTTGAATTTAAAGAGAAAAATCGATATGAATGTCATGGTTAATTTAGATTAAACATTGGAAAAACTGATTTTCCATAATACTTAATGAAAATATAACACACACACAAAATTAATGCTTTAAGCTAGAGGGAAAAGCCACCAAACTTAAGGATAATAGAGACTAAAATATGCAATGGAAAGGGAGACAATTGTGTTTTTATCAAGGGGAAAAGTAAAGGATGTTATTTATTTAAAATAAGTAGTCCTTAATTTAAAAATTATATGTGGCTTCAGAGTTAATCAAAGCATAATACAAATATTAGACTCTCTGTTGTTTACCTTAAAGTTTAGTGTGGTGAAGAACAAGCATGTGTACATGGTCAGTTTCTTCAGTCATGTCCCACTCTTTGTGACCCTATGGACTGTGAGCCCGCCAGGCTCCTCTTCCTGTGGAATTCTCTAAGCAAGAGTACTGGAGTGGGTTGCCATGCCTTCCTCCAGGAGATCTTTCCAACCCAGGGATCAAACCTGTGTTCCTGCTCTCCTGCATTGCAGGTGGATTCTTTACCCACTGAGCTACCTGGGAAACCCCCACGGGGCGCATAACTGTGTGTGCTGCTAAGTCACTTCAGTTGTGTCCGACTCTGTGTGACCCCATAGACGGCAGCCCACCAGGCTCCCCGTCCCTGGGATTCTCCAGGCAAGAACACTGGAGTGGGTTGCCATTTCCTTCTCCAATGCAGGAAAGTGAAAAGTGAAAGTGAAGTCGCTCAGTCGTGTCTGACCCTCAGTGACCCCATGGACTGCAGCCTTCCAGGCTCCTCCATCCATGGGATTTTCCAGGCAAGAGTACTGGAGTGGGGTACCATTGCCTTCTCCATACCTGTGTGTAGTTTCCAACAATTTAATTTTAATGGCTTATTAATTGCTAAGATTGTGATGATAATATCAATAAGTCATTGATAAAAAAAATTCCCTTGTTTCTTAGCCTACTTTCTTTTGCGATGAGAGGGAAACCCCAGAGGTATACCCAGAGGTAAATTTTCTATACTAACTGGCATAGAAGAGTTTTAGTTGTGAAACCAGTCGTGGGCCTGCCCCATCAGTTACCCAGATGCTGCTCCTCTGCTGGGCTATGTAAGGAGTGACTGCAGTTGCCTGCTGGTAGACTAAGTACACATCACGTAGGCCCAATTTTCTGCATCTATTGCAGAAAACGGTAAAGACAGTAACTTACTTTTTCTCAGAAGCTTCAAAGAATGGATTCTTATCTATCATCTGGCAATTTTTGGATTTATAAGAGAAAATAATCTGTTGCTAATTAACTATTTTTAAGCAACACTAACATGCACTCATTACTCATGGTTTAGTATTGCCTGCCAGTTAGCTGTAATAACAGAAAGATGGTGCTTTAAACTTGGGGATACACATCTTAATTTTAAGAGGTGTTTAACACATACTCCTGAAATAGGGGGAAAATTATCCTTGCCTAAATTATAGTTTCAATTAATGGTATACCTTAGGATGGAATCATATTCATGGCACTTTGGATTGGGGGGAAAGGGCATAGGTGTGGTATGTGATAGAAAACATATTCAAAGGAAGAGATCTTGGTTGTATATTCTAACCATAACATGAACTAACCAAAATATAGGCAAATCTTTATTTATTTTGCAATGTGCTTGAATTTTTCAGTGCTTCAGTTTTTCTTTTTATGAATGTAGAGGAAAATAAAAGGATTAAACTTCATTATCTCTGAAGTTATTACTTCTGAAATCATTACCTCTTCCCTGGTGGCTCGGTCAATAAATAATCCACCTTCAATGCAGGAGACCCAGGTTTGATCCCTCGGTCAGGAAGATCCTCTGGAAAAGGAAATGGCAACCCACTCTAGTATCCTTGCCTGGGAAATCTCATGGACAGAGGAGCCTGGTAGGCTACAGTTCATGGGGTTGCAAGAGTTGGACATGATTTAGCAAGTAAACCACTACCACCACCTCTGAAGTAGTTTTCAGAAGTAAGAGTTCTTGATTCTATGAACATCTGCATCATACTTTGGCATATATTAATATGTTTTCTTCTTGTCTTCATATATTTTAATAGAATGTCACCTCTTTTATAAGACTGGGCCCAAAGAATTGCCTGCTGTGCCAGTCTCTTGAGCTGAAGGCTAGTCCCAGTGCTAAGACATAATTGGGCAGCCTTAGGGCTCAGTGGCTAAAGCCGTCACAGCTCAGGAAAGGGGACACTGGACTGGATGTAGTCAGAATTACTGTGAAAACTGTATTTTCCATTGTAACAAAATTGTCCATTTTATGCAGCAAACATTACGGTATTATTTGCTTGAGTAAAAGGCACAAGTGCCATCTGGCCTGAGTAAGCATCTTCTAGATCTCAATTTCTGTCTTTCATTCCTTCTCCATTTCTTAGACCCCTTCACCAGAGCAGTGAAGTGATGCCCTTTGGCTTTTCTGTTCCACTCTTAGGCATTTATTTATTGTTACAAAGTACAGTTTCTTATTCAAATCTTTTTGTCAATAAGAAAATAACTTCCCCTATGGAAAGTATAATTTTTCATCTTTTTCTGCATTATGTGACCTCATGATTAAGAACTCTCTGGATGTTCTAACTTAAACAGTTGCTAGTTCTACAAAGTTCTGAAGCACATTAATAATATCCTTGAGTTATTTTTAAGGAAAGCTCCTGATAGAGAACAACCTGATAAATGAAATTTTCTTCTTCTTACTCCCAGTCACTAGAGAAAAAGTGACTGTAACTACAAGATGCTTTCCAGACTCAGCCACGACTTCCTTAGCATCAGAACCCATTGAAAACTGCTCAGACTCTAGAATCAGCCAAGCAATGGGTGGTGATTAGTAATTTGGCATAATTTCAAATTGGAACTGACTCTCCTCCCTTCCCCACCCCAAAAGTTTGTTTCCCATCTTGCACCATTCACACTTGGAAAACATGTTTCTGTTTAAAATTTTTTCTTTATACATTAGAACTACATCCTTTTCATATATTGAAGTTCTCCATTTTTCCTCTTGAAAAAATGATGAGGTTATATAACTTGCTATATTTAACTTGTAGTGTTTAAAGAATCTTGACTCTCCAAGTTAAGAATAAAATATGTATAATGATAAGAAGGTACAATGAAATTTATTTTCCCAATGGCACTATTATCAGTGCTGTTTTATTGTTTTACTAAGTCATCAGACAGACAGTGGTGTTTAATTCTGTTCCGAGTTGTGTTTTCAATTGGCTTCTGCTTTTCCTGCCCCTCCTTGTTTAAACTCTTTGAATGGTGATCTTTCTTTAACCCTAAGGTGCTCTTATGTAGAAAGAAACATCCTGATATCATCACAAAAGATGATTCAACCTACCACTTGCCTGGGAAATGCTATTTTAGAAGCTTTTCATTTTTTCAGCCTACCCTCTTTGATTTAGCCTCCTTTTCACCTTCAAAGTTTGTGTCTTTCTCCTCATCTGCTTCTGTGTCAGCACAGAGCTGTCACCAGAATCTGTATCATCATTCTTTTTCCCAGTCCATGTGTCTGGGTCTGACCTCTGCTTCCCTCATGTCTTGGTCTTTGTTAAGCATTTCACGATCAAATTAAATTTCGTGACAGCAGCCCTCTGGTATTTAAAGAAAAAAGTACCTGGTTAGGAGGTATATAGTTTTGAGCAACATTTCAACTTGACAGAAATCCATATATGATTTATGTAGCACATATTTCCCTGTGATGAAAATAAAATCTCTTTGTAATCATTAAATAATTTACCCCTACAAATGACCCTCAGAGATGGATAATGGAATCATTGTGTTAAGAGGGCTCATCAAAGGTTCACCTGCCTTCTGTCTTTTGGTGGGACTCCTGTCCTTGGAGAGAGTGTCCATTTTGAAACAATTCTAGGGGAGGACGTTTCCAGAATGCTTCTTGTCAACATGCTTCGGTGTGTTGTGTTAAGTTGGTCTTCAGCAAAGGAGGGCATGTTCCATGTGCCATTGTGTACTAGATGTAAGTTTAGGAAATGAGGAATAAAAAGGCACACGAGCGGGACAGTGTACCATGGAATTTGTTTTGTTTCTGTAGTAACTGTGACCATGAAACAGACCTTTCCCATAATTAACTTTCTTATTATCACACAGTTCCAAAGAAAGCAAATGGGTGAAGATTTGTGTGCAAGGCTGTTATCTTAGGTAAAATAAAAAGAAAATGAAAATACCTTGGTGGACTGACAGTGGTTCAATACCAGAAAAAGAACTGTCACTTTCCATTGTTATCACCATCATTATTTCTGTATATCTTTCTCTCTCCCTTCACCCCACACCAATGCTTCTCTGAAGTCATTATCTTTCACTGTGTCCCTTGTTATTTCTTCTAGCCAGGTTCCAATTTGATATTCTTGAAATTCACCAGGAATATTTTTTAAATGCTTGTTTCTGTCTGGAATGTTCTTCACTAACATCTGTAGTGGGCTTTTTCACCCCACCCAGGTTTTTTATTCAGTTGTCACTTTCTGAGTGAGGTCTTTCTTAAAAACCCCTAACCAAAATCACATTCATCCTTGCCACACATACGCATACCCTCATCCCACTCCTGGTTTAATTATTCTTTTGTAATACTTATCACAATCTAACATACCATGTAGTATACTCATTTATCGCATTAACTGTCTTTTTCTTCCCTTTAGAATGTAAACTCCACCACAATAGAGATTTTGTCTGCTAGGCATCTCTCTCTTAATATTCATAATCCATTCCAGAAAAACATGTGAAAATGTTAACTGGAAGTCTATTTCCCATTACTTCCAGTGATCACTATATGTCAACACAAGACCCATAACCAATTTCCCGACGTGTAACCAGAACATTTATATAAAAGTAAAAAACAAAAACTTGACATATAAGAATGTAAAACACATGAAAAAAATCATTTTCTGTGCTCCAGTCAGATAATCTAAGTTTTAACAATCAGTTGCTTTATATGTGGGAACACCTCACTTTTTTGGACACACATGCCCTGGGTTGACATTGATTGTCAAAATGTCAACATGTGACTTGGATGTTTTGCAGTTGCTTTTGCAGATATGATATGAAAGTCCTCATGCACATTTTGTGAAAAACTTATATTTGAATTTTAGAAAAAAATTTTCCTACATATTTTATTACAAGATATCTTCCATGAAGTTTGTATGTAAAAAGTTCTACCTGGAAAATACAAACCAAGGAAACATATGAGAAGGAGGCCAAGATTTTGTTCATTGCTCACTCCATGGTTCTTAGAGCCATGCACAGTTATATGCACAATAAATATTTAATGAATGAAGCAAGAATATTTAGTTTACTTGGCTCTGATGTCTAAAACAAATGACCACAACGCAGATCTCAACTGTGGATCTGCACAAAGTCTATTTTGCAAATCTTTGGGAGACAGAATTGTGCCGGGAAGCAAGTGGACTCTGAAGGCCTAGGCTCTGCTAACCACAGCTTTGTTGATGATAACCCATGGTGCATGACAGCCTTCGGAAATCCAATTTCTCCCTTTATATAGAAGTATAGAGTAGGACTTCAACATACTTAAGGGCCATTGCAATTTAAGCATGTTACCATCTGTAAAATAGAAACCAAAATATTACTTCCTAGACAGGGTTTTGAGTGGACTAAATGAAGATTATCTTTAAATCCCATAGTGTAGTGCATGACATATGTTTAGTACCAACAAATGGTAGCTATTGTTATTCATTGTGTATAATCTGTGCATAATGTTCATTTAATTTCTAGTTTTGTTTTAGCTACTGTTGTGCTTGGAATGCAATCAAGTGATATCTTTACAGTGTTTTAGGGAAGATTTTTTTTTTGCCAACACTTTACAAATAGATTGAGTGTATAGGCATGCGTTTTGTTGTTATAAGATGGTTAAATTATTTTAAAGAAGATCAAAACTTCAGACTTTGAAAAAAACTCCTATTGGACCTTCAATAGAATAATAAATGGTTTTGGTTTATTCACTTTTGTATATCTCTTGTCCTTCATTAGTATAAAAAATTAAGCATGAACCATACAAAATTTTCAAACAAGAAAATTCTTTTATCTTGGGGCACTTCTTATTTCAAACCTACTTCCTTTTATATTACATATCTTTTGCAGACTTTTATTTTTTCTCCCACCCCTCACTTTCCAAATTTAGATTTTAATTCTCTTGGGTTGGAAAAAGTATATTTCTAGGTAGGGTTGATGAAATGAGTGCTCTAACCTTTTCATACTTTATTGCAGTGAGAGGTGTGACAGTAGCAAAGAATAACTACATGAAGCAGAATCCCAAATCTTTTTAAAGGCATTATTTTGGAAGAATCCAAAAGGATATGAGGATGGAGGGGAGAGGCTTGAAATTACTATACACACAAATAAGCAAGTGTTACTTTGATACTCAGGAAGCAAAGTTTTAAAAGGAAAAAAGGAAAAAAACACACCATGAAAAGAAAACTTACAATTTTTCATTTATAGAAAAACACAGGGACAATTTCAAAGTTTCAGTTGCTAAACTTTGTCCCCCCACCCCACCCCAATGGCTTGACCACTGGCTTTGACCAACTCATCATCTGATTTCAGACTAAGGTGGTTTTCTTCAAACACTGGACTTGTTTTATGAAAGGACCAACAAGTGAGCATGTTTAAAGGGAAAAGTATTCTTTATTTCCTGGAAAATATGACTGTGGTTGAGATAGTGTAGATTTATATTGTGCTATCAAAGATCATTCTAAGGGAGAAGAAGAAGAAGGGATAACTTAATAAATCATAAAAAACTTGAGAGTTTTGAAAGTACTGGTAACCTGGAATTGACTGTGTACCTATGTGTTTGCCAAATGTTGATACTGCCATTCTTGATACTGTATATCATTGTACAGCATTTTGAATGAAGGTTAAAGAACCATGCAAAAGTGGTGTGGACATTACTCATACTGTACCTCCCATTAATAATGAGAGATAAATATGTACATTTGGGAGCACTTTAGGTGTCAAGGGTGTGGTGATTCATTTAGCTGAGGAATTGTCACAGTTCCCTATTTTACAAATGATGGGAGAGCTAGAGAGTCCCTTTGCATAGGAAGCTATCAGACGTTCTGTCATCTGAGGCAGAGGTTGGTGACCTATGGGCTGCAGGCCAAATCTGAACTGTAACCTATTTTGACATGGCCTGTAAACTAGGATGGATTTTATCTTTTTAAGTGATTCAAGGGAAAAAAATAAACTCATAAAAGAATAATATTCCATGACCCATGAAAATTATATGAAATTCAAATTTCAACATCCAAAATAAATTTTTACTGAATCACAGTGATGGTCATTTCTTTATACATTATCTGTGGCTGATTTGTAGTACAGTGGCAGAGATGAGTAGTTGCGCCACAAGAAATGAATTGTATGGCCCTCAAACTCTAAAATGTTTACTATTTGATACTTCATGGACAAAGTTTGTTGATGCCTAGTTAAAGGAATACACAGTCTTTGAAGTAGTCTAGGAGGTTAGGGCTCTTGTTTGCTTTGATCTGCCTATTTAGAATTCCCCAGGTGCTGGAGATGGTTCTTGTCTTTGTCAGGAAGAATTTAAAGAGCTATAACTCAGCAAGAAATTAACCTTGCTGTTGATGTTATAAATCTTCTACCATGATTGTGGTAGAAGGGCTCCACCCTGCCTTGGTTTTTGTGACCAAGTCTCTATCTTTTGATTGCAGTTTGTGTACCTGGGATTCTGGTTTTACTACAGTGGACTGGAGACCTTATCAGGAGACCTGCTGTCATCCCTCTACCTGCCCCAACACCTGACCCTGCTGTTTTCTCCTTGCTCATATTAATCTTTCTTAAAACCTTAATATATCCCCTCTATTCATTCTGGTGATTGCTCCATGTCACCTGCTGTCAGACTGCCCTAAATCAGCCTGCTTTCCTTGAGTTTTAGCTGATTGGCCTGAGGTCAGTTTTCTTAGTCATTAACTTCCTGACTTTCTTCTATCCCCAGTAGAGGGACTTTCTCAGATGACAGTGCCTAGTTCTGTGACTATAGTTCTTTAGCATAAATATCCAAGCCTTGTTGATGATGATTTTTGTCTATTAAAGCTGATAAATTGCTGTGAGTCTTTTGGGAAAGATGGCCCTTATTGACCTTATTGTCAAGGCTATGTGAGTTGTGAGTGAGTCTGACTCCCTTGGCCAGTCCTTAGGGCAGCAGATGCAGAGGGGAAGACTTGAAGTCTGTGTTCAGTGAAAGCGCTGAAATATTGAGACCTTTCCAGACTTGGCTGTGGGCCAAAATTTTTCTTGGATGAGAAGCTTGAGTGGTTTTGACCAGTCTCCCATTTGACAGGATCCATTCAAGCTGGTTTTAGAAAAGGCAGAGGAACCAGAGATCAAATTTCCAACATCTGCTGGATCATGGAAAAAGCAAGAGAGTTCCAGAAAAAAACATCTATTTTTGCTTTATTGAATATGCCAAAACCTTTGACTGTGTGGATCACAATAAACTGTGGAAAATTCTGAAAGAGGTGGGAATACCAGACCACCTGACCTGCCTCTTGAGAAACCTATATGCAGGTCAGGAAGCAACAATTAGAATTGGACATGGAACAACAGAGTGGTTCCAAATAGGAAAAGGAGTATACGTCAAGGCTGTATATTGTCACCCTGCTTATTTAACTTATATGCAGAGTACATCATGAGAAATGCTGGGCTGGAAGAAGCACAAGCTGGGATCAAGATTGCCAGGAGAAATATCAATAACCTCAGATATGCAGATGACGCTACCTTTATGGCAGAAAGTGAAGAGGAACTAAAAAGCCTCTTGGTGAAACTGAAAGTGGAGAGTGAAAAAGTTGGCTTAAAGCTCAACATTCAGAAAACAAAGATCATGGCATCTGGTCCCATCACTTCAGGGGAAATAGATGGGGAAACAGTGTCAGGTTTTATTTTTTTGGGCTCCAAAATCCCTTCAGATGGTGATTGCAGACATGAAATTAAAAGATGCTTACTCCTTGGAAGGAAAGTTATGACCAACCTAGATAGCATGTTGAAAAGCAGAGACATTACTTTGCCAACAAAAGTCTGTCTAGTCAAGGCTATGGTTTTTCCAGTAGTCATGTATGGATGTGAGAGTTGGACTGTGAAGAAGGCTGAGCGCCGAAGAATTGATGCTTTTGAACTGTGGTGTTGGAGAAGACTCTTGAGAGTCCCTTGGACTGCATGGAGATCCAACCAGTCCATTCTAAAGGAGATCAGTCCTGGGTGTTCTTTGGAAGGAATGATGCCAAAGCTGAATCTCCAGTACTTTGGCCACCTCATGCGAAGAGTTGACTCATTAGAAAAGACTCTGATGCTGGGAGGGATTGGGGGCAGGAAGAGAAGGGGATGACAGAGGATGAGATGGCTCGATGGCATCGCTGACTCGATAGACATGAGTTTGAGTGAACTCCAGGAGTTGGTGATGGACAGGGAGGCCTGGTGTGCTGCAATTCATGGGGTTGCAAAGAGTCGGACATGACTGAGCAACTGAACTGATGGAGTAAGAATTACCCATCAAAAAAAACCAGCACAGGGGCTTCCCTGGGGGTACAGTGAATAAGAATCTGAGAATAAGAATCTGCCTGCCAATGCAGGGGTTCGATCCTGGTCCAGGAACATTCCATATGCCATGGAGTAACTAGGCCTGTGAGCCATAACTGCTGAGTCCACACACTAGAAACTGCCAGCTCCAACACTCAGCCTGCATGCCCAGAGTCCATGCTCTGGGAGAAGCCACAACACTGAGAAGCCCACACACCACAAGGAAGAGTAAGCCCCTACTCTCAGCAACTAGAGAAAGCCAGTGCAATACAACAGAGACTCAGTGCAGCCAAAAAAAATTTAACAACAGAAAATCACAGATTATACTTTAAACTTCTTTCACTAAGCCAGTTTGTGGTTTTAATTTAGTAATTAAAGATAAGAAATATGTCTTTGTGTGTGCATGCTAAGTTGCTTCAGTCATGTTCAACTCTGTGTGACCCTATGGATTGTAGCCTGCCCAGGCTCCTTTGTCCCTGAGATTCTCCAGGAACAATTACTGGAGTGGGCTGCCATTTCCTCCTTCAGGTAATCTTTCCAACCCAGGGGCTGAACCCATGTCTCTTACGTCTCCTGCATTGGCAGGTGGGTTCTTTACCACTAGTGCCGCCTGGGAAGCCCCTCTGTGCTCTGTAAACCTAACTTTTGGGACATTTCTAGGATTTTACATATGTAACCTCACCCTATATTTGAAGGAAGAGTTACACATACTCAAGTTTGTGTTGGGGCTCTGCCATTGTGTGTTTGAGAAATTTCCTTCTCTAATTCAGTTTCATATCCGTAAAGTATAACTCACTTCACTGTGAATATTAGCAGAATATCACATATAAAATGAGTAACACATAATAGGCACTAAATAAATGTTAATTCTTCCTAGTAAAACTATAATTTCCTTCATGGAACCAAGAGAAAAAAGGATATTTCTCCTCCTTAGACCAATAAGCTTCCCTGGTGGCTCAGATGGTAAAGAGTCTGCCTGCAATGCGGGAGACATGGGTTTGATTCCTTGGTCAGGAAGATCCCCTGGAGAAGGAAATGGCAACCCGCTCCAGTATTCTTGCCTGGAAAATCCCATGGATGGAAGAGTCTGGCAGGCTACAGTCAATGGGATTGCAAAGAATCAGACGTGACTGAGCAACTTCACTTTCTTTTAGATTAATAAAGCAAGCAATCTTCCCTTACTGGCTTTGTATAGTTGAAGTAGTGAGAAATTTATGTCATAGCCCTGAGAAGAGCTGGGAAATTTGGGATGAATGGTGAGGGTAGAAAGAAGGGAATTAGGGGCTGCTGATTCAGCTCGAGTTTTAAGTACTTGAATTTATCTATGAACCTCTTACATAAGAATGCCTCAGTTATTTAAAATAAGATTAAAAATGAAAGGAGTGATATCTGGAGATATCTACAAGGAAAATGAATTCTGCCATTATAATGACCTTAAAGCTCTGGCTAATGATCAAATTCAGTTGGTTAACAGATGGGTTGAACACACTCAGGTTGTGAAGAAACCAAGGGGAGTAGGTCACAAAAATACAACTATCAAAATTAGGTAATAAGCCAGAAAAAGCTGCTATTCTTTAGAATTTAAATGGAATTAGAGGTTTTAAATGGCACTATCATCCCCATCTGAATGGCTTTGTCTTTGAGTTGCTGTTGAAGCAACTTGGCATACATGCACAAAGCACATATTTCTTATCTTTAATCACTTAATTAAAACCACAAACTGACTTGGTGAAAGCAGTTTAAGGTATAATCTGTGATTTTCTTTTTTTTTTTTTTTTTTTTAAATTTTTTGACTGCACTGAGTCTCTGTTGTAGTGCACTGGCTTTCTCTAGTTGCTGAGAGTAAGGGCTACTCTTCCTTGTGGTGTGCGGGCTTCTCAGTGTTGTGGCTTCTCCCTGAGCATGGACTCTAGGCGTGCAGGCTCAGTAGTTGGAGCTGGCAGTTTCTAGAATGTGGGCTCAGCAGTTATGGCTCACAGGCCTAGTTGCTCCATGGCATGTGGAATCTTCCTGGACCAGGATTGAACCCCTGCATTGGCAGGCAGATTCTTATTCTCAGAGACTCTGAAGGACTCATATGCTCATGTGACACTGAAGAAGATTTGCACTGCACACAGAGCTTCAAAGTACCTTCATGGTTATGAATCTCTGACCCGTAACACTGGATATTGTGGACAAATTTCTCATTCAGTATCCTTGAATGACTTTAACCTTGTTTCACCTGGAGTAAGTGTCTTTCCTTAGTAAGGGTCTTTCAAACCCAGAGTTTTTAGATAAAATTTTAAAAAGTAAATCAAGTCTCTGCTATTCCTACTTTTACACTAAATTTAGGAGTAAATTTCACTCTCATTGGAACAATTGAGGGGATAAAACCTTAATTTTTCAATTTGAGATTTTCAATTGCTTTTAAACAACTGACGCTGATTTGGAAGTTTTAAGACACTGTGGCAGATTCATTTTGATATTTGGCAAAACTAATACAATTTTGTAAAGTTTAAAAATAAAATAAAATAAAAAAAAAAAAAAAAAAAAAAAAAAGAACTCAACTCTGTATGTGTGTTATGTACAAAATATCTTTTGTGTTTAAATATTTAATAGAAAAAGTGAAAATGCATATTAACAAATGATGTTTAAATATTTAAGGACACATTTAAATAAACTAATGAACTAATTTTCAAAATGGAATTTAAACTGTTGATTCATCCTCTCAGCAAATTATTTAATGAATATGTACTATGAATCAAGTAATCTCTTTAAGATTTGGATATATGGAAGGGAACAGCAAACCATTTTTTAGAATAAGACACTAATATATTGATGAATATATAATAGATCTGCTACTGCTAAGTCACTTCAGTTGTGTCCGACTCTGTGTGACCCCATAGATGGCAGCCCACCAGGCTCCCTTGTCCCTGGGATTCTCCAAGCAAAAACACTGGAGTGGGTTGCCATTTCCTTCTCCAATGCATGAAAGTGAAAAGTGAAAGTGAAGTTGCTCAGTCGTGTCCGACTCTTAGCGACCCCATGGACTGCAGCCTACCAGGCTCCTCTGTCCATGGGGTTTTCCAGGCAAGAATACTGGAGTGGGGTGCCATTGCCTTCTCCAATATAGTAGGTCAGGCAGATCTAAATGCTTTGAAGACAGCAAAAGTACATGTAAAAATGGAGAGCAGAAGAGGTGTCTGGGGAAGGCTATGAGTTTTGTTATACAGGGTGGGGCAGGGAAGGCTTCATTGATAAAAGGATGTTTCATCAGACTTGTACTCTGCATTGAAGATACAGAGAAACTGAGGTGAAGTGGAAGTTGTGGGTGTTTAGGTGAAGTGAAACTAACGAGGGTCACCAATTGAGAATGCAGAGTAAAGACATTGCAATCTGTATTTCTCTTTCAGTAAAGTTATGTGTGTGAAAATCTCAAATATTCTATGTGTGAGCATATCTAGTGAAAGAATGAAATAAATATGCTTTCTTTCCAATAGAGGATAAACCCATTATCTGGATAAACCCGTGTCTGCAAAATAAAGCACACTGACAAAATTACCGTTGAAAACAGAAAATGAGGAATTTCCCTTTAGCAGCAGTACTACAACAAGTTATGAAAGTGCTTTTTTGACTCTTAGAGTAAAAAAAAATAAAGCTAACTTGGAATCAATCAACTTAATTTGAATTCAGTTTATAAATATATATAAGGTGTCTGGCCATCAACCTCTGTTAAAGGAGCTCGGATTTAAGGTTGTTTCGCATGCTGTGACGAACAATACCTCTGCTCAGTTATGCCGCATTTGTGCCTTTGCGATGCTAGAATTCGGCTGCTGCTGCTGCTGCTAAGTCGCTTCAGTTGTGTCCGACTCTGTGCGATCCCATAGACGGCAGCCCACCAGGCTCCTCCTTTCCTGGGATTCTCCAGGCAAGAACACTGGAGTGGGTTGCCATTTCCTTCTCCAATGCAGGAAAGTGAAAAGTCAAAGTGAATTCGCTCAGTCATGTCCGACTCCTAGCGACCCCATGGACTGCAGCCTACCAGGCTCCTCTGTCCATGGGATTTTCCAGGCAAGAGTACTGGAGTGGGGTGCCATCGCCTTCTCCGAGAATTCAGCAGTAAGGTATTATCTAATGTTGAAGAAAAGTGTTTTGACGCTGTAGCTTTAAAAGGACTATGTGTTAGGATATTATCCATGAAAAGAGTTTTCCCATAGGAGAACGAGCTCTGTAAAGCAAAGAATGACCACAGGGAATAAACAGAAATTCTATAGAGCATTTTTTTTTTTTTTCTACAGAGCATTTGAAGAACTTTAACAAAATAACTTTTTATGTTGCACAATATACTTCCTTCCTAAAATGTTCCAGGAAAGTCATAACCATTTATTCCTCTAGGCATCAAGGTGAGAGAATATACTTGGCTAAGGAACCAGCTGTCCTTGGTGGCTGATTCTGTTCCCCACTGTGTTGCTGTTTGTTCTCCGCAGTAGGTGAGAGGTTCATGTAAAGCAGTCTTCTCGAGAAGGAAAACAGGGCCTTTAGTCTGCTTTCCTTTTCTCGTTCTCTGAATTTTGTTTTTAATAGATCATTTTATCTGATACTTAGATTGTTTGATAAACCTTTTACATTCTGGGTATATTTTTAGTTTCAGAAAATACATTTATTCAGTCATCTTCAAAAGGTGGCTGTACTGCGGTAAGCTCTCCAAGTTTCCTTTCAGCCCTAAGTAAATATGTTTGACTTGGGACAGCCACCAAACAAGTTTGCGTTTGTGTATCTACTTCCCAGATGGCACAAAGAGGGTAGAGTGGCAAGTAGAATTGTTCAAAGTACAGTCTACTGTTTGTTGTCATGCCTTGTAGATCAGTCATATTGGGGGAATTGACTAACACTGATTATAGTTGCTTGTTGAAGAGTTACTGGGAGAGATAGATGAGAAGAAAGCACTGATTAAGAGACTTTCCTGTTTATCTCATTGAGGTGACTGCCAAGAAAAGTTGGCTGTTTTTAATTACAGCTATCTCTCTATTCTAGAGCCACTGAACACTGCAGATAAGCTGTATACAATTCAACTAATCATTGAGAAGTTTGCAAATAATTGAATGTTTGCTATCCTGCAGGTAAAATGGTAATTAACATGCTTAGTCCCATCAACATACTTGACATTATGAACACATAATCATAATCCAGGGCCAGCTATCTTTGCAATGGCAAAAATGGGGCATTTTTAAGCCAACATTTATTACTTGCCTAAAAATTACTCACTTTGTGAATAAAGCTATGGTGTTTTATATTATCTTCAATTTTCCCTACTTTTGCTGAATATACATTCTTCAAACTGATGCTTACATAGTATGAATTTTATTATATATTTCACTCAAAGTTATAATTAAAGATCTATTATCTAAAAATTAAAGTAATAGCATTCATCCTGCAAATTAGTGTAATTGTACATGATTTAATATTTAGTTTCAAACCTTACAAAACTCAGGTTAATTCAACCACATTTAAAATATAATTTTTCTTACTATTTTATATGACTTATCTATGTATTATATCTATATTAAGTGTAAATTGATTATTCTTCTTCAAGTATTATAATCAGAGGAAAATACTTGTGATAATATATCTTCCAAAATGCATGCTTTTGCTATGAAAAACAGTTGATAAATATCTCAAATTATTTCAGAGAATATTTATATAAAATATGCACATACTATATTTCATTTCTACTGTGAAACACTGCTAAATTGTACTGTGGAGAGCTAATGCTCTAAAATATCTGAGTACAAACTGATATGTAATGTGGCATGCTATGAAACATTGCTTCAAAGAAAGCTAAAACTTCAGAGGCTTTTTCAAAATAAAAATCATAAAATCTTTATTTTAAAAAGTGCTCAGAATTTTCAGACTACAAAGGATACTCTTTGGGGGCATTAACTGTATTTTTGAAATCTGAGTTTTAAAAGCTGGCAGTATTTAGAAAGTATATTTATTCTTTATGGTACCTTTTGTAAAGAATAAAAAACTCTGCAATTTTTATTGAATGTCTTTCATAGTTTAAGTCCAGGTGTTGGCCAGAAAATAAATCATATTATTACTCTACTATTTCATAAGGACCTAATTAGAACTTTAATTCTAAATCATAGTTCATTTGTATATCCACTGAAAATTCTTTATTAAAAGCGAATTGTCCCTTTATGGGAATATTTGTGAAAAGACTTTTTTAGTTTCTAAGATAAAGGAGGTTACTATCACTATTTTCTTGAAAGAGAATACTGGTCATTTTTGGTACTTTTAAAATATACTTAAATAATACTTATTTTAATAAATCACTTACCAGGCTTGTTGCTATTCAATCACTCAGTCATGTCTGACTGTTTGGAATCCCATGGACTGCAGCATGCCAGGCCTCCCTGTCCCTCATCATCTCCTGAAGTTTGCCCAAGTTCATGTCCTTTGCGTTGGTGATGCCATCAGCCATCTCATCTTCTCATGGCCTGTTCTCCTTCTGCCCTCAATCTTTCCCAGCATCAGGACTCATTTCTTTGAAACCTATAAATCTTCTGTCAGGTGGAACATTCTCTGTGGAAAAAGTAATGTTAAGGGCCATTACTGGCCTTAACTTTGTTGAGGTGGTTCCCTGCGGACCTCTGGATACCATCTCTAGAGCATGAACACAGGAATAATTTAAGTATTTTATGATTTTTTTCTAAAGGTGTCGATTGGAATGATTTTTAAACTAAGATTATATCACTATTTGCTTATAGGATAAATATCTTTGAGATCATTAATGTTCTCTTGTTTTTGGTTTGACTTCTTTAAATTTCCTCCGCGAGTTCCATTTGGGTCACCTTACATAATTCATACATTTTCTGTGGTATTAGTGTTCTTTTAGCTTAGATCTTTGATCATCAAGTGTGTGTTGTGTATGTATCTCTTCACAGCAACTAGCATATACTAAGTTCTTTATAAATATTGTTGAATGAATGTATATTTATTATTCTCTCTCTCTATATATATGGCTCATGGTTTTTGTGAAGTATGTTCAGTGTCCATCAAATTATATTAAACAATCTTCAAGATTGATAGCATTTCTGGTTCTGATACTTTGATATCTGGAAAAGTAGTACTATACAGGTGACATAAGGCAAAGTGGATAATTCTTCAAGCATAGTCAATAGTACTCCAGTGAAATGAAATAGATCTATTAACCTGTTAATAAAATGAAATCCAATGGGATTTTTAAATGACTGAAAAGACAAGAGGGAAAGTTATAGTCTGATAGTGACAGCTGGCAAGCTTGCCTTAAATGCTTTTAGGGACAAAATTGATAACGTCCACAACTGGCTACAGTTCAGGGTACCCAATTCCAATGTGCTGTCAACCGTATATATTTACTATTGATTAACACTCTAGCTACATTCTTTTTGGACATTTTGATGTAGAGAAGTTATTTAATTTTAGGGGCAGCACCCATATAGCTTTTTTCCAGACATGAGATTAAAATATATGAAAACAGAATCAATTAATATGTTGCCATTTGTAAAGTTAATATTTTCATTAATCATAGCTTATAAATCTAAGGAAACTGCTTTGGAGTCAAAGAATATACCAATTTTATTAAAAAAGGAGGAAACCATTTGAAAATAATGTGTATGTTATTGGGCTAAATAGTGGATGAATATATACAAATAGTATGTTGCTTTCCAAGGAATATGCATACATGTGGATCACATGTACAGAATCAGGTGAATTCAGCATAAATGTTGATGTCCATTCCAGAGATCCACCTAATGCTATATATTAGAACTTTCTTTCAAGCCTTAATGACGCCTCAAATTTCACAATATACAAAAAAACCAAGCTTAAACAAGTAAGACTGTTCTTACTTGTGTACATAGAAATTTGCCTCATTTATTAAAGGGGTCACATGTTTTTTCACTTGAGAAATATTTGTTGGATGCCGCTGCTGCTGTTTACGGAGAAGGCAATGGCTCCCCACTCCAGTACTCGTGCCTGGAAAATCCCATGGACAGAGAGCCTGGTAGGCTGCAGTCCATGGGGTCGCTAGGAGTCGGACACGACTGAACGACTTCACTTTCACTTTTCACTTTCCTGCATTGGAGAAGGAAATGGCAACCCACTCCAGTGTTCTTGCCTGGAGAATCCCAGGGACGGGGGAGCCTGGTGGGCTGCCGTCTCTGGGGTTGCACAGAGTTCGGACACGACTGAAGCGACTTAGCAGCAGCTGCTGTTTCATTGCTAGGTTGTGTCTGATCCTTTGTAAACTCCTCGGCTGTAGCCTGCCAGGCTCCTCTGTCCATGGGATTTTCCAGGCAAGAATACTGGAGTGGTTGCCATTTCCTTCTCCAAGGAATCTTCCTGACCCAGGAATTGAATCTGGGTCTCTTGCATTGGAGGCAGATTCTTTACCACTGAACCACCTAGAAATTCCCCTATTTTAGTGGAATATAGAACTAAAACAATCCTATTTTTATGAGCTTACATTCTATAGAGGATTAAAAAGCAAATCGTAAATAGGAAAATATAGAGTCAAATGGTAACAGGTACTTTGGGGGAAAAAATAAAGCAGGAAAAGGGGAATAGGAGCAATAAGTAGTAGGGTGGGCAGAAAAAACCTCACTGGGAAGGTATCTGAGTAACAATCTAGTGAAAATGAGGTTGTAAGTCATGGGGGTCAAGGAGAGAGCATTTTAGAGGAGGAAATGATAGCCTTTTGAGAATTTGAGGGCCACAAAGGCCCCAGTGTGGAATGGCAAACTGAGCCAAGGGAATTTAGTAGGACATTGTGCCAGAGGAGTGATGGGGTTTAAGGGAAATTGTTAAGAGCACTGTGGGCTGCTGTCAAGATAGTTGGATTTTGCTGAGTGTGAGATTGGGAAACTGCTGGAAGGTTTTGAGCACAGGAGTGATTTTCTATTTTGGAACTGAAAGAATCATTCTAGGCACTGTGCTCCTCAGGCTGTAGGAGCCAGAGATGGAAGCAGGGCTATAGTGAATTGGATAATGGATTAGTGTTCAAACTGGATATACAACCTCCAAGGCTGCCTGAAAATTTTATAGGGACATAGTCTTTAAAGGAGTGAATTTCCAGATCAGCTCACTGCCTGAAACTTAGCTCCCTGGTAATGAATCTGAGGTCAAGGCATTGTGCTTGCTCATCCTTCCCATCTCCCATCTGACATCTCCTTTCGCTTTCAAAAGAAAGGCTTCTTTTCTCATTCGTTCCAGATTGTACCATGGTGCATTTCCCCAGGGTGTAAAAATTTCTAGAGTGAAAAATGAAGGGACAGTCTCAAATACTTGGACTTGACATCTTCACCTCTTCCACACCCCTTCTATTGCCAGAAAAACCACCACTCCTGTGGGAGATCACTTTGAGAGCAAAAACAAAATGAGATTGAGAAAAATACCTGATTTTAGCTTGTCACAGATTTCTGTCTTCTGCTTTATCCATTTGTCTATTTATCTCTATATCATAGAAATTTAGATTATCATAGAAGCCCAAATTATGTGAATTTAGATTCAGAAGATTGTTTCCACATGGATCTTTATTAAAACAATTATTTAAATTGAAAAAAAATCAGACTTTTCTGATAGAAAAAAAAATTAATTGTGGGAAAACTGGTTTGATAATGAGAATTGATTTCCTAACTCCATATTTTCCCTGAATTAACAAAGTCTGTAACTCTATGGCTTTGACAAAAATATATTTAAAGCCTGTGATATGAAATATTTTATCTAAAAATTAATTCTCCAAAATCATTAGGAATATAATTTTGATTTTGTCTTTACCCTTTTTAATTGTGTCTGGTAGAATAAAGAGCCTTTAACTGAAAGAGTAATAGATGTACAGAGTAGTTTTTTGGTAATTCTTTTTTTTGTTTTTTGCAGTATACTGTAAAATGATAATTCTTTTTTTTTGCAGTATACTCACCATAAATTAGAAACAAAATGACTCCAGTGATTAGACAAACAAACAAACAAACAAAAAACAGGTTGGATTTTGAGTTTCTTGTGTTCATCAAAATTAAATATTTAAATTATTAGTTGATTATTAAAACTTTATTGCTAGATGGATTTTTATAATGAAACTTGGATAAAGTTCAGATAGTTTAGTAACATTAAAAAAACCCCTAAATTTCTATCCCTACCCATTTGTATGATTAGAGTGTCTCAGTATGAAAATAAAAAATACCAAGTGAATTGCTGTTAAACCTTATTATACAATAAATTTTTATCTATGGATATACCAACTAATTTGGGGGGAAAAGCCCCATCTATTTCTTTAAGATGTACAATTCCAGGAAAATTTTACATTTACTTAATTATGAACTATTTTAAAGTTTATTGCCTCCATAAACGATATTCCACTGATAATTGGAAAGATAACATAATTAAAAATCTCTTTTAAAAGAATTGAGGATGTTTAAGGCCCAGGAAATGAAAAGAAATTCAAATTATATTTTTATTTCAGAAAATTGTTAGGTAATCAATAGAACATTCTAAACCAGCTCTACAAGCAAAAATGTAATTCTAACAGAATTACAAATGTGAACCATGTATTTTTAAATGTAACTTAAAATTTTAAAATAGGTGTGTTTATTTAAATTTCTTTTTTTTAGTCCAATATATCAAAACATTATTTTAACATTATGTAATCAATAGAAAAATTATTGAATTTATACTCAGTTTTCATATTGATTTTTTTGAAAATCAGTGGTGTGCATTTTACCTTATAGCACTTCTCACTCTAGACTAGCTATATCTCAAGTGCTCAGTAGCCATATATTGCTAGTGGCTAATGATTATTGGGTAACATGTTGTTATGTTGCTGTTTAGCTGCTCAGTCATGTCTGACTCTTTTGTGATCACAACATGCTGTACAGCACACCTCTAAGTTTTAAATTTCCTTGAAGCTTAGCAGCCAAAAACTTTTGCAGTCAAAGAAAATTGCCTACAATGCAGGAGACATGGGTTTGATTCCAGGGTCAGGAAGATCCCCTGGAGTAGGAAATGACAACCCACTCTAGTAATCTTGCCTGTGAAATTCCACAGATAGAAGAGCTTGGCAGGTCCAAGTCCATGGGGTCACAGAAGAGTTGGATACAACTTAGTGACTAAACAACAATATAAGGTAAGTTAAGATAAGTCACTTCAGTCGTGTCCGACTCTGTGTGACCCCATAGACGGCAGCCCACCAGGCTCCCCCGTCCCTGGGATTCTCCAGGCAAGAACACTGGAGTGGGTTGCCATTTCCTTCTCCAATGCATGAAAGTGAAAAGTGAAAGTGAAGTCGTTCAGTCATGCCTGATTCTTAGCGACCCCTTGGACTGCAGCCTACCAGGCTCCTCCGTCCATGGGATTTTCCAGGCAAGAGTACTGGAGTGGGGTGCCATTGCCTTCTCCAAAACAACAATATAAACCCATATAAAATATATGTATATAATATATGTAATATAGTAGTATATGTAATATAAACTTCTGGGTGGTTACAGAATGGAAACACAAGTTTAATTAGTAAAGAAAAGAGTTTACTATTTCTACCTGTTTAAAAAAGTGCTTATTCATATTTTTAATTGGCAGATGGGGTTAAATTGATATGACTTTATGATTCCATGTTCAGTTCAGTTCAATCACTCAGTCGTGTCTGACTCTTTGCAACCCCATGAATTGCAGCACTCCAGGCCTCCCTGTCCCTCACTAACTCCCAGAGTTCACTCAAACTCACATCCGTCGAGTTGCTGATGCCATCCAGCCATCTCATCCTCTGTCATCCCCTTCTTCTCCTGCCCCCAATCCCTCCCAGCATCAGAGTCTTTTCCAATGAGTCAACTCTTTGCGTGATGTGGCCAAAGTACTGGAGTTTCAGCTTTAGCATCATTCCTTCCAAAGAACACCCAGGGCTGTTATCCTTTAGAATGGACTGGTTGGATCTCCATGAGGTATATGTAAAATAAAAAAGTTCATCCTTTACAGCAATTTAAATGCATAATGAAATTTTCAGTTGTTGACTTAGAAATGTTTAGAGGAGTATGTAAGCAAATGTGTTTTGAAGACTACTTTATTGTTTTTGTTCAATGCCCAAATTGTGTCCAGCTATTTGCAACCTCAAAGACTGCAGCTCCCCAGGCTTCTCTGTCCTCCAATATCACTGGGAGTTTACTCAAGTTCATGTCCATTGAGTCAGTGATGCCATCCAACCATGTCATCCTCTGTTGTCCACTTCTTCTTTTGAAGACCACTAGGCTATTTCAATAATACTGCTAAGAGATGAAGGTAACTTGAGCCAGATTTTACAACACAGTAGAGTTCTCAGTTCAGTTCAGTTGCTGAGTCATGTTGGACTCTTTGAAACCCTGTGGATTGTAGCACGCGAGGCCTCCTGTCCATCACCAATACCTGGGGGTTTATTCAAACTCATGTCCATTGAGTCGGTGATGCCAACCAACCATCTCATCCTCTGTCATCCCCTTCTCCTCCTGCCTCCAATCTTTCCCAGCATCAGGGTCTTTTCAAATGAGTTAATCTTCGCATCAGGTGGCCAAAGTATTGGAGTTTCAACTTTAGCATCAGTCCTTCCAATGAATATTCAGGACCAATTTCCTTTAGGATTGACTGGTTTGAACTCCATGCTGTCCAAGGGACTCTAAAGAGTCTTCCCCAACAACACAGTTCAAAAGGATCAGTTCTTCGGCACTCAGCTTTTTTTAAGGTCCAACTCTCACATCCATACATGACTACTGGAAAAACTATAGCTTTGACTAGATGGACCTTTACTGGCAAAGTAATGTCTCTGCTTTTTAATATGGTGTCTAGGTTGGTCATAGGTTTCCTTCCAAGCAGCAAGGATCTTTTAATTTCATGGCTGCAGTCACCATCTGCATGATTTTGAAGCGCCCCCCGCCCACCCCCGCAAATAAAGTCTGGCATTGTTTCCACTGTTTCCCATCTATTTGCCATGAAGTGATGGGACCAGATGCCATGATCTTAGTTTTGTGAATGTTGAGTTTTAAGCCAACTTTTTCATTCTTCTCTTTCATTTTCATCAAGCGGCTCTTTAGTTTTCTTCTTTGCTTTCTGCCGTAAAGGTGGTGTCATCTGCATATCTGAGGTTATTGATATTTCTCCCAGCAATCTTGATTCCAGCTTGTGCTTCATCTAGTCTAGCATTCCTCATGATATATTCTTCATATAAGTTAAATAAGCAGGGTGACAATATACAGACTTGACATACTCCTTTCCTGATTTGGAACCAGTCTGTTGTTCCATGTCCAGTTCTAACTGTTGCTTCTTGACCTGCATCATATTTCTTAGGAGGCAGATAAGATGGTATTCTCATCTCTTGAAGAATTTTCCAGTTTGTTGTGATCCACACAGTCAAAGGCTTTGGCATAGTCAATAAAGCAGAAGTAGATGTTTTTCTGAAACTCTCTTGCTTTGTTGATGATCCAGCAGATGTTGGCAATTTGATCTCTCGTTACTCTGTGTTTTATAAATCCAGCTTGAACATCTGGAAGTTCATGGTTCACATACTGTTGAAGCCTGGCTTGGAGAATTCTGAGCATTACTTTACTAGCGTGTGAGATGAGTGCAATTGTGTGGTAGTTTGAGCATTCTTTCGCGTTGCATTTTTTAGGGATTGGAATGAAAACTGACCTTTTCCAGTCCTGTGGCCACCGCTGAGTTTTCCAAATTCACTCTCATACTGAGTGCAGCACTTTCACAGTATCATCTTTTAGGATTTGAAATAGCTCAACTAGAATTCCATCACCTCCACTAGCTTTGTTCGTAGTGATGCTTTCTAAGGCCCACCTGACTTCACATTCCAGGATGTCTGGCTCTAGGTGAGTTATCATACCATCATGATTATCTGGGTCAAACAGACCTTTTTTGTATAGTTCTTCTGTGTATTGTTGCCTCCTCTTTTTAATATCTTCTGTTTCTCTTAGGTCCATACCATTTCTGTCCTTTATTGTGTCCATCTTTGCATGAAATGTTCCCTTGGTATCTCTAATTTTCTTGAAGAGATCTCTAGTCTTTCCCATTCTGTTGCTTTCCTCTATTTCTTTGTATTGATCACTGAGGAAGGCTTTCTTATCTCTCCTTGCTATTCTTTGGAACTCTGCATTCAAATGGGTATATCTTTCCTTTTCTCTTTTGCCTTTCTCTTCTCTTCTTTTCACAGCTATTTGTAAGGCCTCCTCAGACAACCATTTTGTATTTCTTTTTCTTTGGGATGGTCTTGATCACTGTTTCCTATACAGTGTTACCAATCTTCATCCATAGTTCTTCAGGCAGTCTGTCTATCAGATCTAATCCCTTGACTCTATTTGCCTCTTCCACTGTATAATCGTAAGGAATTTGATTTAGGTCATACTCTAATGGCCTCTTGGTTTTCCCTACTTTCTTCAACTTAAGTCTGAATTCTATGTATGTATAAAATATATTTTATTGAAGTATAATTATAGTATTTTGTTTCAGGTGTACAGCAAATTGATTTAGTTGTAGACATAATATATATTATATATATATAATATATATTTCAGATTATTTTTCACTATAAGTTATTACAGGGTATTGAATATGGTTTCCTGTCTATATATTACGTCCTTGTTGCTTATCTCTTTTTATGTACAGTGGTTTTTATCTGTTAATCCCATAGTCCTTCTTTGGGTCTCAAATTTTTTAAGAGAAAAAGATAAAAAATGTTTTTTCTTTAACCTTGAAAGTATTGCTAGTGAAGGGATTCCTTGGGTTCTCATTAGGAACATATCATGCCAGCAGCCCACAGTATATTATGACGATTACTTAAAAGGATAGAATCTCATGCTGTGCTTTTACCCTCAGTAGACCTCCCCAAAGTATTAATTTTTAATGCCGCTGAACATCTGATTATGTTGGAGGCAAGATAGCAAGTGTCTGCAATGGTTTGTCTGGACTTCAATCAACAATTGTGAGCATTTTCCCAATATCTTTAGGATTGTCTCCATTGTAATTGGAATTGTTTCTAGATTATAGTTTGGTGATGAGCCTGTGTGGTGTATATATTTTAAACACTCAGACCCTACCACAGTAAACTGGAGATGACATACACACAAGATAGTTCGCTATGCTTTTCACTTTTTGGCTTACTACAGATAAACGGCTGTTTAAATGATTTGAAGTCAGGTCTTCAACCAATTTTTTCAGGATGAGTGCTTTTAAGTCTGAGCTACTTCTCATGGAAGCCTCTGAGGAAAGAAAAGAGCAATTCCTTTCTCCTGATTTCTGTTGATCTTATACCTCCTTGTGGAATTTGCAGTCTTGAAAGAAAGATATCTCTAGAAGGTGAAAGTCTTACTTATCTTGGTGTAACTGATTTCTTAGATCTTTTCCACTGCCCTTATGTGGAATGCCCTTACCTTTTCCACTTTCTTTGAAGGAGCATCAAGTTTCAATGTGTCCATGAGTCTATTCTCTTGCTTCAGGATTGAAGAGTCTTGTACTATTTTAAAAGAAGTCTTTGGAGTTTGGAATCATGAATTATTACCATTGCTTAATTTCCTTTAATATTTATATTTATTATTTCTGCCAGGCCTTTTGCTTTGGGTGAACACAAACTCTTGGAGTAGATTTTCTTTTATTGCTGCTCTTAGAGCATTTAAAAAATAAATGATCAAATGGTATTCATATTTCTTGAATCATTATTTCTTGTAAAGTCTATTACACTACATATAAAATACATTGATTTTATGCTTTTGTTTGCTAGAAGTAGTCAGGGTGAAATGAATCAAATTTAATTTTTTTCCTTTTGGATGAGACTTTTACTGACATTGGTTTTTATATATATATATATATATATATATATATTTAAACTACTCATGTATGACACATTTTCTGATATGTGGAAATAAAGCTTAGGATGAGACATGGAGCTTTGACTAGAGATTTTTGGGCCCTAAGTTTTTGCATACTTAAAATTTTTTATAAGATCTATGATGCATTTTTTTCTCAATGTAGTAGGAGCAAAATCTACTGAGTTTTCTGGGTAATTCATTCTTAGGAATTTAAATTTCAATTTGTTTTGGGGACATTTTCTTTCCACTTATCTATATTTTCTTAACTGTCTTCACATAATGTGCTTGGTTATATCGTGTGTGTGTTAGTCACTCAGTTGTATCCAACTCTGCATGACCATATGTACTGTAGGCACCAGGCTTCTCTGCCCAGGGGATTCTCCAGGCAAGAATATTGGAGTAGATTTCCATGACCTCCTCCAAGGCTCTTCTTGATCCAGGGATCGAAACTGTGTCTCCTGCATTGCAGGTAGATTCATCTGAGCCACAAGGAAAGCCTCGTTTATACCATACACACACATCTGCTCTAAGCATATGAATTATATACATATTATTCAAAACATATTTCTGTATATGAATGACATTTCCACTATAAACCTACAAAGTTATAGACAAATTTAAATTAATAGTTAATTTTTGAAAATTCATTAGCTGTAATCCTTGAAGATTCAAGTATACTCTGTGAAAAACATTGTCAAGAACCCAGAATGGGCTTGTGGGTGTTTGGTGGGAGTGAATGGTGAGAGTGAAGTGTATTTGTTCTCATAATTGTATAAAAATTGAGGACTCTAGCCAGAATATGAATTCTTAGTTTGATGTCATAGTTTATCTGTATGAGGAAGCTGATAAATATTTGAATGTGTTGTTCTAAAATTGTCATCTCTTTAAAAATATTTTGCTTGGATGATTTCTAGATAAGAAGTTCTTATTATTCATTGCCTCCTCGGGTGTTTTGGGGCTGATCTAGAATTTCTTTAAGTTAGACTAGTATAGAAGTATGGTTATATTCATGCATGATAGAGCTCACAGTATTATATGAATTCTGCCAAAGTACTCAATTACTCTCATTTACTTATTTATTCTATACTGAGTGCCAGTTCTGTGTAAGGAACTTTCCTAGGAACTGGAAATAAAAATTGAAGTCATAATGCCCACAATTAAAAAACTTGATCTAGAGAAATGTATCATCATATAAGTCATTTCCTACATTGCTATCACCATATTTACATAAAATAAGGTAGAGAAACCATGTTTGTGTGTGGGCTTAGTCGCTCAGTCATGTCTGACTCTTTGTGACCACATGAACTGTAGCCGTCCAGGCTCCTTTATTCATGGGATTCTAAAGGCAAGAATCTGGTGTGGGTAGCCATTCCCTTCTCCAGGGGATCTTCCCGACCTAGGGATCCAACCCAGGTCTTCTGCATTGCAGGTGAATTCTTCACCGTCTGAGCCACCAGGGAAGCCCAGATAAACTGTGTCTAGTTATGCATAAATAACTCATCCATTTTTTTTAGAACAAAATTATTAGTGAACTTTGTATCCTATGTTTATGCCAATGTTACTATATTTTTTGAAATTAAGAGTAGTTTTTGTAATTGGTTCATAAGCATTGTAAGAAAATCAGTATCTTTGTAATCATGCTTTTTTCCCCCATAGCCTGATGTTTAGAAAAACGGTCTCATGATTATTATGTAATTCATCAGATTTGTATCTGAATGACTCTTAGCTATTTAAAAATCAGATTTACCCAGAGAGGGAGAAATGATTTGCTTCATTTAAAGTGATTAAGAGGTAACTTAGAAAAGAATCTTCCAAAATATTTTAGGCAATGTGACATACCTCAATACTCTTTCTAAAAATGCAATCTAAGAGAAAAGTCTCCAATACCTATATGCACACATGCATACATCTTCTGAAATAGTAGTCTACCATAATTTGAAACTCAACAGAATGGCCAAATCTGAACATCCTAAAGCTAGAGGTACCTTCAAGGGTACTTTAAAAGGAATATCATTACAAAGGAAGTTTCAGTTTCAAATTATTTTATAAAGACCAAGGAGCATACTCTAGTCTCTACTTATTTGTCTACCTAAATATAATCTGTTATATAAAGCCCACATGTGACTCTTCTGGAGTATGTTTTAACTTGGGAGGATTTTGATACATTTTGTCAATTGATATAAAATTATTTTTGACCTCAGAAGAGATTGGGAGCTGAGAACTTTCTTAGCCTAGTGATCATAAGGTTCATTCATTCCACATTTAACGTATAAGGTTGGTGCAAATGTAATTGTGGTTTGGACCATGAATTTTAAATCATTATAAGTAGGCTCAAACACATCTTTGTTAATCAAAATAGGAACCATTACAATCAGCATATTTTTGCCAATGAGAAATAAGTTTGTTTATTCCTGTAGAGTAAAAATCCGTGCTTTGGGAGTCGATGAACCCTCGGAAAGCATTTTCTGCCTCCTGCTGGTTGTGGAAGCATTTTCCCTGTAAAAAGTTGTTGAGATGCTTGAAGAAGTAGTAGTCAATTGGCGAGAGGTCAGGTGAATATGGAGGATGAGGCAAAACTTCATAGCCCAATTCATTCAACTTTGAAAGCATTGATTGTGCAGCATGCAGTTAGGCACTGTCATGGAGAAGAATTGGGTCCTTTTCTGCTGACCAGTGCCAGCTGCAGGCATTGCAGTTTTTGGTGCATTTCACTGATTTGCTGAGCCTACTTCACAGATGTAATGGTTTTGCCAGATTCAGAAAGCTATAGTAGATCAGACAGGCAGTGGACCACCAAACAATGACCATGACATTTTTAGGTGCAAATTTGTCTTCCCTTGTGGCTCAGCGGGTAAAGAATCTGCCTGGGATGCAGGAGACCTGGGTTTGATCCCTAGCTTGGGGAGATCCCCTGGAGAAGGGAAAGGCTACCCACTCCAATATTCTGGCCTTGAGAATTCCATGGACCACATAGTCCATGGCATCGCAAAGAGTCGGACACGACTGAGCGACTTTCACTTTCACTTGGCTTTGGGAAGTGCTTTGGCGCTTCTTCTCAGTCCAACTGAGTTGTTCGTCGATGGTTGTGGTATACAGTCCTCTGTGTCACACGTCCCACAGTCTGATTGAGAAATGATTCATTGTTGTGTAAAATAAGAGAAGACAATACTTCAAAGCAATGATTTTTTTTTTTTTTTTGATTTGTGGTCAGCTCATGAGGCACCCATTTATCGAGCTTTTTCAACTTTGCTATTTGCTGCAAATGCCAGATGACCATAGAATGCTTGATGTTGAGTTCATCACCAGCTTCTCATGTAGTTGTAAGAGGATCAGCTTCGATGATTGCTCTCAATTGGTCATTGTCAACTTCTGATAGCTGGCCACTGTGCTCCTCATCTTCAAGGCTCTTGTTGCCTTTGCATAACTTCTTGAACCACTGCTGCAATGTACGTTCATTTGCAGTTCCTGGGTCAAATGTTTCATTGATGTTGCAAATTGTCTCCACTGATTTATAACCCAATTTGAACTTGAATAAGAAAATTGCTCAAATTTGCTTTTTGTCTAACATCATTTCGTTAGTGTAAAATAAATATAAAATAAACAGCAAGTAGTAAGTCATTAGCAAAAAATAATAAAGCGAGAAATGCACATTAGAATGCTGTACAACATAACCACATTTATTTAAGAATGTATTAGGTTGAAGGTAGGAGGAGAAAGGGATGACAGAGGATGAGATGGTTGGATGGCATCACTGACTCAATGGACAGGAGTTTGAGCAAGCTCCAGAAGCTCAATGGACAGGGAAGCCTGGTCTGCTGTGGTCCATGGGGTCACAAAGAGTCAGACACGACTGAGTGAACTGAACTGATCCAAATATCAAACAGCAAAACTCAGCAGTGTAAAACTGCAATTACTTTTGCATCAACCTAATAAAACCAGCTTTTAAAAGATTATACATAGTTTCTTTCAGTTTTTTTCCCCCTGAGTCATTACAAATTAATTACCTTTTGTTATAGAGTTGTCATTATCAAATGTTGGCTTTGCCGTAAAAATAGTTACATTTATGATATTTTATTTGTAAATAACAGCCAGTCGCTGTTAAATTCGTTGTTATAAATTTAAAAATCAGTCAGTACTTCAGAACTCACAAATCAAATAACTGTAAGCCACTGAAGGTGACATATTTTGCAAGGATGGCATTTATTTGGAGTTGTGTGTTTCAGTCTGTTTACAAAACGTTCTGCTCTAGGTGTTCCCAGTAGTAATTGATAGTAATATGTGTGGCTGCTTTTTAGCACCCTCAATAATGGGATGCTTTTAAAAACATGCCTTGAGGCAGTTGTAAGCCACATTTAAATAATTATGACATACAGAGGCTAATGGAATTTAATGACATACATACAGTGGTGAAGTCAAAGTCACAGACCATGTGTTTCTTTTCTGAATGCTTTCAAGAAGGTTCTATTATTATATTTGAGCAACTTCTGTTTTCTTCTGTGCACTAAAAACATCTCAGTGTAATTACTGTTTTGTATGCTGTCTCGGCTGGCTGTGTTTTGAGGGAGCAGAAGCTATGTCTTTTTCATTGTATTTCTAGCACTTAGCACCTATACACAATCTGGGGACTGTCCCAGAAGTGTTTGAATAAATGAATGAATGAATAGCTGACATGCATTTCAAGTCCTTTTACTTAACTATACCCTTTGCCACAATTAGAAAAATGCAAATTCAGAACAACAATTGAAAATACCTGGAATAGATCAAGAGCAGTTAGGGCTCTCTCCAACTGCTAGTCAGATTTGCAGATAGAATTTTTCTTCAATATAATGTCTGACTAAAATTACTGATACTGGTTTCCCTTTCTTGAGGATACAATTCAGTGATAAAAATAAAATTTCTAGAAGTGACAAGATTATTGTTGTTTAGTCACTCAGCTGTGTCTGACTCTTTGCAAACCCATGGACTGTAGCCCACTAAGATCCTTTGTCATGGGATTTCCCAGGCAAGAATACTACAGTGGTTTACCATTTCCTTCTTGAGGGGATCTCCCTGTCCCATAGATTGAACCCTCATCTCCTGCTAGGCAGCCAGATTTTTTTTTTTTTTTTTCTTAGACCACTGAGCCATCTGGGAAGCCCCATTGGTGAAAAGAGTTGCTGGTATTTTGGGGCAGAAGAATATTCCAGTGTCCCCGTCTGTCTACTTCCTCATTCTTTGTATGGATATTGGATGTTTTCTCAACCTTATGGAAAATATACACTTGTAGAGAAACTCTTTAATCCCTCCTTCTATACAGACATGATTCTTTACCCCATACCTTGAAGAAAATTCTTTGTACCTCCCTAGGGTTTCTCTATTCCTTGTCTTCCTTGAAAAGATAGCTTGTGTGAGTTAATCACTGTGATGCATCATTGCCCTGAATTAAGAAAAAAATGGGGTTTCAAAATTTCTGAAATAGTGGTTCTCAAGTTTTATCATGCATCCAAATCACCTAGAGCTCTTGTTAAAATGCAGATTCTGATTCAGTAGGGCCGGAATGTGTCTGAGGTTGTGCTTCTAACAAGCTCCCAGGTGACCACATTTTGAGTGGTTGCTAAAAACCCAAGATATTTGTGGAGTAGCAGACATGTACAGAGTGATGCTAATGCATCTGGTTGCTGAGATCGCAAGATAATTCCCTGACAAGATGATTTGCTGTTTTGGTTCTGATGTCTTTCTATTGTCTCTTCATTTCCATTTGCTTATGGAATCATTTTTCATAGTAGAGGTCATACACTTTAATTCAATCTGCTCTATTGATTATAGAGAGGCAATAACCTTCATGATGTCAGGTTAGAACTTAAGACCTCTGGAATATTTAAAATCTAACAGCCAATTTATATCTATTATAAATAACTACAAATAAGCTTTTTAAAATTTTAAAGTATATGTTTTTATTTTTGACATGGGAATGGTTTACTTGTGTATTCAAGCTAACAGCCACAGGAAATTGTTGAAATTCATTTTTTTTTTTTTTTGTAAATATGGGCTGAGCTGCCTATTTCCTGTTTTAAAAGTATACCTTTTAGTGGCTAACCTTAAATGTTATTATAGGGATTTTCTCTGAATTATGATCAAAGTCTTGTAGGGCTGGAAGTGTTCTCTCATTGAAAACAAGTTTGCATTCTAGAGTTCAGCTCCAATAACAATAATACAAAAATGTTCTTTGGGCCAAAATTTTAAAGGTGTCACAGAGAGTGGTATAAGACCCTTTTTTTTTTTTTAAATTTAATTTTATTTATTTTAATTGGAGGCTAATTACTTTACAATGTTGGTTTTGCCATACATCAACATGAATCTGCCACAGGTGTACATGTGTTCCCCATCCTGAACCCCTCTCCCACCTCCCTCCCCATACCATCCCTCTGGGTCATCCTAGTACACCAGCCCCAAGCATCCTGTATCCTGCATCGAACCTGGACTGGTGGTTCATTTCTTATATTGCTATTATACATATTTCAATGCCATTCTCCCAAATCATCCCACCCTCTCCCTCTCCCACAGGGTCCAAAAGACTGTTCTATACATCTGTGTCTCTTTCGCTATCTCACATACAGTGTTATCGTTACCATCTTTCTAAATTCCATATATATGCATTAGTATACCGTATTGGTGTTTTTCTTTCTGGCTTACTTCACTCTGCATAATAGGCTCCAGTTTCATCCACCTCATTAGAACGGATTCAAATGAATTCTTTTTAATGGCTGAGTAATACTCCATTGTATATATGTACCACAGCTTTCTTATCCATTCATCTGCTGATGGACATCTAGGTTGCTTCCATGTCCTGGCTATTATAAACAGTGCTGCGATGAACATTGGGGTACACGTGTCTCTTTCCCTTCTGGTTTCCTCAGTGTGTATGCCCAGCAGTGGGATTGCTGGATCATAAGGCAGTTCTATTTCCAGTTTCTTAAGGAATCTCCACACTGTTCTCCATAGTGGCTGTACCAGTTTGCATTCCCACCAACAGTGTAAGAGAATTCCCTTTTCTCCACACCCTCTCCAGCATTTATTGCTTGTAGACTTTTGGATCACAGCCATTCTGACTGGTGTGAGATGGTACCTCATAGTGGTTTTGATTTGCATTTCTCTGATAATGAGTGATGTTGAGCATCTTTTCATGTGTTTGTTAGCCATCTATATGTCTTCTTTGGAGAAATGTCTATTTAGTTCTTTGGCCCATTTTTTGACTGGGTCGTTTATTTTTCTGGAATTGAGCTGCAGGAGTTGCTTGTATATATTTGAGATTAGTTGTTTGTCAGTTGTTTCATTTGCTATTATTTTCTCCCATTCTGAAGGCTGTCTTTTCACCTTGCTTATAGTTTCCTTTGTTGTGCAGAAGCTTTTAATTTTAATTAGGTCCCATTTGTGTATTTTTGCTTTTATTTCCAATATTCTGAGAGGTGGGTCATAGAGGATGCTGCTGTAATTTATGTCGGAGAGTGTTTTGCCTATGTTCTCCTCTAGGAGTTTTATAGTTTCTGGTCTTACATTTAGATCATTAATCCACTTTGAGTTTATTTTTATGTATGGTGTTAGAAAGTGTTCTAGTTTCATTCTTTTACAAGTGGTTGACCAGTTTTCCCAGTACCACTTGGTAAAGAGATTGTCTTTTCTCCATTGTATATTCTTGCCTCTTTTGTCAAAGATAAGGTGTCCATAGGTGCGTGGATTTATCTCTGGGCTTTCTATTTTGTTCCATTGATCTATATTTCTGTCTTTGTGCCAGTACCATACTGTCATGATGACTGTGGCTTTGTAGTAGAGCCTGAAGTCAGGCAGGTTGATTCCTCCAGTTCCATTCTTCTTTCTCAAGATTGCTTTGGCCATTCGAGGTTTTTTTGTATTTCCATACAAATTGTGAAATTATTTGTTCTAGCTCTGTGAAAAATACCGTTGGTAGCTTGATAGGGATTGCATTGAATCTATAGATTGCTTTGGGTAGTATAATCATTTTCACTATATTGATTCTTCTGATCTGTGAACATGGGATATTTCTCCATCTATTAATGTCCTCTTTGATTTCTTTCACCGGTGTCTTATAGTTTTCTATATATAGGTCTTTAGTTTCTTTAGGTAGATATATTCTTAAGTATTTTATTCTTTTTGTTGCAATGGTGAATGGAATTGTTTCCTTAATTTGTCTATTTTCTCATTATTAGAGTACAGGAATGCAAGGGATTTCTGTGTGTTGATTTTATATCCTGCAACTTTACTATATTCATTGATTAGCTCTAGTAATTTTCTGGTGGGGTCTTTAGGGTTTTCTATGTAGAGGATCATGTCATCTGCAAACAGTGAGAGCTTTACTTCTTCTTTTCCAATCTGGATTCCTTTTATTTCTTCTTCTGCTCTGATTGCTGTGGTCAAAACTTCCAAAACTATATTGAATAGTTGTGGTGAAAGTGGGCACCCTTGTCTTGTTCCTGACTTTAGGGGAAATGCTTTCAATTTTTCACCATTGAGGATAATGTTTGCTGTGGGTTTGTCATATATACCTTTTATTATGTTGAGGTATGTTCCTTCTATTCCTGCTTTCTGGAGAGTTTTTATCATAAATGTGTTGAATTTTGTCAAAAGCTGTCTCTGCATCTATTGAGATAATCATATGGCTTTTATTTTTTAATTTGTTAATGTGGTGAATTAAATTGATTGATTTGCGGATATTGAAGAATCCTTGCATCCCTGGGATAAAGCCCACTTGGTCATGTGTATGATCTTTTTAATGTATTGTTGGATTCTGATTGCTAGAATTTTGTTAAGGATTTTTGCATCTATGTTCATCAGTGATATTAGCCTGTAGTTTTCTTGTGGCATCTTTGTCAGGTTTTGGTATTAGCGTGATGGTGGCCTCATAGAATGAGTTTGGAAGTTTACCTTCCTCTGCAATTTTCTGGAAGAGTTTGAGTAGGATAGGTGTTAGCTCTTCTCTAAATTTTTGGTAGAATTCAGCTGTGAAGCTGTCTGGGCCTGGGCTTTTGTTTGCTGGAAGATTTCTGATTACAGTTTCAATTTCCGTGCTTGTGATGGGTCTGTTAAGATTTTCTATTTCTTCCTGGTCGAGTTTTGGAAAGTTGTACTTTTCTAAGAATTTGTCCATTTCTTCCACGTTGTGCATTTTATTGGCATATAATTGTTGATAGTAGTCTCTTATGATCCTTTGTATTTCTGTGTTGTCTGTTGTGATCTCTCCATTTTCATTTCTAATTTTATTGATTTGATTTTTCTCCCTTTGTTTCTTGATGAGTCTGGCTAATGGTTTGTCAATTTTATTTATCCTTTCAAAGAACCAGCTTTTGGTTTTGTTGATTTTTGCTATGGTTTCTTTTGTTTCTTTTGCATTTATTTCTGCCCTAATTTTAAATATTTCTTTCCTTCTACTAACCTTGAGGTTCTTCGGTTCTTCCTTTTCTAGTTGCTTTAGGTGTAGAGTTAGATTATTTATTTGACTTTTTTCTTGTTTCTTGAGGTATGCCTGTATTGCTATGAACTTTCCCCTTAGCACTGCTTTTACAGTGTCCCATAGGTTTTGGGTTATTGTGTTTTCATTTTCATTCATTTCTATGCAAATTTTTATTTCTTTTTTGATTTCTTCTGTGATTTGTTGGTTATTCAGCAGCGTGTTATTCAGCCTCCATATGTTGGAATTTTTAATAGTTTTTCTCTTGTAATTGAGATCTAATCTTACTGCATTGTGGTCAGAAAAGATGCTTGGAATGATTTCAATTTTTTTGAATTTACCAAGGCTATATTTATGGCCCAGGATGTGATCTATCCTGGAGAAGGTTCTGTGTGCACTTGAGAAAAAGGTGAAATTCATGGTTTTGGGGTGAAATGTCCTATAGATATCAATTAGGTCTAACTTGTCTATTGTATCATTTAAAGTTTGTGCTTCCTTGCTAATTTTCTGTTTAGTTGATCTATCCATAGGTGTGAGTGGGGTATTAAAGTTTCCCACTATTATTGTGTTATTGTCAATTTCCCCTTTCATACTTGTTAGCATTTGTCTTACATATTGTGGTGCTCCTATGTTGGGTGCATATATATTTATAATTGTTATATCTTCTTCTTGGATTGACCCTTTGATCAGTATGTAGTATCCTTCTTTGTCTCTTTTCAAAGCCTTTGTTTTAAAGTCTATTTTATCTGATATGAGTATTGCAACTCCTGCTTCCTTTTGGTCTCTATTTGCATGGAATATCTTTTTCCAGCCCTTCACTTTCAGTCTGTATGTGTCCCCTGTTTTGAGGTGGGTCTCTTGTAGACAACATATATAGGGGTCTTGTTTTTGTATCCATTCAGCCAGTCTTTGTCTTTTGGTTGGGGCATTCAACCCATTTACTTTTAAGGTAATTATTGATAAATACAATCCCTTTGCCATTTACTTTATTGTTTTGGGTTTGAGTTTATACACCCTTTTTGTGTTTCCTGTCTAGATAATATCCTTTAGCATTTGTTGGAGAGCTGGTTTGGTGGTGCTGAATTCTCTTAGCTTTTGCTTGTCTGTAAAGCTTTTGATTTCTCCTTCATATTTGAATGAGATCCTTGCTGGGTACAGTAATCTGGGCTGTAGGTTATTTTCTTTCATCACTTTAAGTATGTCTTGCCATTTGCTCCTGGCCTGAAGAGTTTCTATTGAAAGATCAGCTGTTATCCTTATGGGAATCCCCTTGCGTTTTATTTGTTGTTTTTCCCTTGCTGCTTTTAATATTTGTTCTTTGTGTTTGATCTTTGTTAATTTGATTAATATGTGTCTTGGGGTGTTTTGCCTTGGGTTTATCCTGTTTGGGACTCTCTGGGTTTCTTGGACTTGGGTGATTATTTCCTTCCCCATTTTAGGGAAGTTTTCAACTATTATCTCCTCAAGTATTTTCTCATGGTGTTTCTTTTTGTTTTCCTC
The DNA here is from genome assembly GCF_027580195.1 of Bos mutus. Taxonomy (NCBI): domain Eukaryota; kingdom Metazoa; phylum Chordata; class Mammalia; order Artiodactyla; family Bovidae; genus Bos; species Bos mutus. The sequence goes on from NC_091625.1 coordinate 45,882,422, forward strand.
TTCTGGGACTCTTATGATTCAAATGTTGGGGCATTTAATATTGTCCTGGAGGTCTCTGAGATTGTCCTCATTTCTTTTAATTCGTTTTTCTTTTTTCCTCTCTGATTCATTTATTTCTACCATTCTATCTTCTGCTTCACTAATCTTACCTTCTGCCTCCGTTATTCTACTACTTGTTGCCTCCAGAGTGTTTTTGATCTCATTTATTGCATTATTCTTTATATATTGACTCTTTTTTATTTCTTCTAGGTCCTTGTTAAGCCTTTCTTGCATCTTCTCAATCCTTGTCTCCAGGCTATTTATCTGTGATTCCATTTTGATTTCAAGGTTTTGGATCATTTTCACTATCATTATTTGGAATTCTTTATCAGGTAGATTCCATATCTCTTCCTCTTTTGTTTGGTTTGGTGGGCATTTATCCTGTTTCTTTACCTGCTGGGTATTCCTCTGTCTCTTCATCTTGTTTATATTGCTGAGTTTGGGGTGGCCTTTCTGTATTCTAGCAGTTTGTGGAGTTCTCTTTATTGTGGAGTTTCCTCGCTGTGGGTGGGGTTGGACAGGTGTCTTGTCAAGGTTTCTTGGTTAGGGAAGCTTGTGTTGGTGTTCTGGTGGGTGGAGCTGGATTTCTTCTCTCTGGAGTCAAGGAAGTGTCCAGTAATGAATTATGAGATGTCAGTGGGTTTGGAATAACTTTGGGCAGCCTGTATATTGAAGCTCAGGGCTGTGTTCCTGTGTTGCTGGAGAATTTGCATGGTATGTCTTGCTCTGGAACTTGTTGGCCCTTGGGTGGTGCTTGGTTTCAGTGCAGGTATGGAGGTGTTTGATGAGCTCCTGTCGATTAATGTTCCCTGGATTCAGGAGTTCTCTGGTGTTCTCAGGATTTTGACTTAAGCCTCCTGCTTCTGGCTTTCAGTCTTATTTTTACAGTAGTCTCAAGACTTCTCCTTCTATACCGGTATGGTTGATAAAACATCTAGGTTAAAGATGAAAAGTTTCTCCACAGTGAGGGATACCCAGAGAGGTTCACAGAGTTACATGGAGACTAGAAGAGGGAGGAGGGAGAGGTGACCCAAATGAGATGAGGTGGAATCAAAAGAGGAGAGAGAAAGCTAGTCAGTAATCACTTCCTTATGTGCGGTCCACAGTCTGGACCGCTCAGAGATGTTCATGGAGTGATACAGAGAAGAGAAGAGGGAGGAAGGAGACAGAGGTGGCCAGGAGGATAAAAGGGGGGAATCAAAAGGAGAGAGACAGATCCAGCCAGTAATCAGTTCCCTAAGTGTTCTCCACCGTCTGGAACACACAGAGATTCAAAGAGTTGGGTAGAGAAGAGAAGGGGGAGGGAGGAGACAGAGGTGACCTGGTGGAGAAAAAGGAGACTCCAAAGGGGGAGAGAGCAGTCAAGCCAGTCATCTCGCTCCCAAGTAAAAATGGGTACTGAAGATTGGGTTCTTAGAGGTACAAAATTGATAACAAATACCAAAAAGCAAAGATTAAAAACCTAGAGTAGAGGTTGGCTTTTCAAAAATACAATATGAAAAAAAAAAAAAAAAAAAACGAAGTCACAAAAATTATAATAAAAAAAATATATATATATGAAGTTTGCTTTAGAAAATAGTGTATTTTTTTTTTGCAAAGTAATTATAGGTTATAAAAATGAAAATTAAAGGAGTAATAGAGGACTTAAATGTAAAAAAAAGAATGATCATAAAAATAGTAAGAATATATCTAGGACTTTCTCTGGTGTTGTTGTGGGTATTGTGGGGCCAGTTCATTTTCGGCTAGTTCCTTGGTCTGGCTTATATTTCTCAAGATCTATAGGCCCCTTCCTACGTAGTTGGTACTAACTACAGGATTTTAATCTATTGCATCTGTCACTTCCAAGGTGGTTCCCTCTGTTTTAGCTTTTGTTTGCTGGTCTCTTCAGTGTCTGATTTCCGCCCTGACACAAGGGGGCGGTGGTGGACACTTTTTAGGCTCACTTGTTCAGTTGCGCTGTGGGGAGGGAGGGACGCTGCAAACAAATAACACTGGCATGTGCTCGCAGTGTTTCAGCCACACTGGGCCTGCCCCTGCTCATGGTGCATGTGCCCTCCCTGCCCACACTGCTCAGGCTCTAGGTTGCTCCCCCAGGAACCGTCTGAGCCTGGCCCTGGGCTGCATGCACCTCCCAGGTCTAAGCTGCTTAGGTTCAGGCACTCAGGTAGTCCTCAGAGGTGCAGGCTTGGTTGGGCCTGAGTTTTGTGCCCTTCCCAGGTCCGAGCAGCTCAGGTGATGAGGTGTTTGGCGAGCGCTGTTGCTGTGACTTATCCTTGCCGCTTGGTTTTCTGGGTGTACAACCAGCGCACCTTTGCAGGCGGATGTCCAGAACCCCAAGAAGTCTTAGTTAGCAAAGAAGCCTGCTTGCAGTTTTGTAGATAATGTCTCTCTGGGGCTGCGATTGCCCCCTTCCGGCTCTGGCTGCCTGTCACCTGAGGGGGATAGTCTGCAGGCTAGTTCTGTTCAGTCCTTTGTTCTGTGAGTGAGCCTGGAGGTGTCTTAGGTTAGGGCTTTGTGTTTGGTAGCTATCCTGCAGTCGGGTTTGCTAGCCCAAGTTATTTAACTCAGATTGCCTTTGGGGCATTCAGTCCCGGTCCTTACTCTAAGCAGTGCAGCCCGGGCCTCCCTGCCCAACCCCCTGCTTGCTAGTGGCGGGTGCAGGTGTCTGTGCTGCTTCTCTGCTGGGGGAGTTACCGTTGGGCACATAATCTGTGGGTTTTAGTTCTTTATTTATTTTTCCTCCCTGTTATATTGCCCTCTGTGGTTCCAAGGCTCGCCACAGACTCGGCAGTGAAAGTGTTTCCTGGTGTTTGGAAACTTCTCTCTTTTTAAGACTCCCTTCCTGGGATGCTCCATCCCTACCTCTTTTGTCTCTTTTTTTGGCTTTTATATTTTTTCCTACCTCCTTTCAAAGACAATGGGCTGCTTTTCTGGGTGCCTGGTGTCCTCTGCCGACATTCAGAAGTTGTTTTGTGGAATTTACTCAGTGTTTAAATGTTCTTTTGATGAATTTGTGGGGGAGAAAGTGGTCTCCCGTCCTATTCCTCCGCCATCTTAGGACCGCCTTGGGATAAGACCCTTTTAACTCAATAGACCTAAATGTTATTTTCTCCTTTGCTTTCAGATGGTACCTTCTCTCTGAGTTAATTCAGGGTTAGAGTTATTTTGCTTACTATAAAGAGATGTGATTTGTGGAAACAATGTTTAACATGATCATGTAGAGGGTATTAGTTGTGCAGAATGACATGATTTACACGATTTGTGAAAAGATTAATAAAGACTGAGAAAAGTATTGTCCTCCCCATGAGAGCTTATATTATCAGAGCTACATTTATGCCCCAGCAGGCAAATGTACCAGCCTTGTGAATACATATGTTTTATCAGATACAACTCATTTCTGATATACACTGGCAGAGAATAAGAGATGTGGTCATAATTTTGAGTTCAAGACATTTTATGCATTTTGCATTTGGCCTTGAGTTCTGTTATTTTTCTGGTCAGGAAGGCTCAACTACCTCAGAAGTAATGAAAATAGGTAAAGTCTTTTCTGGAGCATCTTTCTGGAAGATACTACCTGATAAGTATTCATGAATCAAAAAGACAAGTGGATGAATGCTCTCTAATTCATGTTTATCAAGAACAGTAATTACTACATTTTACATATCCGTTTTGGGATAATATATGCATGCATAAAAATAAACACAGTTCCAGATGAATAAATTCTCGTCAGAAGAATGATTTTAAGACTGTAAGCCAAGTGTTTTGCCTATTATTAACCAAACTACTTCATTAAGTAACAGGGAAGGAGGCACTGAAAGCACATTTTGTAAAGAGAAATGATTTCATTACAGTGAATAGTTTTTCACAGTTGTCCAACTAGATCAGGAAAATAACTTTGCATTATACCTGCAAGTTCATGGGGTTCTCAAGGCAAGAATACTGAAATGGTTTGCCATTCCCTTCTCCAGTGGACCACATTCTGTCAGACCTTTCTACCATGACCCGCCCATCTTGGGTGGCCCCACAGGGCATGGCTTAGTTTCATTGAGTTAGACAAGGCTGTGGTCTGTGTGATTAGATTGCCTAGTTTTCTGTGATTATGGTTTCAGTGTGTCTGCCCTCTGATGCCCTCTCGCAACACCTACCATCTTACTTGGGTTTCTCTTTGGCCACCTCATGTGAAGAGTTGACTCATTGGAAAAGACTCTGATGCTGGGAGGGATTGGGGGCAGGAGGAGAAGGGGACGACAGAGGATGAGATGGCTGGATGGCATCATCGACTTGATGGACGTGAGTTTGAGTGAACTCCGGGAGTTGGTGATGGACAGGGAGGCCTGGCGTGCTGCAATTCATGGGGTTGCAAAGAGTTGGACACAACTGAGTGACTGAACTGAACTGATCCCTGTAAGTATCTGTTTAGAAGAGTATAGAAAAAGCTTATTTTAGTAGAAATTTCTGTTAAGAACTGAAGTGATTGAAACTTGATTCTTTGTGTGGCTCTGTGAACATCATTTCATTCTTGGTAAAGTGGTAAACTGCAAGAATAAGCTTTTTATTTTCCTTATACAATCTTCAAACTGAAGTCACATCTCTAAATTGAACTTCACCTGTGGATCAAACTCTGTCTTTGAAGTAGTTATTGAGGCTTTTTACCCTATTCTTGGGAATGATTAATGCAGTTAGACTACTCCGCTACCGCAGATTTGTTAGTGACTTTTATACGATGGAATGGGAATTTTGAAATAAAAAGGAATAATAAGCTAGTCAACACTTTTCCTGATGATTTGTTAGTGAAAAATATTTTGTTTTGTCATACACATTGGAAAGAACATTCTAGTAAAGCAGTAAACCTTACTTCCCTTGACCTAAGAGGTATTGCTCTTTGTGGTGATATTATTGATCTAAACTTCCTCTTCCTATGTGCATGTTACGTTGCTGTTGCTTAGTCACTAAGTCTCATCTGACTCTTTTGTAAGCCCATGGACTGTTGCCCACCAGGCTCCTCTGTCCATGGGATTCCCCAGGCAAGAATACTGGAGTGGGTTGCCATTTCTTTCTCCAGGGGATCTTCCCAACCCAGGGATCAAACCCATAACTCCTATATTAGTAGGTGGATTCTTTACTGTTGAGCCACCAAGGAAGCTCACATATGTGCATACAGTTCCCCAAATAATACAGTATTTTTTTTTCAGAGTTATTTTGTTTGATGGTTCTTTTTATTTGTAAGCATTAGCAGTATGTCTAAGTGACCCTGAAGTGTTTTGCTCAGAAGTTTGAGGTTATAGGTCTATAGATAATTTACATGAGAACTCTCATTTATGCAATAGGACACTATTTACATGATCTAAGTGATATGCTCGGATATACTCATGAATAACAAGTTGGTGATTTGTCATTAGCTTCTCTCTTTTTATCTGCCTTTCTATATGGTCTGTTTCATTGGCAACTGACACATTTCCCACCCCTTTCTCCTGTGCTGCTTGCTCCAAACTTCTCACAGACATGGAAATATTTGTAGAAGGTGAAATATCAAATTGGGTAAGTTACCAGTACAGGTGTAAATGTAGATGACCAAAGTGAAGGAGGGCCAGAGATGGGTGAGGAACAATCAAACAGAACCACATTGATCATGAAATATGGTGAGGGGGTGGGGAGGCATGAATCTGAAATGCACAGACCAATTTAGTTGCCTTGGTGAGCCCTAAAAACCAGTTTGTCAGAAAAATGATGGCTAGTTCTGGCAGAACATAACACCTTCCAAGCACAAACTTTACTAAACTTTTCACTGGGCCTGGTAGAGTTCAATGAAAGGTAAAAGGAAGGGCAGTGCAGTTTTTTTTTTTTTTCTAAAAAGATAGACCATAAAGGCTGCTATGAAAAGCCCTTTGAAATAACTGCTGCTTATGGTGTAGCAGAAGCAGGAACAGGTGGGGAATTAGCAGTGGAAGTTGGGAATTTTTAAGTAGAAGGGGGATTGAGTGGGATGTGTGACATAAACTTACAGAAGGGTTTGAAACATGTGCAGCTGGGTAACATGCTGGGAGAAAAAGTGCTGGGTTGAGGGGTAAGCAGATTTGCACAGGAAAGAGGTCAGTGATGATAACTGGAATTAATGAAGTAAAAATTATATATCAGGTTTGGATGGGAGCATGGCAAACTCAAATTAGACTGGAATAGACATCCAAAGGTGTCTGTTATATCTGGGAGGAGGGGTGTTGGGTAAAGTAAGGGGTACATAAAGTAATAATGAAAGCATCAAGCCCATTGAGGCATCCTGGGGAAAAGGAGGCAGAAAATGAAAAAAAATCTAGCCTCTGTATAGCAGGGTAGTGGGAATGAAGAGGGAAATAGGCCCTAATCAGTAGACTAGAATACAGGGCAAGTCGTCAGTAGCTTGAATACTCTCTTTGTGCTAAAAGACTGAGAGGCGAGCCATATAGTCTGATCTTTTCATGTGGGCGATGAGGGGCTCCACTATTTTTGTGTGTCTCTGAAGCACTTGGCAATGCATGTTTAATGTCTGGACCTGCCAAGCATCTTTCTGAGACATAGCCCAATATGGTACTCCCCATTAGTTCCAGGGTAGGCTGAAGAGCATGTACATGACTAGTGTTCCAGGCGAGTAACTTGGATGGGTGTGGCTTGGATTGAAAGACTATATGAGGGGTTGGTGTGGGGAGGAGGAGGGATGAGGGTTCAGGATGGAGAACACATGTATACCTGTGGCGGATTCATTTCGATATTTGGCAAAACCAATACAATATTGTAAAGTTTAAAAATAAAATAAAAAAAAAAGAAAGACTATATGCTACACAGGCAAAGTTATAATTTATGAATAGGTACAAATAGCCCAGTAACTATTCTAAAGTTGGAAAAATCTTTTAAAGCATTTGCTATTATTTACTACTTTGTTTTAAAATTGAAGCTTGGGGCTGGTGCACTGGGATGACCTAGAGGGATGGTATGGGGAGGGAGGTGGGAGGCAGGGTTCAGGATTGGGAACACGTGTACACCCACGGCGGATGCGTGTGGATGTATGGCAAAACCAATACAATATTGTAAAGTAAAAAAAAATAATAATAATTAAAAAAAAACCCTTAAAAAATAAAATTGAAGCATAGTTGATTTACAATGTCATGTTAGTGTCAGGTGTTGGAATTTTTAGAATGAACTCTGTTGGTCTCCTTCTATAACCCTACTTAGGTTCTAATATTAAGCTATAAAAGCAGGGAATTTAAGTAGATAATGAGAAGATCCAGTCCCATATGATCACTAGTCACTAAGCAGTGGACAGCTTGAGTTTCATCTTTGATTCGCCAGTGCTGTTTAAGTCCAGGTAAGTGTTGAGATCAGCAGCATCACAATTCTTATTCTTTCTGAGACCTATACAAAATCCTTCACCACTACTTTAGTCAAAAAATAGAAGTTATTTATAGCACAAAACGAATATCATATTTAAAATTTAATGGTGCTATATTTATGTTAGTAAAAATACAATATTAGTAAAATTTCATTATCATTAAGATAATCCAAATGAAAATTTGATAAATACTAATTTAAATTTAGGGCAGAGTTTTCACTGTTGTGAGGATGGTGAATATAAGAAATAGGTAAAGTTTGTTTTCAGTTGTTTTTCAAACTCCTCCCTGTGTCCCCATCACCTTCCCATGCTAAGTCGATTCAGTCATGTCCGACTCTGTGCGACCCCATAGACGGCAGCCCACCAGGCTCCCCCGTCCCTGGGCTCCTCCAGGCAAGAGTACTGGAGTGGGTTGCCATTTCCTTCTCCAATGCGTGAAAGTGAAAAGTGAAAGTGAAGGCACTCAGTCGTGTCCGACTCCTAGTGACCCCATGGACTGCGGCCCACCAGGATCCTCTGTCCATGGTATTTGCCAGGCAAGAGTACTGGAGTGGGTTGCCATTGCCTTCTCCACATCACCTTCCTAGGAGCGGCTAAAGATCAGAGAATGCCTTTAGGGCCTCTTTTGAAGAGAAAAGCAATCTGATCACACTATTTATATAAAGGTGTGCATGTGTGCAAAGTCACCTCAGTCGTGTCCAACTCTTTGTGACCCCATGGACTGTAGCCTGCTAGGCTTTTCTGTCCGTGGGATTCTCCAGGCATGAATACTGGAGTGGGTTGCCATGCCCTTCTCCAGGGGATCTTTCTGACCCAGGGATTGAACCCAGGTCTTCTGCACTGCAGACAGATTCTTTACTGCTGAACCACATGGGATGCCTCATATAATGGTGTGAGGCACTTAATTTGTTACCTTTCTGAGATATTTGTGTTTTAAAATAGGGACACAGAATGTGGGAAATGCACAGTAAAGCCATGATTTACCAACTTGTAGAATTTCTGGCAGAAACAGTGGGGGCAGTAAGTGATAGAAGATGTATCGCTGAACAGAATTTTTCCTGGTGCCTGTAGCTAGTTGTTATCTATTCCAATTTGCCGGGAGCCAGTGAGGCATTCCACTCGTGACAAAGGTCATGAGGAAGGAGGCTCGGCATATGCAAAGGCGGGATCAAACCTCAGGAGTCCCCCTGGATATTCTCGAGCATCTACCCCCCAAAAACCAGAGTCTGCCTACTTTATTGTTTTGTGCTCTCACCTCTGACTTTACTGGGGGCTGTCCCCCATCACCATCTCACTCTCTCTGTCAAAGAGTTAACTTACAGCTCCAATTAATAAAGTTCCTGGGCAATTAGGAGTGTTTAAATCCAAACCCCTCAGAGAGCTCTCTAACTCGCCTGACAAGTTTACCCAGACTCCTACAGCTATGCATACGATTGTTTACAGTCTCCCAGCCTCGAGTGGCATGGGAAGCTTAAGATATTCGAATAGCTTAGAGCCTCTCAGAGGGTTAGAAACTGTCAGAATAAACTAGTAAAGGATTTCATTGATGAGCCAATGCTTGCTGCCAAATTTCCACGTCCCCTGTATTGTATCCTTGAATGTGTATTAATATAGTTGGTATGTAGAAAAAATAAGTAGTGGCTTTAGTGTTAGCAACTTTAGACCCTTAAAGTAATAAATTCTTTCCTTTGTTGTAAACCCATTATGCCTCTGCCCTATAGGAATGCAATTTTATCTAACACCTTCGGAAGATGGCGCCAAACCTTAGAATAATTACTGTTAGAGAAAATAAGTCTTATGGTTGATAAACCTTTGTCAAGAGTCATAAAATATTAATAGGCCTTCTGGCCAGAAGATGATGTAAATCACCTAAACCATTTGTATACGATAAATTTGCAGGAAAGGAACCCTGGTTTTTGATAAGGATCAAAGACTGCTGACTTTGCATCCCCTATTATCCTCTATGTGTAACTTACAGTATAAGAACCCCTGTTGAAAATAAAGCTACGGGCCTTGCTCACCAAAGCTTGGTCTCCCCATGTCATTTTTCTCCTTAACTTCCAGCTGAGTCTCCATCTGGAGCGCGGAGGTCCTCTGCGACCATTTATTTGCCTGGGCTTCTAAGACCCACTTGAGAAGGTGTCTAAGGTGGGGTACCTTCCGCTATTTGAGAGGGCGCCTGCGGCCTCCGTGGTCAGAGCTAACCTGGTGTCACGGGTTATATTGATTTTCCGCGTAAACCAAGCTACTCAGCCTCTTTTCTCCACTGAATTTTCCTACTGAGCTATCCTCATTCTATTACTGTTTATATCTTTGATGAATAAATAAATAAATAGGTCGCTGACGCCGTCTCCTCTTCAAATACCCTAGATCAGCTGGGGCTGGACCCCGGCACCAATTATTTCTGAGATGAATGATAGTGCCTTGAATATCCTGAATGAAAACTGTGTCCTCCTAAGCCCCAGTCAACTTGACCTAACCCAAATGCTTCATTCTTAGCAGCAAATTACTCATTTCCTATTGAAAAAAGATGCTGAATTATTTTTTCTCAAAGAATAATTATGATGCACCTGTGGTTTTTTATTTTCTAAAACTTTATCCTTAGCCCTATCAAGATTATTCAAAGTGTATATTTTTAAAGAAACTTAATTCAATGAAAGAAGAGACTTTTAAAATTATATTTTTATACTGCTATTTGTAATGAAACAAATGTCTCCTATTCTTAAATTAGAATATATATTAAGAAGAATATCTTGAATATATATATATATATATATACACACACACACACACACACACACACAGACATACACATAAGATAAATCATTTGAGCATTTTTAGTTTTCTCTAGAACTGAATAAATCAACTCTTAGAGATTTTAATCCTTGAGCAATACAATCTCACACATATCTGGGACATATTTAGTTAATTTTGTGAAAGACAAATGGTTTATTTTTAATAAGGAGAGATCTGTCATTGAGCTACAACCTTGAAAATAGGGAGACCAAAATAAGCTGCCCAGAATAGTTATCATCAACATTTGTATTTAGGATAATAACATGAACATTTTTACTTCTGAATATGTTACTTTTCTACCTCCTACTCAGATATTTCTGGGCAAGCAGATAAATGGTCCATTTAAAGTCACATCACATTCAATATGGATAAGATTGAATCATGCTTGGACCAGCAGTCCAGTTTAGAGAATTCAAACTTCCACTAGGAACCCACTGAAAAGACAATAAACATTTCTACAAAGGCATATTTCTCTTGGATTGATCTGGAGAGCAAATCAATAACTCAGAGAAAAGGCAAATAGTAAGACAAGAGGTCGAAGTGATTGTCTTAAATCTATTGTGTAAATGCCTGAGGACTTCAAACTGGCTGTGTTCATTTTCACAGTCCTGGTGAGACCAGATTTTGAGCCAAGTGGTCATTTTGGAACTGTTCATCCTGGGGATGAGGTGAGTTGGATTAATAACAGATCAGCTCTTCTGTGGAGGGTGTGGTCACTTTTATGTTTGTGTTTTGGACTTAAAAAAAAAAGACATTACCATTTTGATATCTGTGAAAAATAAAGGTTTCCATTCTAGAGGATGAAATAATAAACACTTAGGCCCTGTTAATTTATTCAAATGACTCTAATGATATCCATCTTTGCTGTCATTTGCGGTTGTTCATGAACTTCTCTAATTCTGTTCCCTGAAAGCAAATTACCACCAAGCAAGAGCTAAGATTATTTTGTCTAATGATTCCAGATCTTTGTAGTACTGTTATATTGCAGTTTGATTTATATTTCTCCTTTTGTTTGAAGCTTAAGCTATAAATTAAATACATGTATTCATAATTCTTTTAATTTATTTATTTTTAATTGAAGGATAATTGCTTTATAGTATTTTGTTGATTTCTTCAAGTGGGTTGGACATGGATAGACCTATGGCTGATTCATGTTGATGTTTGGTAGAAACCAACGTAGATTTATAAATTCATATATGCCAGACAGGATTCTGAACTGGTAGACTATATAGGGTACGCTTTGGCCTTTTAAAAATATTTAGTTTGTTGCCATACTAAATTTTGGAAGCCTTCACTTAAAATATGATTTTCTGACTTGAATTCAAAATCATAGCAGTATCAGCCTTCAAATTCTGCATGGTTACAATCAGCCACCCCTGGACAGCTGCTGTCTTCTGTGGTCTGGACAGTGGTACCTCCACATTGTCTCAGATCCTTACAGACCCACTTCACTATGCATGGCATATTCCTGGTCTCTGAGGGCACTTGCTACAGATGAGCAGAAGCAGCTCAGATATTATCTGTTCGGCTTCATAAAAATCATTCCTTATTTTTTATTTTTAAAGGTATTGGGACTTGGACTTTCACACCGTGTATACATTCTTTATATCTGTAATAGACAGGTTCTGCCCTAGTTACTGTACCATCTTCTTAATGAGTAAGTCACAGTATCTGCATTCCTTTCCATTTGTTTTCTGAGCTACTATGTAAAGTGAGAAGATTGTGTGATACATTTTCTACTATCTTATTTGTGTATGATGAGTGTGTTAAGGGTCTCCAAGAATCTCCTCACGTGTGGTGATATACTGGAAAGACGCAGAGGACTCAGCATATAGTCATGTACACGGCTTAGATTTATTACAAAAAAGGATAAGGGAAAAATTAACAAAGGGAAAATGAAATAGGACAAACCTGAGGAAACTAGGCACAAGTCTTGAAGACTCCACTCTCTGTTGTATCACACCAGACCTGCTTAATTCCTCCAGCACTGGACTGTGACAGCATATATAGAATGTTGAGTATAGGAAAGCTCATTAGAGACTTGGCACCCAGGATTTTGGGAGATTGTAGTACCCTCTGCTTAGCATGTACACACATTAAGGACTCCTAGGAGGAAAGCAAGCATTTAACAAAATCTACATTGTTTGCAGAATCTAGAAACATAAACCAATCAGCTAGAGAATCGTGGAAATACTCCTGAAATTCAAGTTCTCAGATGTCAGTCAAGGAACAACCTTGAAGGCAGGCCCTTCTAAAGATAGCCAACAAGACTTCTATGTCAATCCTTTTGTGCAATTAGACACTAGATTATTCTTTGCTTACAAGCATATACCAAACTGTTGGGCAAATTGTTCCTTATTAAATGGTAGAAATGATCCAGTTAGGAATTCCAGTATGTTTCCTTTAGTAGACAGTTAGCTGTGGACAATATTTAGAGGTAAACTCTATTGTTTGTCTCTGAGAGATCCACCAAGCACTAAACAGAGGAATACATCTCAGACTGAGCTATTTGATTAATGCATTCACTTCATTCATCCAACTTATATTAGGCACAATGTCCTTGGGATATAAGATCTCTGTTTTTGTAGAAATGGTACTTAAGCTCTAAAGTGAGTAGAGAGAAATTAAACAAAAGACTTAATAAGTTATATATATATATATATATTAGAAGATAAGGCCATAGAAATAGGACAGTGTTAAAAACATCAGGACAGTCAGTTTTTATGCTTGTGTTGAGGGTGGAAGTGGTAAGGTTAGGCCTTCTGGAGAGAATGAGATTTGAGCAAAGATTTGAAGGACTTCAGCAAGATAGGGGGATAGATACATAAGCAGAGAATTCCATGAAGACTGAAAAGATATAAATGAAGCTCTCAGGTGGGAGAGGAAATGACATGAAAGCAGCAAGAAGGCCAGCACAGCTGAAACAGAGTGAGCTAGGGAAATAGTAAGAAATGAGACCAGAAAGGTAATGAGAAGGAAGCCAGACTGCAAGATGGTGGATTAGGAAGACCCTGAGCTCACCTGCTCTCACCGGCCACACCAAATTACAACTGTTTACAGAGTCCTCATTAGAAAGACTGGCAGATATCAGAAATGACCTTTTACAAGAGTGACAGGTAGGAGGGGTGGAGTCAAGGTATAGTAAAGACCCATACTGTAGTGGTGCTGCTGCTAAGCTGCTTCAGTCGTGTCCGACTCTGCGCGACCCCAGACGACAGACCACCGTCCCTGGGATTCTCCAGGCAGTGACACTGGAGTGGGTTGCCATTTCCTTCTCCAATGCATGAAAGTGAAAAGTGAAAGTGAAGTCGCTCAGTCATGTCCGACTCTTCACGACTCCATGGACTGCAGCCTACCAGGTTCCTCCATCCATGGGATTTTCCAGGCAAGAGTACTGGAGTGGGTTGCCATTGCCTTCTCTGCTGTAGTGGTGAGTGTAAGAACATTTGCATTTGTAAAGTGGTGAGTGACCCACAAATAGGAGAATAATTACAAATGCAAATGTTCTTACCAAGGAATAAGGGCTCTAAGCCCCACATCAAGCTTCTTAGCCCAGGGATCTTGCACCAGGAAGATGAATCCCCACAGTATTTGGCTATGAAGACCAACAGGGCTTTCTTTGAGGAGGCCTAGATGGCTCTAGAAAAGTAGAGACTCCACTCTTACAGAGTGCACACAGAATTTCATGTGCTCTGGGATTCAGGGCAGAAGCAGTAATTTGAAAGTGTTAATCACTCAGTCGTGTCCTACTCTTTGTGACCCCCTAGACTGTAGCCTGCCAGGCTCTTCTGTCCATGGGATTCTCCAGGCAAGAATACTGGAGTAGATCGCCATTCCCTTCTCCAAGGGATCTTCCCAACCCAGGGCTCGAACCCAGGTCTCCTTCATTGCAGGCAGGTTCTTTACTGACTGAGCTACAAGTTATTTGAAAGGAGAACAGTAATTTGCTGATCTCAGAGAGTCTCCTGGAGAGGCAAGGAGGAAGCTGGAACTCACCTTAGAGGATGTGGACACCAGCATAAGCAACTTTTGGGAACTCATTCTTTCTGATGAGCACTGGTGCTTTCAAGCACTATTTTAGAATCCTCTCTCTAGGCTGTGAGCCTTGGGACCCAGCCCCGCCCACCAGCCTGTTGGTACCAGTACTGGACTTCCTCAGGCAAAGCAAATAGTTGGGGTAGAGTGGGGAGACACAGTTTCACCTACCAGCAGTCAGGCCACCTAGAGAGGCCTTGGGCCCACAACTGCCCCTGGACACAGCCTTGCCAACTTGAGGGCTCAGGACCTGACCCCACATAACAAATGTTCTGGCACTAGACCCAGAGAAAATATTTTCAAATGATATAACTAAGAAATTAATGATTAATGTCCAAAATATATAAACAGCTCATACAACTCAACATCAAAAAAAAAAAAAAAATTCAACCCTCTGAAAATAATGGACAGAATATCTGAATAGACGTTTTTCCTAAGAAGACATATAGGCAAATAGGCAAATGAAAAGATGCTCAACATGCTAATCATCAAAGAAATGCAAATCAAAAACCATAATAAGATATCACTTCACTCCTGTCAGAATGGCTATCATCAAAAAGACCACAAAAACAGATGTTGGAGAATATGTTGAGGAAAGGGGACCCTTGTACATTGTAGGGTTGGAATATGAATTAGTACAGCCACAATATGGAGGAAAGTGGAAAGCAATATGGAGGCTCCTCACAAAACTAAAAACAGAGCTACCATATGATCCAACAATTCCACTCCTGGGTATACAGCTGAAGAAAATTAAAACACGAATTTGAAAAGACCAAATGTTCATATGCTGCCTCCATATTTTAAATATGACAAATAATGCTTCTGAGTGTCCATTAACAGATGAATGGATAAAGAGGATTAGTTATATTTATACAGTAAAATATTAGTCAACCATAAAAAAGGAAATTCTGTCATTTATAAAAATGTGGTACTATGCTCAGTGAAATAACTCAGAAAGACAAATACCATATGTTATCATGTATGTGGAACCTAAAAAATAAAATGAATGAATATTGCAAAATGGAAACAGACTCAAAAATATAGAGACCAAACTAGTGGTTACCAGTGGGGAGAGTAGGAGCAAAATGGGGAAGAGGATTAAGAGGTACAAACTACTATGTATAAAATAAATTGCAAAGATATATTGTATAACATAGGATTGCCAGTATTTATAATAATTTTAAATGGAGGGTATTCTATAAAAATATTGTATCACTATACTGTATACTTGAAACTAATATAATATTGTAAATCAGTTATACCTCAATTAATTAAAAAAAAAAGGTAATAGAGGGCCAGGGTATATAGAGCACTAATCCATTATAGGGCTTTAGGATTTTACTATTAAAATATGTGGAGCTATTGAGGAATTTTAAGCAAAGAAGTGGTAAGGTTTTTGATGTATAATAAGTACAGAAAATGCACAAATTGTAAGAGCACAAATTCCTGAATTTTCACAAAATAGGTTCACCAATTTAATCAACATTCAGATCAGGAAACATATTATTAATACCCATAACCCTTCCCATCTGCCATCTCCCAGTCACTGCTTCCTACCAAGGAAATCTCTGCCTTGACTTCTAAAACCAGATTAACTTTGTGGTTAAAAAAAAATCATAAGTTTTGTACTCTCTACCTGGTATACTTTGTTTAATATTACATTTATGAATTGTATTTGCAAGTTCCTACATTCTCATTACTGATTACTATTCTATGATGCTATAGTTTATTATCCATTCTCCACTTGATTAACATTCAATTTGTTCCCACTTCTGACTATTATGAATAATGCTTCTTATGAACATTTTTATACTTCTTCTGATGAGTGCATACAGGCATTTTTAAATTTCACACACACTTAGTACTGAAATTCCTGGGTCACAGAATGTGCTTTTGTTCAAATTTAGTGGATACTGCCAAGGAGTTTGCCAAAGTGATTATACCAATTTCCATGTCTATTAGTAAGAATTAAATTCTAATTGTTCCATATCCTCAACAACACTAGAACTGTATTTACTTCACATTATAGAGCATTCTGGAGCATGGGGAGAAGAATTCCATTGTGATTATCATTTCCTTGTTGGCTAGAAATTTGAAGATGTTTCATAAGCTAAATAGTCACTTAGATATCTTTTTTTGTAAAGTACCATTCAGATCTTTTTGTCCATTTTTTCCTACTGGCTTATCTTTCTCCATATTGATTTATGAAAGTTATTTTATATTGTATTTATATATGTGGTAGGAAGATTAATAGTCTTCAGGAGTGTCCACATTCAGATCCATGGTGCCTATGAATATGTTACCTCTCTTGGCAAGAGGGACCTTCAGATTTGGTTAATTAGTTTGAAATAGTGGAGCCTGGATGAGGGGACTTCCCTTGTGGCTCAGGTGGTAAAGAATCCTCCTGCAATGTGGGAGACCTGGGTTCGATCCCTGGGTTGGGAAATTCCCCAGGAGAAGGGAAAGGCTACTCACACCAGTACTCTGACCTGGAGAATTCTGAATACTAGATTCTGTTCTGAACAATAGAATGGGTAAGACTAGAGATCTCTTCAAGAAAATTAGAGATATCAGGAGAACATTTCATGCAAAGGTGGGCGCAAGAAAGAAAAGAAATGGTATGGACCTAACTGAAGCAGAAGATATTAAAAGAGGTAGCAAGAATTCACAAAAGAACTATACAAAATAAGATCTTCATGACCCAGATAACCACGATGGTATGATCACTCACCTAGAGCCAGATATTCTGGAATGTGAAGTCAAATGGGCCTTTGGAAGCATCACTATGAACAAAGCTAGTGGAGGTGATGGAATTCTAGTTGAGCTATTTCAAATCCTAAAAGATGATGCTGTGAGAGTGTTGCACTCAGTATGAGAGCAAATTTGGAAAACTCACCATTGGCCAGAAGACTGGAAAAGGTCAGTTTTCATTCCAATCCCAAAGAAAGGCAATGTGAAAGAATGTTCAAACTATGCACAATTATACTCAACTCACATGCTAGCAACGTAATGCTCAAAGTTCTCCAAGCGAGGCTTCAACAGTACGTGAACTGTGAACTTCCAGATATTCAAGGTGGATTTAGAAAATGCAGAGAAACCAGAGATCAAATTGCCAACATCTGTTGGATCATCAAAAAAGCAAGAGAGTTCCAGAAAAAAAACAAACATCTATTTCTGCTTTATTGACTATGCCAAAGCCTTTGACTGTGTGTATCACAACACACTGTGGAAAATTCTTCAAAAAGATGGGAATACCAGACCACCTGACCTGCTTCCTGAGAAATCTGTATGCAGGTCAAGAAATAACAGTTAGAACTGGACATGGAACAACAGACTGGTTCCAAATAGGGAAAGTAGTATGTCAAGGCTGTGTATTGTCACCCTGCTTATTTAACTTATATGCAGAGTACATCATGAAAAATGCCAGGCTGGATGAAACACAAGCTGGAATCAAGATTGCTGGGAGAAATATTAATAACCTCAGATATGCAGATTACACTGCCCTTATGGCATAAAGTGAAGAAGAGCTGAAGAGCCTCTTTATGAAAGGAAAGAGGAGAGTGAAAAAGCTGGCTTAAAACTCAACATTCAGAAAACTAAGATCATGACATCTGGTCCCATCACTTCACAGCAAATAGATGGGGAAATAGTGGAAACAGTGACAGACTTTATTATTTTGGGCTCCAAAATCACTGCAGATGGTGATTGCAGCCATGAAATTAAGATGCTTGCTCCTTGGAAGAAAAGCTATGACCAACCTAGACAGCATACTAAAAAGCTGAGACATTACTTTGCTGACAAAAGTCTATCTAGTCAGAGCTATGGATTTTCCAGTAGTAGTGTATGGGAGTGAGAGTTGGACTATAAAGAAAGCTGAGTGCTGAAGAATTGATGCTTTTGAACTGTGTTGTTGGAGAAGACTGTTGAGAGTCCCTTGGACTGCAAGGAGATACAACCAGTCAATCCTAAAGGAAATCAGTCCTGAGTATTCACTGGAAGGACTAATGCTGGAGCTGAAACTCCATTATTTGGCCACCTGATACCAAGAACTGACTCCTTGGAAAATACACTGAATTTGGGAAAGATTGAAGACAGGAGAAGTGGACAACAGAGATTGAGATGGTGGGATGGCATCACTGACTCAAATGACATGAGTTTGAGCAAGCTCCAGGAGTTGGTGATGGACAGGGAAGCCTGGCATACTGCAGTCCATGGGGGCACAAAAGGTCGGACATGTCTGAGTGACTGAACTGAACTGAACCTGGATGATCTGGGTTAGGCCAGTCTAATGATGGGTTGTTCAAAGTACAAGAGGAAAGCAGAAGAGAGGATCAGAGGGACCTGATCCCTCTGAGAAGATAGAAGGACCTGACCCACCAATGCTGTCATTGAAGTTGGAAGAAGGGGGCCTTGAGTCAAGGAATGTGTCAACTTTATGAAACTGGGCCTGGCTCTATATCTGACAGCCAGGCAAGGAAACAGGGATCTTAATCCTATAACCACTACTCCAATGAGCAAGAAAATAGATCCTCCCTTGGACTGTCCAGAAAGAAAAACAGCCAAGGTATCAAATCACTAATACCTTGATTTTAGCCCAGTGAAAGCCATGTCCTAATCCTGATTTGCAGAACTGTAAGATAGTAGTGGTGGTGTTTAAACTGTTAGCTTTTTGGTAAAGTACTATGGTAACAACAGAAAACTAATGCAGAGTCCACTGTGTATATTTATTGCAAACATCTCCTATTCTGTGGCTTGCCTTTACACTGTTTAAATGCTATAATTTTAAGGGAAGTTCTTTATATGTTTTATTATGTACTTCCTGAGTGTTAGAGTCTGTGCTAGTTTCTTTTCTCCCCACCAGCTTCAATGACATAAAATTGATGTATAACATGTGTAAGTTGGAGGTATTTAACAAGTTGGGTATCCATATATATTATAAAATGATTACCACAATAAGTTTAATTGACATGTCCGTCACTTCAATAACCATATTTGTGTGTGTGTATGGTGAGAACTTTAAAGATCTGCGTTCTTAGCAACTTTCAAGCATATAATGCAGTATTGTTAACTATAGTCACCATGCTGTAATTAGATCTCTAGAAGTTATTCATCTTATAAGTAAAATGTATTCCCCTTGTTATCTACATCCATTCCCCTCCCTCCTGGCCCTAGTCTCTGCCTCTGGCAACCACTAATCCATTCTGTTTCAATGAGGTTTATCTCTTGGATTCCATATATAAGTGAAATTGTATGGTATTTATGTTTGTCTGACTTATTTCACTTAGCATAATGCCCTCCAGGCTTATCACATTATCACAGATGGCAGAATTTCCTTCTTTTTATGCCTGAATAGTATTCCATTGTGTGTATATACTACATTTTCTTTATCCATTCATCTGTTGACAGATACTTAAATTGTTTCCATGTTTTGGACATTGTAAATGCTGTAATGGAGAAGTTCTTAGTTTTTAAGGTGTTTGATTATAGTTAGTGCCTTCTTATACTCTACTTAAGACATCTTTGCCTACTTCAAGATCCCAAAAATATTATACTATGTTGTCTTCTAATATGTGTGTTATTTTAACAGCCACATTTGCTTAATACTCTACTTGGAATTTATTTCTGCTTCTGGACTGAAGTAAAGATCAAGGTTATTTTTTAAAACTGATCTAACTGATACAATACCATTTGTTTGAGAATATTATTCTTTGACATCTTTGTCATGAATCAGATACTATATGTGAGTCTATTTCTTGGTTCTCTGTTCTGGTTTATTGGTCCATTTGTTTATATGAACACAAATACCTCACTGTCTTAAGTTTTAGGAGAAGGCAATGGCAACCCACTCCAGTACTCTTACCTGGAAAATCCCATGGACAGAGGAGCCTGATAGGCTGCAGTCCAGGGAGTTACTAAGAGTCGGACACAACAGAGCGACTTCTTTTTCACTTTTCAAAACTTTTATGAATTGGAGAAGGAAATGGCAACCCACTCCAGTGTTCTTGCCTGGAGAATCCCAGGGACAGAGGAGCCTGGTGGGCTGCCATCTATGGGGTCACACAGAGTCAGACATGACTGAAGAGACTTAGCACCAGCAGCTTAAGTTTTAACTTATAATTATACTTGATGTTTTTCTGGTATTTTGCCATTCAGCTTTTTTTTTTTTCTTTTTCTCTTCTTGAAGATCTCCTGAACTTTGCCCTTTGCATTTCTCTATGTTTTATAATTAGCCTCTAAGTTTCCATAGGAAAATTGCTTGCATTTTTGGTAAATTGCATTGAACCTAAAAACTAATTTGAGGGGTATCTTTAGAGTATTGAGTTATTATGATTTGTGCCTATCTATTTAGGTCCTCTTTAATTTCTCTCAATTTTGTAATTTTTAATTTCAGATCTTGCACCTTTTCATTAAAATTTTCCCTAGATATCTGATTTTTTGAGACCTTTGTACACAGAATCTTTATAAAATGTGTTATTTTTATTGGTATGTAGAAACACTTTTTATATTGACATTTTAATCAAGTGTCTTTGTAAAATTATTTCTACTAGTTTGTTCATAGACATGATTGTATCTTCTGTGAGGAAAGGTATATTCCTCTCTTCCTTTCCAATCCTTATAGCTAGGTGTTTTTCTTGACTAATAGCAGTAGCTAGAACATCAATACAAAATCCAAATAAAGCAGTGATATCACTAGATTTAGTTTATAAAATTTTTTTGAAATAATTATGAGAGAGATTAGCTTACTTCCTTTTCTTGTGATATCTGTAAAGATTTGGGCTTCAAAATGCTAGCCTCAGAAAGAAAACAAAGAGTTGGTAGATATTATTTCTTTCCTTTTTATTGTAAGAATATGTGTAAAATAGATTTTCTAACAACTGTTTAGAAGCATTCACTGGTAAAGCCAACTGTGCTTTAATATTTCTTTGTGGAAAGGTTCTTGATAGGTTGTTTGTTTGCTTTTTTTTTTCTTTTTAGTTTTTTCTTGTAAGTTTTAGTAAGATGTGTTTTTCTAAATAATCTGTTCTTTTAAAAAATTTCTAATATTTTGGTATAGAATCATGCCTAATGTCTTTCTTATTTAAACATATATAGAATATATATCAGTCCATTTCTGATGTTGGTAATTTGGGTTTTCTCTCACTTTCTTTCTCTTTCTTTTTTTAACCAGTCTAAGAATTTACACCTTTATCATTTTTAAAAAATCAGTTTTAATCTTTATTTTTTCTTGCTATTACATACTTTCTTTCTGTGTCTTTTGAAAGAAGAATAACAACAAAAACAAAAATAGTTCCATGACAGATTGACTGTGGAGTGTAGGAGCCAATGATGACTCTAAAGTTTCTGGCCCTTGGAATTTGATGGTTGGCGTTGCAGTCAACTCAGGTAGGGAGGGCTGGAGGAGGCAGGTTTTAAGGACAAGCAAAAGTTTAGTTTTGAATAGATGAGGTTTGACATGTTAATTAGACTTTTAAAAAGATTCGTTGAGTAGAGAGTTGAATATGCAATTCTAGAATTAGGAGACATATCTGGACTATATATGTGAATTGAGTCATCCTTATAGAAATAGTATCTAAGACCAGGAGAATAAATGGCATAGCTAACAAATAGCATGCTGTTCCACTTATAGTGGTATAAGTGTGGATGATAATCTTAGTCCTGCAGCATTCCAAAACTAAGAGATTTGTGGTAAAAGTACAAGCAAAGAGACTGGCAAGGAACAATGAGGGAAATGTTTTTGAATCCAAGTTCAGAAAGTGTATATGGCGGGAAGGAGAGGTTAAATGTGGCAAATGCTGATGTTATGCAGAGTAGAATGAAGATTGAGATTGACCATAGGAATTTGCAATGTGGAAAGCATTGGACAACTTTACAAGTTATAGTTTTAGTGGAGAGGTAGAGGCCAAAAGCCAGACCAAATGAGGGAAGAATAAGACAAAAAATGGGAAACATTGAGTATAGGAAATTTTGATTCATTTTGCTTGAAGAGAGACTAAGAAATGGGAAAGTGGTGATGGGGAAAGTTGGATTAAAAATTTTTTAGATGGTAGAGTGACAGAATTCTTATATGTGCAAGGGAATGATTAAGTAGAAAGAAAATGATCATTGTAATGGGAGATGGGGGGGTGGAGTTTGCTGGAGTATGTTCTTGAATTGATAAGATGACAAAGTGAAGTGAAGTGAAAGTCTCAGTTGTGTCTGATCCTTTGTGAACCCATGGACTCTACAGTCCATGGAATTCTTCAGGCCTGAATACTGGAGCCGGTAGCCTTTCCCTTCTACAGGGGATCTTTTCACCCAGGGATTGAACCCAGGTCTCCTGCATTGCAGGTGGATACTTTACCAGCTGAGTCACCAGTGTGTTAGCCACTCAGTCTGGTCTGACTCTTTGTGACCCCATGGACTGTAGCCCACTAGGCTCCTCTGTCCATGGAATTGTCTAGGAAAGAATATTGGAATGGGTTGCCATTTCCTTCTCCAGTGGATCTTCTTGACTCAGGAATCAAACTTGGGTCTCCTGCTTTGCAGGCAGATTCTTCACCAGCTGAGCTACCAGGGAAGCTGCAAGATGACAAGGGATCTTGTAATTGTCTCCTTTCTCTTGTACATCCTTCATAGTATATGGTGGAATTCCTTATAATTGTGTCAATAATACAGCTTTGCTTTTAGAATACCATCATAAAAAGATTCATAATTTAAAACGTTGGGGAGACAATTTTTTCAGAGGAACTTCAAGAACACTTTAAAATCTCCTTTTGCCCAGTAATATCAAACCTTAAAATATAGAATAAAGCAAAAGATAAATGAAAATAATACCTGAGCAGCAAACAAATGTCAGAGAACCTTAGTGCAATAACCCAGATTATTTTACATAAACTTGAGAAGCAGATTTACCAGCAATAAATCACCAGGGAAAAGTGACAAAAATCAACAGAGGAACTAGACAAAACAAATGTTGGAAAATCAGATGAGTTCTTATAAATAAATGTAGCTTACATATGATTTAATTAATATATTTTATTATATTAATGTGGGGTCAGATATTAAAGAGGCAAATAGCTCTGAAACCCCCCAAACTAAGTTTCCATACTTTACCACAGTGCAATAATTGTTCCTAATGTGATTAAGTTCTTTCATCAATGCATGGTAATATATATAGAAAAATTTCAGAAAATTTGTAACAAAACTGAAAAAACATATTTGTGCATAAAGGGATTAAAAGTACTGACCTGAAAATGTTGCTTTAATGATTTAGTTCACAAAGTTTATTTCCTGTCATTCCTGATAAATGAAACATTATGCCTGCACACAGATAAATATATCAAGATCATACCATCTCTAATATAAATAGACAAGCATATCCCAGGGTCTGTGTTTTAAAAACACTGAAAGACAAGCATATTGATCATAAAATGATAGAATGTTAGAAAGAACTTTAAAGTTTTTCTAATCCTTGTTGTATCTGCTCAAAAGGGCAAAGCTCACAATATATGATAAAGGACATATTTTTATACTTTAAATCTCCACCTGTATTTCTCATTCCTTATTTAGAAGAGCTTTCTTTTAATCTATGTGTTTATCATGCTAAGATATTTTCAGGCCCTCAGTTAGCTAACATTATATAAATTTGAATTCTGAAATAAATTATTTTCCTATAATTAAGATTATTTTATGATAATTAGAAAGGGAAACTCAAATAGCCTATGCAAAGTATGAAACATTATGCCTTAAAAATGAGGTCTTTGGAAATTAGCTCTATCCCAGCCACTTTGAATAAGAATTTTTATTTGGAATACATATGTCAGAAGACAAAAAAACTAAATATACTTTACTGACTGAAATCAAATTAAGCTGGATCCCCAGAGGAAAACAGCAGGTAAAAGGAAGTTATCCTTATGGGAGCTAAGTAATATAAACCATTTTAAGAGAAATTCTGGTAGACAGATTACTTTCATAAAAGGTAATGATTATACACAAATGCAAAGTTGTTGGTATAAGTATATGGTGCTATATCATTGTTTAGAAGGCAAAAAAATAAAGTAACCATAAAGAGGAAAAATTTAAATAGATTTCATTCAGCTATAAAATTGATTAATATAGAAATATACATAGATAGCATGGAAGTGATAAATGTAGGATTTGTGATATAATTTTATAAGAAATGACATGCAATATGTTTATAAAACCTTATATTTAGAAGTTTACATATAAGAATAGTTGGGTTTCCCAGGTGGCTCAATGGTAGAGAATCCACCTACCAATGCAGGAGATGCAGGTTCAACCTCTGAGTTGGAAATATCCCCTGCAGGAAGAAATAGCTCCCACTCAGTATCCTTGCCTGGAAAATCCTATGGACAGAGGAGCCTGGTGGGCTACAGTCCATGGGGTTGCAGAGTCTAACATGGTTTACTGACTGAGCAACCTAAGCATACTTATGGACAATGGGGTGGGAAGATATAGGAGGAGGGGGAATGTATGGAGAGAGTAGCATGAAAACTTACTTTACTATATGTAAAATAGATTGCCAATGGGAATTTGCTGTATGACTCAGGAGACTCAAACCTGGGCTCTGTAATAACCTAGAAGAGTAGGATGGGGAGGGAGGTGGGAGGAAGGTTCAAGAGGGAGGGGGCATATGGATACCTATGGCTGATTCATGTTGATGTTGGACAGAGACCAACATAATTCTATAAAGCAATTATCCTTCAATTAAAAAATAAATTTTGGCAAAACTAATACAATTATGTAAAGTTTAAAAATAAAATAAAATTTAAAAAAATAAAAATAAAAAATGAAACCGAAAAAAAATTTTTTTAAATAGCAGTGATTCTTTAAGTGCTGGGAATGAGTTATTTTCATAACCTTTTATATTTCCTAAGTTTTTACCATGAGCATGTACTTTTGTTTTAAAATACTTAAAATTTTTTTTCAATTGAGTATAATAATACATTTTCCTAGTAAATTTTCTCTTCTATTCATGAGGTAAATCCTCTTAGCATTTGCAGTGGATCCTTCCTTTCCCTTGCCTTTATATTAACATGCACATTAAATATGTACATGGATGTATTCTTTAATCACAAATGGGTCATCTTACATATTATTCATTTGAGAATCTTACAGAATTTTTTCATATTAGTACATTTAGATCCAAGTTAATAATTTAAACAGATGCTCGCTATTTTATTACTATTAAAATTTTAAAAAGTTAGATTCTTTTTTATTTTAAACTTTGTGTACTCATGTAAGGAGTGCTACTTAGCCGTTAATGAGGAACTTCTAGAGGAGTTTAAAAGATCTTGAAGTTATAATGATACAGTATCAAACCTTGAAGCAGAGTAAAATAAAGCAA
Source organism: Bos mutus (assembly GCF_027580195.1). Lineage (NCBI taxonomy): Eukaryota > Metazoa > Chordata > Mammalia > Artiodactyla > Bovidae > Bos > Bos mutus. The sequence continues at coordinate 45,907,999 of NC_091625.1, forward strand.
CATCTCCACAATGCAAAACGAAAAAATGCAATAGAATAAGGGTAAAGAAACTACATTTAAATGTTAGTACTATGACCAAAGGTGACTATTTTCTGTGTCAAAATGTTAAGAGTGGTGGAATTGAAGAGAATTTTCTGTAACTTTTATAGTTTTTTGTTATCAAATTTTCTGTGATGATAAGGTTTTTCTTTGAAAATCCAGAAACATAAGGTAAAATAAATAATTTATTTGATAACAACTTACATTCAACCTGTTATACACATTTGATTTTAAACTCTTTCAGACTTTAATTTCTAAGGGGCAAGGATCTTTGATAAAAAGCAGGAAGTCAAATCTGGACTAATGGATCCATTGCTTTTTAAAAAAATTTTTTCTCATTAAGGGTTTAATGTAGTATAAATGAAAATTCTCACTTTAAAAATTAAAGTTTTCATTTATTTTTTTAGAATAAAGATTTAGCGCACAAATACAGCCAAAAGCCAACAGAAAAACAGCTTTTCCCTGTTATTTCCATACAAAAGCACTTGCAATTACTCAGAATAGGCCAAAAGGAAAAAAAAAAAACAATCCTCTGAGTTCTAGGCTTCACAAAAGGACCACATATTATACTATGTGCATCAATTTGATGTGCAAGTGTACAATAAATATATACATATAAATTCTTATCTGCATCATTCTAAAGTATTCATAGATCAAGCATTGCTGCTTTTAGGTTCTAAAAATATAAACTTTATCATTTTAAAACTGGTAAAATGAAGTAACAGCTGGTGGAGTATCTTGTTATTATCATAGGTATTTTTCTGACTAAGTTATTTCATGTTCACATGAATGATTTTCCTGTTGATATAATATTTAAAAAGCCTTCTTAAGTGAACAAAAAAAAAAAATAGAGGAAAGCAATAGAATTGGAAAGACTAGAGATGTCTTCAAGATAACGAGAGATACCATGGGAACATTTCAAGCAAAGATGGGCACAATAAAGGACAGAAAAGCTATGGACCTAACAGAAGCAGAAGATATTAAAAAGACGTGGCAAAAATACATAGAAGAACTGTACAAAAAGGGTCTTAATAACCCAGATAGCCACAATGATGTAAATTAGAGCCAGACATCCTGGAGTGTGAAATCAAGTGGGACTTAGGAACCATTGCTACTAACAAAGCTAGTGGAGGTGATGGAATTTCAGCTGAACTATTTCAAATCCTGAAAGATGATGCTGTTAAAATGCTAAATTTGGAAAACTCAACAGTGGCCACAGGACTTGAAAAGATCAGTTTTCATTCCAATCCCAAAGAAGGGCAATGTCAAAGAATGTTCGAAATACCACACAATTGTGCTCATTTCATATGCTAGCAAGGAATGCTCAAAATCCTTCAAGCTGGGCATCACTTGTATGTGAATCAAGAACTTCCAGATGTACAATCTGGATTTAGAAAAGGCAAAAGAACCAGAGATCAAATTGCCAACATCTGCTGGATCATAGAAAAAGCAAGGGAATTCCAGAAAAAAGCATCTATTCCTGCTTCATTGGCTAAACTAAAGCGTTTGAATATGTGGATCACAACAGAGGGAAATTCTTAATGAGATGGGAATATCAGAACACCTTACCTGTCTCCTGAGAAACCTGTATGCAGGTCAAGAAGCAAGAGTTAGAACTGGACATGGAAAAATGGAATGATTCAAAATAGGGAAAGGAGTACATCAAGGCTAAAAATTGTCACCCTGCTTATTTAACTTATATGCAGAGTACATCATGTGAAATGATGGGCTGGATGAAGCACAAGCTGGAATCAAGATTGCTGGGAGAAATAGAATAACCTCAGATATGCAGATGACACCACCCTAATGGCAAAAAAGGGAAGAGGAACTAAAGAGCCTCTTGATGACATTCAAAATACTAAGATCACAACATCCAGTCCCATCACTTTATGGCCAATAGATGGTGAAACAATGGGTACAGTGACAGATTTTTATTTTCTCGGGCTCCAAAATCACTGTGGATGGTGACTTCAGCTATGAAATTAAAAGACACTAGCTCCTTGGAGAAAAGCTAAGACAAACCTAGACAGCATATTAAAAAGCAGAGACATCACTTTGTCAACAAAAGTCTATATAGTCAAAGCTATGGTTTTCCCAGTAGTCATGTATGCATGTGAGAGTTGAACCATATAAAATATTAAGCACTGAAGAATTGATGCCTTAAAACTGTTATGCTGGAGAAGACTCTTGTACGTCCCTTGAACAGCAGGGAGATCCAACCAGTCAATCCTAAAGCTAATCAACCCTGAATATTCATTGGAAGGATTGATGATGAAACTGAAGCTCCAGTTCTTCGACTACCTGATGCAAAGAACTGACTCTGGAAAAGACCCTGATGTTTGGAAAGACCGAAAAGGAGGAGAAGAGGGTAACAGAGAATAAGATTGTTAGATGGCATCATTGAGTCAATGGTCTTGAGTTTGAGCAAACTCTGGGCGATAGTGAAGGACAGGAAAGCCTGGTGTGGTGCAGTCCATGGGGTCACAAAGAGTCAGACACCACTGAGTGACTGAACAACAAATAATACTTAAAAAAAAAAAAAAAAAAGAAAGAAAGAAAGCCCTCTGGAGTCATTCTTCCAGGAAAGAAGTGAACTGACAAACTTTGTTGCAAGTTCACGGACACTCTATTTAATCAAGTGTAATATGATTCACACTTACATGAAATAATAAAATGTTTTAATATGCATAAAATATTTAATATGTATAAAATCAAGGGTGGTTCTATGTTGGTAGAGAATGAGGTATCAGGAACCTGTCCTCTGCTAGATGACAGTGGCACTGCCAGAATCTGTCTTGTGTAACTACTGTGGGACACTAGGTTCTACTTAAGGTTTACAACTTTCAGGTGTAGTGTTGGACAGTAAATTGCTGTTAATTTTGATAAATCAGCTCTTCCTGCAGCCCATTTTCCCACCCTAGCCCCATGGTAGGCAGCTGTGCATGTGTGTCCCAGGAGTTTGAGGGAGTCAAGTTGGGGAAAAAATGGATGTTGTCCTTCAAATATCAGCAATCTGTTTGTGTCACCAGTTTGTGCTTTGACCACAGACATGCAGACAAAGAGGCAAGCAGCCATTGTTTTTGTAGCTCCTCACAATGTTGCAAGCCCCTCCCTATCTGGCTGAAGTGACTTCCAGGGGGATTTCTTTTCTCCACTTATTTCCCCCCTTTTCCCCATTGGGGAGGCAAACATTAAAAAATCAGACATTCAAAGGCAACCATACCAAAGCAACTATGAGTAAAATTAAGTGACAGGACATACCAAGGGAAAGTCACCAGCTCAAAAAAAGACCTAAGAAAACCTTAAATTTATACTTTAGCCTTATCTTTGACACAGAGACAATCTTCTATAACAATCAAAAAACCCCAAACAAAGAAACTATGACAAAAACAGCAAATCCTGGGGAATAGGGTGAATCTGGTCTTCACCATATTGTTAGGTTCAAATGTCTAGTTTTCAGTAAAAATATATATCAAAAGGCATTCACAGAAACAAGAAAGTCAAATCTATTCAAAGGAAACAAAATCAACAAAATATTGCTGAAAAGACCTAATGGCAGATCTATGAAGTTTTAAAAACAATTGTTTTAAAGATACTCAAATAACTAAAGGAAGATATGAAAAAAGTGAAGAGAACTATATGTGAATAAAATGGAAATATCAGTAGAGAGATAGAAAACCTAAAAAAGAAAAAGAATAAAATTCTGGAGCTGAAATTACAATAACTGAGATGAAGTAAAAAGATGACTAGAGAAATTCAAAATCAGATTTGATAAGACAGAAGGAAAAAAAATCTGCAAACTTGAAAATAGGACAATAAAAATGATTGAGTCTGAGGAGCAGAAAAAATAGCATTAAAGAAAGCCTAATGTATATAAGCTGGAATCAAGATTGCCAGGAGAAATATCAACAACCTCATATGCAGATGATACCACTCTAATGGTAGAAAGTGAAGAAGAACTAAAGAACCCCTTGATGATGGTGAAAGAGAAGAGTGAAAAGGCTGGCTTGAAACTCAAAATTCAAAAAGCTAAGATCATGGCATCTGGTCCCATCACTTTATGGCAAACAGACGAGGGAAAAGTTGAAGTAGTGACAGACTTTGTTTTATTGGACTCCAAAATCACTGTGGATGGTAACGTCAGCCATGAAATTAAAAGATTTTTGTTTCTTGGAAGGAAAGTTATGAGAAACACAGACAGCATATTAAAAAGCATAGATATCTTACTTTGCTGACAAAGGTCCATGTAGTCAAAGTTTTGGTTTTTCCAGTAGTCATGTACAGATGTGAGAGCTGGACCATAAAGAAGGCTGAGTGTTGAAGAATTCATGCTTTCAAATTGTGGTGCTGGAGAAGACTCTTGAGAGTCCCTTGGACAGCAAGGAGATCCAACCAGTCAATCCTAAAGAAAATCTACCCTAAATATTCACTGGAAGAACTGATACTGAAGCTGAAGCTCCAATACTTTGGCTACCTGATGGCAAAAGCTGACTCACTGGAAAATACCCTGATGCTGGGAAAGATTGAAGGCAGGAGGAGAAGAGGGTGACAGAAGATGAGATGATTAGTTTCACTGACTCAGTGGAACATGAAGTTGAGAAAACTCCTAGAGGTAGCAGAGGACAGAGGAGTCTGGTGTGCTACAGTCCATGGGGTTGCAAAGAGTCAAAAACGATTTAGCAACTGAGCAAGGGACCATTGGAACACCATCAAATGGAACAATAATACACATTGTGGGAGTCCTAGAAGAAGAAGGGACAGGGGGAGGGACAGAGGAAATATTGAAACAATAACTGAGGACTTCCCAAATTTGTTGAAAGATATGAATGTAAGCATCCTAGAAGGTCAGTGAACTCCAAGTAAGATGAACCCAGAGACTCATACAAGACACATTATAATCAGACTTTTGAAAGACAAAAGACAAAATAATGAGAGGATCTTTACAGTAGCAGGAGAGAAGTGACTTGTCACATACAAGGGATCCTCAGTAAAAATATGAACAAATTTCTCATCAGAGAAGGATTCTCTAGGCAAGAATACTGGAGTGGGTTGCCATTTCCTTCTCCATTAGACTCACAGAAGAGATAGTATATAAAGTCAACGTGCAAATCAGTTGCCCTTATATAGATCAACTGAACAATATGAAAACGGAAATTTAAAAATTTCTATTTATATATACTAGCATTAAATTTGGAGCAGGAAATGGCAACCCACTCCAGTACTCTTGCCTGGAGAATCCATGGATGGAGGAGCCTGGTAGGCTGCGGTCCATGGGGTCGCGAAGAGTTGGACATGACTGAAGCGACTTAGCAGTAGCAGCAGCATTAAAACAGGGTAAAATACTTTGGCATTAGGATTACCAATGAAGTGAAGTGAAAACTACCAAGCATTGCTGAAAGAAATTAAAGATGTAAATAAATGGGAGCACATCTCATGTTGATAAAATGAAAGAATATTTTTAAGCTATCAGTACAGCCTTCAGTAGTAGTGACTGAAGGCAGGTATACAAGCAGGTTTACAGTTTCAGTGCAATCGCTATCAAAATCCCAATGACATTTTTTGTTTTTGTACAGAAGTAGAAAAACCCATCATAAAATTCACATAGAAGCTCAAGAGACCTCAAATAGCCAAAATAATCTTGAAAATGAACAAAGCCAGAGGACTCACACTTTCTAATTTCAAAACTTACTACAAAACTGCAGTAACTGAAACAGTATGTACTGGCATAAAGATAGAAACAGAAAATTGAATAGCATAGCACTGCCAGAAATAAATCCTTACATATATGGTCAAATGATTTGTGACAGAGATATACAGGCCATTCAAGGGGGAGAGGACAGTATTTTCAACAAATGATGCTGGGGAAAGTGTGGTATATTTGTATAATGGAATATTACTCAGCCTTTAAAAGGAAGGGAATTCTGAGATATACTACTGTATGGATAAACTCTGGAGACATGATGCTAAGTGAAAAAAAATCTAGTCACAAAAACACAAAAACTGTATAATTTCACTTGTAAGAGTTGCTTCGATTAGTCAAATACATAGAAACTGAAATTAGAATTGTGGTTCTTAGGATTTGGGGAGAGAAGGGTATAGAGAGTTATTGTTTAATGGGTATAGAGTTTCAGTTTTGCAAGACAAAGAGTTCTAGAGATGGATATGCTGATAGTTTCACATCTCACTGTGGCTGTATTTAATATCACTGAACCATTGGTTATCATTTAATATAATTATTTAATTATTTAATATCATTGAACCAATGGTTAAGATGGTAAATATATTTTACCAAAATAAAAAAATTGGGGAAAGAGATTAATCAATAAGCACAGTAAGTGCACAAAACCTTTGTGAAACTATATATAACATACAGTTATTTGTTAAACTATATATAACTATATATATATATACATATATATAAAACACATTGTACTATATACAGTTCTCAACTTGTTAGTTTCCTTATCTACCTCTCTGAGAAAATAGGAAGTGAGAGCATCCTTTCACTAGAGTCAAAGGATTCAAAAAGTCTTTTTTCAGGACAACATGCTGGGTTACTGAAGGCCACCAGATAACTTTTTGAAAAATTATCTCCAGGGATGTCTCTTCTTATTTCTCTCTTTTCTCTTGCAAAATCTCCTGAGGTGAGCAGAAGCATTCAGCATCAAATTGCTGCAAATCCTACTTACAAAAAGAAAGCCTCACTTGAGCTGTGTCTCTGTGGCACCAGTGTCTTCCCTTTACACCCTGATGTGCATGGCAAACCTGCCTTTAAAATTCAGGAAACTAGTTTGCACTGTACTTTCTATGCCTTGATCCTTATCAGGCAGCTACTTCATGGTGTCAGACTCTCAAAGCTCTGGCTTGAACGATGGCCTCAAAAGCACATAATATTTAGTGTGATCCGATCCCAAATGCATGATTTTAGGTCTTTCAAACTTATCCACAAGTTGCCCTTTGCCTTAAAATCATAGTTAGCAGTTCTCAATTTAGCATGGCTTTTTTGTTGCTAGTCATTTTTGAGGATTGAATACAATATTTAACTATCCAACTGACTTTTAAGCAGTATATCAGCCCTTTTATGGCCTAGCAAGTATTAATAACTTTAATAGTCTCCTTTGGAAAAGATCTTTTATTTCTTTTCCAAAAGGGATGTCATTGCATAGCTTTGTTTAGAGCCAATTTTCTCACTACACAAGAGCTGTTTAATACTGTGTTGAAAGATTTCCTCCTTCTGCCATTAGCATCTTTCTTTTCCCTCTTTTCCTTAATTTCTCCCCTTCCTTCACTTAAGTTTATAATACACCTATGCATGTATCCATTCAGTGATTTATTTTAAAAATGCTATTGAGTGCCATTCTTGCTTTGAGGCAACAGAATGGAGTGATGTCAATGGTGACACCTAAGAAATTCCTAAAAATAGGATTAAGCAGCATTTGGAGGAGAAATTGAACAGTCAAATATGTACTGGAAACAAGAAGTAGCCTTTCTCAGGATATACTTAGGAATTGATTAATATCTCTGATATATGCAGCATTAAACTGCTTATAAAGTCTAAGTATTCAGGGTTTATTTGGAGAGGCAGTACAAATTAATATGAGTGAAATGTAGGACTCTGTTTAAATGTCCCAAATCATTCAACATAATTTTAGCATGGTGTCTAAGACCTTTTGGGCTTCCCCAGTGTCTCACTGGTAAAGAATCTGCCTGCCAATGCAGAAGATGTGAGATTGATCTCTAGATTGGGAAGATCCCCTAAAAAAGGAAATGGCAACCCACTCTAGTATTCTTGCTGGAGAAATCCCATGGACAGAGGAACCTGGCAGGCTACAGTCCATGGGGCTGCAAAAGAGCCAGACATGGCTTAGAGACTAAACAGCAACTACATAAGACCCTTCAGTCTGGCACCAATCTCCCTCTCAGTCACCATTAACCAGCCCCTGCCCATATTTGATGCTTTAATTCCTGTACGTCAGTTATTCTCAACGAGGGTTGGTTTCGCTTTCAATCTCAGGGAATATTTAGTGATGTTTGGAGGCGTTTTTATTTGTCATAACTTGGTTTGTGGGAGTTGCTACTGCTGTGTAGTGAGTAGAGGCCAGGTACACGCCAAAATGCATAGGGAAACCTTCCACAACAAAGAATTATCCAGCCCTAAGTGCCAGGAATGCTGAAGTTGAGAAGCCCTGCTGTGGCTCTTTACCCAGATTTTGTCTTGGGCACCTGCTGTGACATCCTTTCTTTTCAAAACCTCTAATCACCCATCGTAAAATTCCACTCAAAGGACAGTATATCTTTAAAATGTTATCCCAAATTGGTTCCTTTGTCCTATTAATATTCTCTAAGAGCATTTCGTCATTGCTTCAGCTTTTTCCCTCATACACATTAAGTCATAACTTAATTCTTACATTTCTGTCTCCTGTACTAGGCTCCAGGCTGCTCAAGGATCAGGAAAATGTGTCTTGTTAACCTTTACAAATCCAATGCTTGGTGCTTAACATGTTTAGAGATAGAATGGAGTAAAAATAGGTGATTGGTATTTTAAAGGCCAGCAGTGAGTTGCTGTCAAAGGTCAGTCATTACTTCAGTAAATGATAACTCTTGGTACCCCCCTGCTAGCAATCTGAAGTATCATCACTGAAGATTTCTGAAAAGAGAGGATTTAAGTGTAGTTGAAGGAAAAGTTGCTCAGTTGTGTTTGACTCTTTGCGACCCCATGGGCTGCAGCCTGCCAGGCTCCTCTGTCCAGGGAATTTTCCAGGCAAGAATACTGGAGTGGGTTGCCATTTCCTTCTCCAATAAGTGAATAAAACTGCTGTCTATTGGGGAAAAAGATCCACAACATTGTAAATCACTTATATGCCCCAATTCAAATGATACAATAGAAAAAAATGAAAAGGAAATGCTGACTCAAGTCCACTCAGACATGGTGACCTAGGCTGGTGTCACATCCCTGGAACCTGAGCAGACTTGGATCCCAGGGCTGGAGTGTCTTGGATCTGAGGGTGCTAGGAAGATATGCCTGGCAATGAGCCATCTACTGAAGGACCAGGAGAATCTCCAGCTCTGGGGGTGTGGGGAGGTCCTCCTGCAGCCAAGACAAGCCTACTGAACCCAAAGGATGCTGGAATATCTGGGATGGAAGAGCTTTGAAAAGTCCCCTGAGCTACAAGACTCCTGGTGGTTGGCATCCCAACTCCAGCCTCCTTCCTTGGAGTCATCCCACCTACAGATGACATCACTGTCCATAGAGTGGAGTTGCAGGAATTAGTATGTATCTGGGAAATAAAGGTTAAGGGGGAAGAAGTCAAGAGACACAGGTATAGTTGAAAGAGTGTTCAAAAGAACATGCTTATTTATTAGTTTAATTGTGAATACATCACTATTTTAGCATTTTTGGTGGGTTCTAACAGGTCAAACATATGTGGATATTGGCTAGAAAGCAAATGTTTTATCCAGTTGTGATAGGATGTTTCCTAGTTACGAGGCACTTGATCATGACATGCAAGAATGCCTAGATATGAGGCCGTGACTGAATTAGAGATGCCGAAGGGCTGGGCCTCCAGCACTTTAACCTTGCCTGGGTTAAAGACAGAAAGAGCTCTTTTAAGAGCAGAGACACACAAGTTAACTGCAGTGCTTCTGATAAAGGCAGCACTTCTAGATAGATGACTTTCTAATCTGGCTATCCAGGCTATGCTGAAAACTTAGCTGAATGACTTGTGTTTCAATAGCAAGTTGATACGGGGTGGAGTAAAAGAGATTCTGAGTTTGTATAGAGTTAGTACTTCAGAGGAGGGTCACGTATATGCCTGTCTCCCTGTGGAGTGAAACACAGGCAGATTTTCTTTTCTTGACACATGAAAAGCTGCTTGAAACACAGCATTACTCTTCATTTTGTACCTTTTGGGTATATGTTTTGAAATTTCTAACCATTTGAGAATTTTTTAAAATGTTATCTTTACTTTTGGAAGGAAACTTGAAGACTTATGGGACCAAGAAGCAGTAATTACAACAGAGCATGAGTAAATAGAAAGGAGAGAAAGATTTCTAACTAGGACTGCCAAAACAGAAAAATAACTTGAAACTTGCTGAGCAAGCCCTGGGAAATTTTCTGCATTCTATAGTATCAAAAATCATTCAGTTTTGTCATTTAAAAATCTTAAAAAAATTTTTTTTCTATTAAAAACTTATTTTTTTTCTGAGATACAGACCTGAATATGAAAATAATTTTTTCTAAACTCAAGATTTTTTAAATTCCAGAATCAATTCATTAAGATAGAAGTGGTACATAAAATCACAAGGAAAACTATTTAAAATAAGTGAGGGATAACAGGCAAAAATAATGTTTCTTTTTTAAAAAAAAAAAGATGAATCAAGATAGAGGGATAAAATATAAAAGACATCTAAAAATATACTTAGTACTTCTGAATATCCAGAAGCAAATGTGAAGAGAATATGTTTTGTTACACATACCCTGGGATCCATAAAACAAAAATATATTTGTCTCAATATGGAGGTCTGGAATGAGTTTCTAGTATATCTCCATGAAATAATAAATAAGATCCTAAACAACATCCTCAAAGTGAATGCCTTGAGGGTGTCTTTGTATAGACTCTTCTGATCCGCTAAAGGCCTCAACCAAGCCACCTCTCAGGGCAGTTACTGTTCATGTTATCAAGTATTAAACATTACATTTTAGAGTTTCTATAGAAATGGAATCCCTGAGTGTCTACTGTGGGCCCCAATGTGTTTCCTTCCCAGTTTCCACCCACCCACACCCTTTCTTTTCCCTGTAATTTACATAATAGTAAGTTAATAGCAGCAATAATGTGTTCTTTAAAGAGATTGTGCTTATAGCAGCAATGATGTGTGCTATAAATTCTTAAAGAGACGGGAATACCAAACAACCTGACCTGCCTCCTGAGAAATGCAGGTCAGGAAGCAACAGTTAGAACCAGACATGGAAAACAGACTGGTCTCAAATTGGGAAAGGAGTACGTCAAGGCTGTATATTGTCACCCTGCATATTTAACTTATATGCAGAGTACATCATACGAAATGCTGGGCTGGATGAAGCACAAGTTGGAATCAAGACTGCTGGAAGGAATATCATTAACCTCTGATAGGCAGATGATACCACTTTTATGGCAGAAAGTGAAGAAGAACTAAAGAGCCTCTTGGTGAAAGTGAAAGAAGAGAGTGAAAAAGTTGACTTAAAGCTCAACATTCAGAAAACTAAGATCATGGCATCCAGTCCCATCACTTCATGACAAATAGATGGGGAAACAATGGAAACAGTGAAAGACTTTATTATTTTGGGCTCCAAAATCACTGCAGATGGTGACTGCAGCCATGAAATTAAAAGATGCTTGCTCTTTGGAAGAAAAGCAATGACCAACCTAGATAGCATATTAAAAAGCAGAGACATTGCTTTCCCAACAAAGGTTTGTCTAGTCAAAGTTGTGGTTTTTCCAGTAGTCATGTATGGATGTGAGAGCTGGACTATAAAGAAAGCTGAGCACTGAAGAATTGATGCTTTTGAACTGTGGTGTTGGAGAAGATTCTTGAGAATCCCTTGGACTGCAAGGAGATCCAACCAGTCAATCTAAAGGAAATCAACCCTGAATATTCATTGGAAGGACTGATGCTGAAATTGAAACTACATTATCTGAGTTGGCCGCCTGATGCGAAGAACTGACTCATTTGAAAAGACCCTGATGCTGGGACAGATTGAAAGCGGGAGGAGAAGGGGACGACAGAGGATGAGATGGTTGGATGGTATCACTGACTCCATGGTCATTAGTTTGATTAAGCTCTGGGGATTGTTGATGGAGAGGGAAGCCTGGTGTGCTGCAGTCCATGGGGTCAAAAAGAGTTGGACATGACTGAGCAGCTGAACTGAACTGAGCAGCAATTTTATAAAGCATAGTTCTAACCTTTCAGCTGAATCAAGCATAGGAATCTGCTCCAAAATGGACCAAGCTTGTATTTACTGTAGACCTTATTCTCTGCCCATGATTTATTAGTTCAGCATAAGTCACTCTACTACTTGAGTAATCCTAGTTCTTTCCCTTGTTAATTGTAATTGGGATAGGGGGAGGGAGCACAGTGGAGGGAGAGGGAGGTGATAGTGATAGTTTCTTTTCTTGAGGCTGAAACTATAAACAAAACTCATGTACAGTCAAGATTTTCAGGAAGATCCCCTGGAGGAGGGCATGACAACCCACTCTAGTACTCTTGCATAGGAAATCCCAAGGACAAAGAAGCCTGGGTTCACAAAGAGTTGGACATGATTGAAGCGACTTTGACTATACCAAAGCCTTTGACTGTGTGGATCACAATAAACTGTGGAAAATTCTGAAAGAGATGGGAATACTAGACCACCTGACCTGCCTCTTGAGAAATTTGTACGCAGGTCAGGAAGCAATAGTTAGAATTGGACATGGAACAACAGACTGGTTCCAAATAGGAAAAGGGGTACGTCAAGGCTGTATATTATCACCCTGCTTATTTAACTTATATGCAGAGTACATTATGAGAAACACTGGGCTGGAAGAAGCACAAGCTGGAATCAAGATTGCCAGGAGAAATATCAATAACCTCAGATATGCAGATGACACCACCATTATGGCAGAAAGTGAAGAGGAACTAAAAAGCCTCTTGATGAAGGTGAAAGAGGAGAGTGAAAAAGTTGGCTTAAAACTCAACATTCAGAAAACGAAGATCATGGCATCTGGTCCCATCACTTCATGGGAAATAGATGGGGAAACAGGGGAAGCAGTGTCAGACTTTATTTTTCTGGGCTCCAAAATCACTGCAGATGGTGACTGCAGCCATGAAATTAAAAGACGCTTACTCCTTGGAAGAAAGGTTATGACCATCCTAGATAGCATATTGAAGGGCAGAGACATTGCTTTGCCAACAAAGGTCCATCTAGTCAAGGCTATGGTTTTTCCAGTGGTCATATATGGATGTGAAATTTGGACTGTGAAGAAAGCTGAGTGCCGAAGAATTGATGCTTTTGAACTGTAGTGTTGCAGAAGACTCTTGAGAGTCCCTTGGACTACAAGGAGATCCAACCCAGTCCATTCTAAAGGAGATCAGCCCTGGGATTTCTTTGGAAGGAATGATGCTAAAGCTGAAACTCCAATACTTTGGCCACTTCATGCAAAGAGCTGACTCATTGGAAAATACTCTGATTGGGAGGGATTGGGGCCAGGAGGAGAAGGGGACGACAGAGGATGAGATGGCTGGATGGCATCACTGACTCAATGGATGTGAGTCTGTGTGAACTCTGGGAGTTGGTGATAGACAGGGAGGCCTGGAGTGCTGCAATTCATGGGGTCGCAGAGTGGGACACGACTGAGCGACCGAACTGAACTGAAGCGACTTAGCATGCAGACATCTTCAGCCAGACTTATGAACTCAAGTAGTAAAAGTTGGCCAGTAGATAGAGGGAGCCATAGATCAGATATTCAGAGGAAAACACATGTAAGATACAGATATGAATCCATCTGTGAGGCTTGATTTCATCCCTGATGTTGGCTTCTGTGAGATATCTCTGTTTCTTTTAAGAAATGAAAAGGAGGGTTCTGTAACTTAAATGAGTTAAAACTATTGCAAATTCTCCCAGAAATTTATTTTTATTTGTCTTGAACAAGTTTGGCTTACTTTTGCTGCAGTGGGCCAGGGTTATCCTCCATGACAAGTGCCTGGAAAGCAGCTGTTCAGTGTCAGTGAATCAGTGCCCAGAAGTGAGCTTGAAAAGTCAGTGAAGTAGGGGAGAACACTGACGGCTTTTATGAAGACTGAGCTCTCTAATAAGGACATATACTTGGGAAGTATACAGCCTCAGACTTGGTCAGGAAGCAACAGTTAGAATTAGACATGGAACAACAGACTGGTGCCAAATAGGACAAGGAATATGTCAAGGCTGTATATTGTCACCCTGCTTATTTAACTTATATGTAGAGTACATCATGTGAAATGCTGGGCTGGATGAAGCACAAGCTGGAATCAAGATTGCCAGGAGAAATATCAGTAACCTCAGATATGCAGCGGAGAATGCAATGGCACCCCACTCCAGTACTCTTGCCTGGAAAATCCCATGGATGGAGGAGCCTGGTGGGCTGCAGTCCATGGGGTCATGAAGAGTCGGACACAACTGAGCGACTTCACTTTCACTTTTCACTTTCATGCATTGGAGAAGGAAATGGCAACCCACTCCAGTGTTCTTGCCTGGAGAATCCCAGGGACAAGGGAGCCTGGTGGGCTGCCGTCTATGGGGTCGCACAGAGTTGGACATGACTGAAGCGACTTAGCAGCAGCAGTAGCAGTCAGATATGCAGATGACACCACGCTGATGGCAGAAAGTGAAGAGGAACTAAAAAGCCTCTTGCTGAAAGTGAAAGAGGAGAGTGAAAAAGCTGGCTTAAAGCTCAACATTCAGAAAACGAAGATCATGGCATCTGGTCCCATTACTTCATGGCAAATAGATGGGGAAACAATGGAAACAGTGTCAGACTTTATTTTTCTGGGCTCCGAAATCACTGCAGATGGTGATTGCAGCCATGAAATTAAAAGACGCTTACTCCTTGGAAGGAAAGTTATGACCAACCTAGATAGCATATTCAAAAGCAGAGACATTACTTTGTCAACAAAGGTCTGTCTAGTCAAGGCTATGGTTTTTCCAGTAGTCATATATGGATGTGAGAGTTGGACTGTGAAGAAAGCTGAGCACCGAAGAATTGATGCTTTTGAACTGTGGTGTTGGAGAAGACTCTTGAGAGTCCCTTGGACTGCAAGGATATCCAACCAGTCCATTCTGAAGGAGATCAGCCCTGGGATTTCTTTGGAAGGAATTATGCTAAAGCTGAAACTCCAGTACTTTGGCCACCTCATGCGAAGAGTTAACTCATTGGAAAAGACTGATGCTGGGAGGGATTGGGGGCAGGAGGAGAAGGGGACGACAGAGGATGAGATGGCTGGATGGCATCAGTGACTCGATGGATGTGAGTCTGAGTGAACTCTGGGAGTTGGTGATGGACAGGGAGGCCTGGAGTGCTGCAGTTCATGGGGTCTCAAAGAGTCAGACATGACTGAGCGACTGAACTGAACTGAACATGTATATAAAACAAGTATAGGGTAACTTATTTGTAATATTGTTAAATTTTAATTTGAAATCATATTTTAATATTCCTGCTGGGAAGTTTCATAATCAGAAGATAAAAAGTCTTTTTTGGGCAAAGTTCAAATAGTCTATTGACTTTAGTGAAAAACTGGCTTAATATTCTCCTCTGTCCATTTCTCTATGGATATTTGTGATATTGTGTTTTAGGTTATGATCTTGAAAGCAAAACCATGTGTTATTTCTCTTTGTGTCTTTTAGAGGTGTTTGTAGAATGTCTATTACAAAAAAAGGATGCTCTGTAAGAATTCCTGTGTTTCTTTCTCAAGAATTTTCTAGAAAGTCTGGAGTTGACCATAGTTTCTCTGTGGGGAGAAACATAAATGTTTTGATCCTTCTTTTGTAAAATCATCAAGTATCTTCCATCCCTGAAATATCTCAGAGTTTTCCCATTCAGTCGCCTCAAGCCCCCTGTTACATGGCAGCACTAGGACCTCTTGTGTTGTTCTGCCAGGAGTTGAGTAGGGAAGACCATTGGCAGCACACAGGACGAGGGACATGATAATGTGTCTCTGTATCATATGACCAGGGATATGGTGTGTTTCTGTATCAGGTCAGGCAGCAAGCGGGAGCACATGGAGTTGGTCTACTTTCAGCAGAAAGTATCTATCCTTAGAGGAGCTTCCTTTACAGTGTGTAGGTTTGCTGTTCATCACCCTGAGAGTTCATATGTTAACTGGTGGTTAAGGGATTGTTGTTGTTCAGTTGCTCAGTTGTGTTTGATTCTTTACCGCACCATGGACTGCAGGAGTCAGGCTTCCCTGTCCCTCACCATCTCCCAGAGTTTGCTCAAACTCATGTCCATTGAGTTGGTGATACCATCCAACCATCTCACCCTCTGCCATTCCCTTCTCCTCCCACCTTCAATCTTTCCCAGCATCAGGGTCTTTTCCAATGAGTCGGCTCTTTACATCAGGTGGCCAAAGTATTGGAGCTTCATCTTCAGCCCTTCCAATGAGTATTCAGGGTTAATTTCCTTTAGGATTGACTGGTTGGATCTCCTTGCAGTAGAAGGGACTCTCGAGAGTCTTCTCCAGCACCACAGTTTAAAGTCATCAATTCTTCAATGCACAGATGTTTTTATTGTCCAGTTCTCACATCCATACATGACTACTGAAAAAGCCATAGCTTTGACTATACAGACCTTTGTTGGCAAAGTAACGTCTCTGCTTTTTAATATGCTGTCTGTGTTTGGTCAAGGGGTGACCTCTTTCTCTGTGAAGCTGTTTATCATGTATGCTTCAGACAGAATGAATACTTGCCCCTCTATAGGAACTTAGCTTGAGAAAGAGCTTATTTCTGTGAGTGTAAAATTGTATAAAACCAAGGTAGAGAATTGTCTGCTGAAATCTGTATTCTACACTTTTGTAGATTGAGAGTCTTCAGCCTTTGTTAGATGTTTCAAAATTAGCTTGAACTCTCCAGCTTCTGAGCTCCAGGCACATTGACTGGGCAGGCGAAAAATGGACAAACAGGCGAAAAATGGACAAAAGCAATGGAGCCTCTTGACCTACTCTCTACAACTCAAATTGAGTGAAGATTATTTAATAATGACAGTATTTTCCACAGCAAAGTGTACCCATAGAGTTTCCAATCTCCAGTGGCACTCTCATGTAAAATTGACTGTAACCTGAAATACCAGTGACATGTATTTAGACAAGTTTCCCCCACTATGAGGCAAAACTCATTATGATGCAATCACTTTAATTGCGAGTATATATGGGTTATTAAGTATCAAACTGTGTGTGTTTATTGCTCATTACTATATTTAGAAGTTTAAATAGCTTTACTGCTTTGAGAGGTGGTTAGAAGCTTTCAAATATTTAAAACCTAAATAACTAAACTGTTCGTTTATTCCAGGTTCATGATTTTGTTTAGACAGGAAGAAAATACTTTTCATATGCAAGTTTCCATCATTGAATGAATTTCAGGCATGGAGTACAGGAGGCATTGCCTAAATTAGAGTGTCAGTGGCTAGAGAGGCGATGTGGAGTTAAAATGTGGAAGCCTCAATCTGAACTATTCAGGCTAAAATAACTTTTGAGGGAAATAATGTGAGACTTTGCATTTTACCATGAAGGGACATCTCTGTGGCTGTGACTATGTAGTGCCAGAAACCTGGAATTATCAAAATTAAATACCTGAGGCTTCTTTCCTTTTCAAGTATCTGTATTCAAGGGGAAATATGTATTAATCACAATGGCTTAATTGCTCTAACTATTAATATTTTCTCAGATAACCTTTGTTAAAAGGGGATAAAATAATATAGATGTGATAGACTTGCAAAAATTGTTTTAATTGAACTAAATTAAAGCCTTTGGGAGCTAAACCAAAATATTATAAAAGTTCCTTATCAAGTCAAAACTACTGCTAAGAGCCATTCCCAGTTTTTTTTTTTTTTTAAAGATAATTAGGAGAAAGAATAATTAGAGAAAGTTTTCTTTTTTTTCCTATAACAAAACATAACAATTGCAAAGTAGACACTCATTTGAAGACATTTAAAGTTATAACTTTGAAGATTCTAAGACAAGCTTCCAGAATACATGGAAAAATTATTAATAATCTATACCTTTCTTTTTTGAGCTGACAGTTCTGGTCATAACTCTTTTGTAGATACTCTCATATTGTGGTCATGGAATGAAACTTAATCTTTCTGGGAAAATTAAAATTCTGATATGTAGTTCTGTAATTAATATGTAACCTTTGATTAAGTTTCTTCCAGTCCTTTTCTCAGAGATTTTTAAGATCTTAGGCATCCATAACAGTTCTGATCCATGCCCAAAGGAAAAAGTTTGGCCCAAGACCCCTCAGGGACTATTGAGTTGATGTAAGGGGCCAAGAACACACCCAAGAGAAAACTGCTGCCCTTTCAAACAACCTTTACAGTGTGGTAGCTTTGCAGTGAACAGTGTGCTGAAAAAGAATTCTGCTATAGCAGGTGGTTCTGAACATTAAATCTTACTCAAACAGTTCTTCGCTAAGAGTAGGTCACTCAAGAGAGAATTCTAAGAGACAGTAACTCACCTGCTTGAATAATCCACTTAACTATTGGTAAGAGTGAGATCATTTAGAAGTGTCATCAGTTACACGTTTTTCTTTTCTATTAATGTGAAATTTCACTGAAGTTTATTAGATCTTCTTTCTGTATAACACTACATTGAGAAGCTAAATACATAGAATGCATTTCTTGCTGCTGGGACTAACCACTCCCCCCCTCCAAATAAAAGTCTTGACTGTATAATGTTAAAAACTAAAATTCAGCTAAGTAAATTTTAAAGATCTCATTGGCTTTATTCAATGACTCATGAATCGGGCAGCATCACATCTAGCAGATAGAAGGGAGCTCTGAGGATCTGTACAAAATGAAAGACTTTTCTAGGCAGGACAGGGTAGGATGAGGAAGTGATGAGGAAAAAGTGAACTGGGGTAAAGTCACCTTCCTTTAGGGGATGTCAGGCATTTACTGGGAAGATTTCCCCACTAAGGTTGACCAGGTAATTCCAGATGGACTAGACTAAATCTTCACTCTTAGGAGAAGCTACAACTGTAATCAAGTCTTGGTTTCATGATGTGGCTTTAGCAAAGTGACTCCATTTTGAGCCTCTTAGCTATTGGAATAAAGCAATTCTGTGAGACAAGCTATGTTTAATTTCTACAGTCCAGAGACCCTGATGCCAAAATTATTTGATAATGATGATTGCTTAGTGACTGCCTGGTATGTATCTCCTTATTGCATATTTGGACTGTTGTTTAGAAACAGTAGTTCACCAGTTGTGACCTGGAGCCTAGAGGCAATGGTAACCCACTCCAGTACTCTTGCCTGGAAAATCCCATGGACGGAGGAGCCTGGTGGGCTGCAGTCCATGGGGTTGCTGAGGGTCGGACACGACTGAGCGACTTCACTTTCACTTTTCACTTTCATGCATTGGAGAAGGAAATGGCAACCCACTCCAGTGTTCTTGCCTGGAGAATCCCAGGGATGGTGGAGCCTGGTGGGCTGCCATCTGTGGGATCACACAGAGTAGGACACAACTGAAGTGACTTAGCAGCAGCAGCCTAGAGGCAAGTAACCTTGAATTAAAGTCTAATGCTTGTCACGGTCTTTGGAGACAGAGACCTGGGGACTGGAATTGACGAGAAGAAGGATGCAGGGGACCCAAGTCTTGAGTGAAACAAGGGTACTTTATTTGCAGAAATGCATGCTTATATATCTTCAATAAAATGATTACTCAGCCATGAAAAAGAATGAAATTCCACCAGTTGCAACAAAATGGATAGTCCTAAAAGGTCACTGAAGGGAATCCAAGCAGGTGCTCTTTCTCATGATCTCAGTCCTGAGAACTGTGTGAAGCTCTGCTCATTCCTGTTTTCCAGGAACCGATAAGGAACAGAGAGTCCTTGAGAAATGGCACACAAAGGAAGAAAACAACATATTGGATCCCTTAAAGTTGAATGTCCCCTGACAAATGCTGACATTATTTATTCAATCATTTAATAAATATTTGCTGAATTCTTCTGATGTATAATACATTATTTCAGAAACACTGAAAGGCACAAATTCTGTCCCCAATAGGTTGACTATATATTAGGGAAGACAAAAACTATACACAAATTACTATAATAAAAAGTAAAATAAAAATAGCCATTATTTCAAATTATAGGGAAAACATAGATTACTAAAAAATTGGTAGGGAGAGCATTGCTTATGACAGTGTAAATTAGTACCAACTTGGGAGCAATTTAGCAATGTCTGTCAAAATATCCAGAAATTCTTGATTCAGAAATCCAACTTTTAGGAATTTGTCTCGCAGATATATTTTTCCAATAAATATATGTAGTGGTATTCTTTATTTTAAATTAATTCATTTATTTTAATTGGAAGATAATTACTTTAAATATTGTGACGATTTTTGCTATACATCAGCATGAATTGGCCATCGGTATACACGTGACCCCCCACTTGAACCCAATATTCTTAGTATTTATAAAAAGAATAGACAATTGAAGGTACCTATCTATAGACTTGCAAATAATGTAATAATGGCAGTCTAGATGAGCCACCCCCTGGCATGATGTATAAAGTCAATTTAACCATAAAAATAAGATAATTATAATTCAAAGGAGATTGTGCAAAATACCTTTGTAGTACAACTCAGTCAGTGACAAGGGAAGATGGAGAAAATATTAAAGATTGCAGATATGAGGTTGTATGACAGATAAATGAGGTGTGAGACACTGGCCTGTTTCTGAAACAGGAAAAGAACATTACAAAAAAAATTCAAAATTCAAGTATATTCTATAGGTAACAGATATGTGG
This sequence comes from Bos mutus, assembly GCF_027580195.1. Taxonomy (NCBI): domain Eukaryota; kingdom Metazoa; phylum Chordata; class Mammalia; order Artiodactyla; family Bovidae; genus Bos; species Bos mutus. The sequence continues at coordinate 45,928,545 of NC_091625.1, forward strand.
CTCTAATAATTTCTTGGTTTCCATAATTGTACAATGTTTATGCAAACTGCTAACACTAGGGGATGCTAGATGAAGGATATAGATAAATCTCTGTAATGTTTTGGGAACTCTTCTATATACATGAGAAAACATGTACGTATTTAAAGATTAGACCTTGCTCATCCTTGTCTCTTTCCCACTGTTCTCCCCCACTGTCTTGAGGCAAAGTAGGACTGATTCTCCTGTAATTTTAAACTACTTTTGAACTCAAAACTTTACTTAAAAATAAAAAAATCTAGACTAAATTTTTTTTTTTTTTTTACTGCTTTTTTCCATTCATATATTTTTCCCTTTAGATTTTTGATTATGTTTCAAGATCTCTGTGGGAATTGTAAGTCTTCATATAGGAAAATTTGCACTGAGATAGATAAAAGGCTTTTTAGTACATATTTCTTCTGTATTTGCAGTGACAAATCAATTCAGCAACTCGGCACATCTGCCATGTGCAATGTATTGTGTGAGGTATTAGTTAAAAACATGAAGCACTATAGAGCAAGTGGTTGTTCAGTCACTCGTTCATGTCTGACTCTTTGTGACCCCGTGGACCACAACATGCCAGTCTTCTCTGTCCTTCAGTATCTCCTGGAGCAAGTAGAAAAAAATAGAATTTACAATTTACTCAAAACTAAATTAACCATGACCAAAAATAAATTTTAAGTGGTTTTTCTAATTTTTAAAATAAATATTCATGTCTTGTTTTTAAAACTACTAAGTTTCCTCAACTTACTTTTTGCTTAATTTCACCATGTCAGAATTCATCCTTCCAGGCAATTATTAGACTTATTCTCTGTATATATCATTACCTCCTAAGCTACTTTTCCCTCATTCTCTTGCTGTCTGGACTGACATACATATTAGTAGGACAGAGTGACAGGGGAACAGAAGATGCCATTGTTCAGCATGTGGGAGTCACTCTGTGTATTTGGCTTGGATAGGGAAAGGAAGACTATCAGTTTGCACGTGTACAGCTCAGTGTGCAGGGGATTATTTGTTGTGCTTAGGTCGGTCGTGTCCGACTCTTTGCAACCCCATGGACCATAGCTCGCCAGGCTCCTCTGTCCATGGGATTATCCAGGCAAGAATACTGGAGTGGGTTGCCATTCCCTCCTGCAGCAGATCTTCCCAACCCGGGGATCGAACCCAGGTATCCCACTTTGCAGGTGGATTCTTTACCATCTAAGCCATCAGGGAAGCCCAAGAATACTGGAGTGGGTAACCTAGCCCTTCTCCAGAGGATTTTCCTGACCCAGGAATTGAGCTGGGGTCTCCTGCATTGCAGACAGATTTTTTAGCAACTGAGCTACCAAGGAAGCCCCAGGGGATTATGGGCATGGGTTTTTCCAGAGGGATCCTGTCCATGGTAGTGTTTCTTCAGGAAAACCTACCTTTGATCAGATGTGTCTTCAGAGTTGGGGTTTCCTCTTCAATTATTTCACTTAGATTAGCCTCACAATCTTACACAATCCCCCATTGAGTTAGGCAGTCTCTGGCCTAAAAATGTACTCTGTTTGGTTGCAGTAATGTTCAGCCTAGTTTTTCAGCAAAAATTGATTGTTGAAATTTAGAGAAATTTTAAAAGTATGACTTTCCAGCTTCTTTTGCATATCTGACAACACCAACCATATCATCCTCATAACAAAAATCTACCAGTGCAACTGCCCGCTCCAGCTGTCACACACCCAGTCATTCCCCAGTGTCTTTGTGACCCTGAGGCCCTTTACCACCTGTGATTTATCATCAGGCTTGAAGGAAAAAGAAATCTCTTGTACCATAGTAAATGAAAATTCCTGGTGCTGTAGATTATAAGTATGCATGAGCACCCATGGAAACCCATCTCCTACACCCACTGTAACTTTTACCATGTGGTACTGGACATGCCTGCCTTGTCCAGTGGAGGGAGAAAATGGTGATATCTTTCAAGGTGACTTCACCTCAGCATGTTCTTTTCTGCAGAGTATGCAAAAGGAAGAATCTTCCTGCACAAATCCCTCCTATTTTTTTGTTCATGATGCCATTTCATACAGTTCTATTCAGACAATAACCATCCATAATCATAGAGTGCACTCATATTATTTTGCATGAAACTGACAAAAAATTTAAGAGCTTTAGCAAAAATAAAACAATATATTTAAAGATAAGCATAGTTAATCTTTTCAGGGAAAATACGAATGTGAATCACTCTACCTGCCCTTCTACTCAGTAGTATTCACCCTGAAGGGAGAGATAAATCCACTATTCCTTCAGGCAGCTTCGGTTTCCTAATGTTTCTCATTGTGTTCTTATTGTGATCCTCTGAGAGGTATCCTTGTATTTTTGATCCTTCATGAAAATTCATGGAAGAAGCTTAAACACCATAATATCAAGTGAAAGAAGTCAAGCTGAAAAGTCTGCATAGACAATTCCAAATATATGGCATTCTGAAAAAGGCAGAACTATAGAGACAGTACAATGATCAGTTGTTCATGAGTTAGGGAGGGAGGAAAGTGGAGCACAGATTTACAGGGCAGTAAAACTACTCTGTATGGTATTATAATGGTGGATGCATGTCATTATACATTTGTCCACACCTACAGAGGGCACAAAAACAAGAGTAAACCTAATATAAACTATGACTTCTGGGTAATAATGATGTGTTAATGTTGGTCCATCAATTGAAGCTGTAAACAAAAAGGACAGAGTCTTGTGCATCATCCAGTTATACAAAGGATAAAGTAACAACCCATTGCAGTTGCCTACCAGCAGTGTGACCTGGGGGGAATTCAGGATAGTAAAAATTCTGTTTTTTGGGTATACAGCCCCTAGATAGTTAAGATGCGTATCTAAGAAAGAATTTCAATGACACCAGATTCTTGCAGCTTCCCATGCTTAGAAAAGCAATAAAATCATTAACTTGAGATATCTGTTTTTGTGATTAGCAGGAATGTTCTACCGAGGTGTATGCTAGACTTCATGTATTTCCTAGCATCAAAATTTATAGACCTACTGGCTCTTCCCGTACCTATTCAGAGCAGTCCCCACAGAGCTTGTGAGAAACTATTTCCCAGGCTATAGTCTTCAGTAGATTTCCTGAATAAAGCTAAACTCACTTTTCTTTCAGTCAACACAATTGTACTCTAGTGAGGGATGTTAATAATGAAGGAAGTTATGCATATATACATGTGAGCAGGGTATATGTGGAAAATCTTTGTACCTTCCTCTCAATTTTTCTATGAATCTAAAACTACTATAAAAAGTTCATTTTAAAAAATAACATGACAAATTGCAGACAAAAGACTTGCACCCACATAATGTAAGATTCCATTAAATGTTCCTTACAGTTTTGATATCACTGTAGTAATATGGACATTTTCTGGGTTATTCCCATTAACCATACTAATATCTTGCCTTTACCTTATAATAGCCCACTAAGAGCCTTCCTATAAAGAAAGTCAACTCCTCATTACCTTGAGTTTGCCTGGTTCCTTCTTGAAAAATTCATATACTAGCTGATATTTCTGTGAATTATGTTTTCCTGCCTCTCTTTTTCCCCCATCTGAATCATTGGTCTTAAAATACCATGGCTCTTTGTCATTCTCATGAGAGCTTTCCTAGCTAAATTTGTATCTCACTCTTTTACTTCTTTCCTAGATCTTTCCCTCATGCTGCCTTGTCCTGTAGAAGCTCCATTATTCATCAGCTTTCCTTCTTTTAAAATTGTCTTGAAAGTGCCTTGAAACAAAGAAGTCTCATGTTGAATTTTTCAATTTAAGAAATTAGAAATAGGAGTTTTAAGAACAAATGTTGAAATTTACAAGTCTGTGTTTTTGTTTTCATTCATTACACCTTAAAATCTTGTGAATGTGCAAATAAAAGATTTGCTTTAGATAGTGGTATTTAGAATCAAAGATTATAAATTACCTTCTGGTGATAAATATCAAATCCTTAACCAGTAATAAAGCTATATTCCTTAATTACTTTGCTTTTACCATCTGCCAAAGAATACATTAAAGACTATAGTAAACAAAAGAGTGAGCTGTAAACCCTGAAATTCCGTGAAACATCCATAGGAATTTTCCCTTGTGATAAATGACACATTACTTCAGCAGAAGATTTGAGGTAAGGGGAAGGAAAGGAAGCTGTCAAGGAAGATTGAAAGGCAGATGTGTGATGAATACAAGGCAAACTTCAACTCTTTTTACACTTTCTTAACTTTAACTCTTGACTGTACTATAGCATAGCACAAAACATTGATAGCTTACTTCTCTGTACCTACTTGTATACACGTAAAATGGGCATTTGCATTATAATTTGTAGCATTTTGATATGGAAGTGCCTTTACTCAGGTAGTAAAATGTAAAAAAAAAAAAAAAAAAAACAGGACAAAATTCTATGGCAGTAACTGTTGGACTTGCAATTTTTGAAATATGTATCTGAGCCTGAAAATTGTTTTCTATGCTTGGGCAGTACACTGCTTTTCCATCAGTTTGAGGCACATAGAATGTTCAAGCTGGAAGGATTTTGGAAATCATTTGGTCTAAGATTCATTTTATAGATGAGTGAGTCAAAATAAAAATTATGAAAAGTGTAAAGATGAATCAAGGGTACTTGTTAGAAGATTCAATTTGTTGTTTCACATTACTGTAGCTATTAGAGGATAAGACCAAGCTGAAAAGAAAATACTCATACAGTGATAGTACTTTGGATTAAAAGGGGAAAAATATAATGAAGGCTGCAGTCATTTAAAGAAAAATCATGTTATCCATGGTCGAGTTTATTGTAATGGCATAGACACGTGCCAAGTATTATGGAGGAGGTTGGAACAACTTCACAAACAAACAAAAAGATTTCCATTCAGGTTAAGTCACTAGTCATACTGATTTATAACAACTTAAGTTGCGGTCTGTGCTATGGTTATTAGCATTAAACATCTGAATCGTATTAACCAGGATCTATATGATGACCTTAAAGAAATTTGAAGATATGGATAATGAGTCTGTCTACCTGTATATTAAGGATTTTTAATTTTATGAACACCAAGATTCTAATCTTATGATCAATTTTAAAAGAATCATAACATTTTAAAATGAATGTATATTTGTTTTTCAAATTAACAGTATCACAATAAATATGATCACTAGAATTTCAATGATTATTTTATTTATATTCAAATTTTTGAATAGGAATAATTTCATATTCAAAATTTGCTTTAGTATGACATTTCAACATTGCTCATTGCTTATTGAACCTATTTGGATCAATTATAAAATGTGAAGTTGTTTAATAAAATAGGAAAACTGGAAATAAGTAAGACATTTCATTAATAAACCTCAGAGTGAAACTTAAGTGAGGGTACATACTGATATTTGATAAACAGAGTTAGGACATGGGAAGTCTAGTATGTGTATACATGTTTTCACAAATGTAAGGAGCTAAAAATTCCTCTAATAAATCTGAAATATGTAAGAAAACTCTGTATGAATTAGAAAGATGATCTTTAATAAATATATCAACTTTTAAAATCCTATACTATTTTCAAAGATAAGCAAGAAAAAGAAAAAAGAAAGAAAATGAAGTCACTCAGTTGTGTCTGACTCTTTGTGACCCCATAGTCTATAGCCTGCCAGGCTCCTCAATCCCTGGGATTTTCCAGGCACGAATACTGGAGTGGGTTGCCATTTCCTTCTCCAGGGGAAATCTTCCCAACCCAGGGATTGAACCCTGGTCTCCTGCATTGCAGGAAGACTCTTTATGGCCTGAGCCACCGTGAAATCCAAGCAAGAAAAAAAGAACAGTAAAAAGAAAGGATTTTTGAGTTTCTCAGAGTCTAAGAATCAATACAAATAAGTGACCAAAGGGCTTGTATCATTGTGGATTATACAAAAATTTCATTACTTGAAATTTCACAAAAGTATCTGGGTGGTGGAATAAAAAGAAAATAACTTGAAGCAATGTACATGTTCAGAACCTGGTTCAGCCACGTTTTAACTGTATAATAGTATTGATAGATACATTACTTAAAATGTCTAAGCTTCAATTTTAGGTCTTGATCATAAGGGAGGTTGTAGTGATATATATAAAATGTCTAACAGATAATCAGATCAGTTGGTAAAAAAAATTTGCCTGCAATGCAGAAGACCTGGATTTGGTTCCTGGGTCAGGAAGATCCCCTGGAGAAGGAGATGGCAACCCACTCCAGTATTCTTGCATGGGAAATCCCATAGTCAGAGGAGCCTGGTGGGCTACAGTCCATGGGGTTGCAAGAGTTGGACACATCTTAGCGATTAAACCAATATCAGATAATGGGTATCATTTTATGTTATCTCCTTTCTCTATAAGCTCTGAGTGTGAGAGTTACTAACTGGAACACTTTGTTCTAAGAAACTTGGGATTCACAATTTATAAGGTAAATAAAAATTCAATGAAGCATCACATTTTCACAAAAATATTATGCAAAATGATTGACATTAAGAGACTAATGGGAAAGAGGCAAGGACTGTTGTGGAAACCATTTAGTTATAGCCAGTGTTAGTTGCTCAGCCATGTTTGACACTTTGTGACCCAATGTACTATGGGCTCCTCTGGTCCATGGAATTCTCCAGGCAAGAATACTGGATTAGGTAGCTATTTCCTTCTCCAAGGGATCTTCCTGACCAGGGTTTGAACCCAGGTCTCCCGCATGCAAGCACATTCTTTACCACCTAAGCCACCAGGCTAAGAAATTGGTTAATTTATCAGGGTTAGAGACAAAAGAAAAAGCAATTTAGATTAATAAGTGTTGGAGGTTAGAAGAGATAGGATCAGGAAGGAGGGGTTTTTCCTAAGTGAAGAAGGGAACATAAGAGAAAGAATATTTTAATTTTATTTTTCTAATTGAAGTATTTGTTGTTGTTCAGTCACTCAGTGGTGCCTGGGGTTCACTGTCCTTCACCGTCTCCGGGAGTTTGCTCAAATTCATGTTCCATTGAGTTAGTGATGCTATCTAACCATATCAGCCTCTGCTGCCCCCTTCTCCTCTTGCCCTCAATCTTTCCCAGCATCAGGGTCTTTTTCAATGAGTTGGCTCTTTGCATCAGGTGGCCAAAGTATTGGAACCTCAGCTTCAGCATCAGTTCTTCCAATGAGTATTCAGGGTTGATTTCCTTTGGGATTGACTGGTTGGATCTCCTTGCTGTCCAAGGGACTCTCAAGTGTCTTTCCAGTGCCACAATTTAAAAGAATCAATTCTTTGGTCTTCAGCCTTCTTTATGGTCCAGCTCTCACATCCATATATGATTACTGGAAAAATCATAGTTTCAATTATACTAACCTTTGTTGGCAAAGTGAAGTCCCTCCTTTTGAATACACTGTCTAGATTTGTCATAGCTTTTCTTCCAAGGAGCAAGTGTCTTTTAATTTTTTGGCTGCAGTCACCATCCACAGTGATTTTGGAACCCAAGGAAATAAATCTGTCACTGTTTCTACTTTTCCCCCATCTATTTGGCACAAAGTTATGGGACCAGATGCCATGATCTGTCTTTTGAATGTTGAGTTTTAAACCCAGCTTTTTCACTCTCCTCTTTGAACCTCATCAAGAGGCTCCTTAGTTCCTGTTCACTCTCTGCCATTAGGGTGGTTTCATCTGCATATGTGAGGCTATTGATATTTCTCCCAGCAATCTTAATTCCAGTTTGTGAATCATCCATCGTGTCATTTAACATGATGTTCTCTGCATATAAGTGAAATAAGCAAGGTGACAATATACAGCCTTGACATACTCCTTTCCCAATTTTGAACCAGTCTGTTGTTTCATGTCTGGTTCTAACTGTTGCTTCTTGCCCTGCCTACAGGTTTCGCAGGAGGCAGGTAAGGTGGTCTGGTATTTCCATCTCTGTAAGAATTTTCCTCATTTTGCTGTGATACATAAATCAAAGGCTTTAGTTTAGTCAATTGAAGTAGAGTTGATTTACAGTGTTGTGTTAATTTTAGGTGTATAGCAAAGTGATTTTATATATATATATATACACACACACACACACACACACACACACACACACACAATTCTACGTGTTAGTCATTCAGTTGTGTCTAATTCTTTGCATATATATATATATATAAAATTTCAGATTCTTTTCCCTTATCAGTTATTATGAAATATTGAGCCTAGTTCTCTGTGCTAAACTGTAAGTCCTTAAGAAAAATTTTAAACATAATGGAGTTGGTTTTATAAGCTCAAGTGTTCATGCCTGGAAATTGTTGCCAGTGATCCCAACTTTGAAAACCTCTAATGAGGATTTAATCCTAAGGCAGCCAGGACATTATATTATAATGGTGTGGGAGACAGCAAATTACTTGCCTGTGACCAAATTATTTCACTAACTTATGACTGTTGTGTGAGGAATGTAGTATAAGTTAAGGGCTCATTTCCCATGAGGAATTGTATTTTGGGGTGATGGTGATAATGTTCCCTTTTATGACTTTATAGGTTATTTTGTTTCTGCTTGTATATAGTAATGAAAGGGGCATTATATAAGCATGTGACCAAAACAAATAGAAAGGTGAAATACAGTCTAAATATTTATACTTATATATGCCAGGAAGCATAGGTTGAGGCTGGGCTGAAGTTAGAAACAGCTGAATTTCAGCCCCTAACCTTTTACTTTTGTGTTATTGGTCAAATTATTTCACAGTTTCAAGCTTCAATTTCCTCATCAATAACACACTTCACTTGGAATGTATGTAGCCACTTGGCATAGATCTCAACATAAACTCAGCATGTAGATTAGCTCTGATCATCATTAATTATAACTGATTAAATATAAGGAAGGAAAGAAAGGGTATAAGATGGATAGATAGAGAAATGGGTGGATATATGGGTAATAGAAGAAGGAAAGGAGGGGGAGATAAGGGGAGGAAAATATGGAAGGAAGAAAGGAAATAAATTAGGGAAGGACAGGAAATAATTTATTAGAGCAAAATTATTCTATTTTTGTTTGTCTTCTAATTTTGATATTCTGGAGATAAGTTATACATTGAATAAGTAGATGGTATATGAACTGAGTATTCTTTTTCTAAAATATAATTCTTGCAAGGCAATAGTCAAATAAATATTGAGAGATTTCAGATATGCATGTCTAAAATTTAGTGAATATAGAAGTTGGCCACTGTTGTATCCTGTCCATCAGCTTCTTTTAGAGGCTTTTAAATTAAATTCACTTGTAAAAGAATTCAAGTAATTTATATTAGCCAGTTGAAATGTCAGCTAGAAGCTGAAATGAAGATTTATTTATGCACTAGTGCCAAACCTGTTGAAACACAGTGTCCTTAGAAAGTGTCATTTGGGATGGTAATGTCATTAATGCTAGATCGGAAATGGGCGAAGCAGATGTAATGTGAACTTGCCAGTTCATCTTATTTGAAATAGAATTTGAAAAATTATAGTTTTCCTTTTTAAATATGCTTTTGTACATTTCATTTTTGCTTTTATATTTTATATTTCATTCAGAAAGTCTAGAATTGTTTTATATACATTGTTTAAGGACTATGGGTTTTAGGAAAACCCATTTGACACAAATCCAAGTCAAAAAATTTATATAACCACAAAATATTTCTCCACTGAAGTTTACCATAAACAAAGCAATAAGTAAACAGCAACTTGAGATGAAATATTTGAAGCTCACATCACAAAAGGATATTAATTTTCTCAATGTTTAAAGGACTGCAAATCAGAAAAATTCTTGGAATATAATAGATAAAAAGAACCAAGCATAAGCTAGTAAGCAAAAAATATATAAATGGTTTTTATTTATAAAATGTGTAGCCTCATTTATATGAGTAATATCAGCTGAAGCTGCAATATCATTTCCTACTTTTCAGATTAGCAAAGGATTAATCTTTATAATAAACTACAGTATTGGGAAATTCTAAGGAACCCATATATTGTCATACAATGTAAAATGCAAGCAAAATTGAGCTGGTTTATGAGAAATACAACTGTCAATAGCATTTAGAATAAAATCATATATATTACCTTTGACCTGGCAATGCTTCTCTTAGTTTTTTCTTTTTTCCCCCCAAAGAAATACATCTACTGACATAAAGAGCAAGTGATCCATTTACAACAATTCTCACTGCAGAGTTTTGGTAATAGAAAAGGACTGGACATTCAATATCATGGAAATCCAAGTCTATGACACGACCAGTAATGTTGAAGAAGCTGAAGTTGAAGAACTGCAAGACCTTTTAGAACTAACACCTAAAAAAGATGTCCTTTTCATTATAGGGGACTAGAATGCGAAAATAGGAAGTCAAGAAACACCTGGAGTAGCAGGTAAATTTGGCCTTGAAGTACAGAATAAAGCAGGACAAAGGCTAATAGAGTTTTGCCAAGAGAATGCACTAGTCATAGCAAACACCCTCTTCTAACAACACAAGAGAAGACTCTACACATGGACATCACCAGATGGTCAACACTGAAATCAGATAGATTATATTCTTTGCAGCCAAAGATGGAGAAGTTCTATACATTCAGCAAAAACAAGACTTGGAGCCGACTGTGGCTCAGATCATGAACTCCTTATTGCCAAATTCAGACTTAAATTGAAGAAAGTAGGGAAAAACCACAAGAGTATTCAGGTATGACCTAAATCAAATCCCTTATGATTATACAGTGGAAGTGAGAAATAGATTTAAGGGACTAGATCTGATAGGCAGAGTGACTGAAGAACTATTGATGGAGGTTCGTGACATTGTACAGGAGACAGGGATCAAAGCCATACCTAAGAAAAAGAAATGCAAAAAGGCAAAATGGCTGTCTGAGGAGGCCTTAGAAATAGCTGTGAAAAGAAGACAAGCCAAAAGCAAAGGAGAAAAGGAAAGATACACCTATTTGAATGCAGAGTTCCAAAGAATAGCAAGGAGAGATAATAAGAAAGCCTTCTTCAGTGATCGGTGCAAAGAAATAGAGGAAAAGAATAGAATGGAAAAGACTATAGATCTCTTCAAGAAAATCAGAGATACCAAGAGAACATTTCATGCAAAGATGGGCTCAATAAAGGGCAGAAATAGTATGAACCTAACAGAAGCATAAGACATTAAGAAGAGGTGGCAAGAATACACAGAACTATATGAAAAAGATCTTCACTACCCAGATAATCATGATGGTGTGATCACTCACCTAGAGCCAGACACCCTGGAATGTGAAGTCAAGTGGGCCTAAGGAAGCATCACTATGAACAAAGCTAGTAGAAGTGATGGAATTCCAGGTGCACTATTTCAAATCCTAATAGTAAACACTGTGAAAGTGCTGCACTCAATATGGCAGCAAATTTGGAAAACTCAGCAGTGGCCACAGGACTGGAAAAGGTCAGTTTTCATTCCAATCCCAAAGAAAGGCAATGCCAAAGAATGCTCAAACTACCACACAATTGCACTCATCTCACACTTTAGTAAAGTAATGCTCAAAATTCTCCAAGCCAGGCTTCAGCAGTACATGAACCAAGAACTTCCAGATATTCAAGCTGGTTTTAGAAAAGGCAGAGGAACCAGACATCTAATTGCTAACATCCACTGGATCATCAAAAAAATAGAGAGTTCCAGAAAAACATCTATTTCTGCTTTATTGACTATGCCAAAGCCTTTGACTGTGTGGATCATAATAAACTGCGGAAAATTCTCCAAAAGATGGGAATATCAGGCCACTGACCTGCCTCTTGAGAAATCTGTATGCAGGTCAGGAAGCAACATTTAGAACTGGACATGGAATAGCAGACTGGTTCCAAATAGGAAAAAGAGTACGTCAAGGCTGTATATTGTCACCCTGCTTATTTAATTTCTATGCAGAGTACATCATGAGAAACACTGGACTGGGAGAAGCACAAGCTGGAATCAAGACTGCTGGGAGAAATATCAATAATCTCAGATATGCAGATGACACCACCTTTATGGTAGAAAGTGAATAAGAACTAAAGCATCTCTCGATGAAAGTGAAAGAGGAGAGTGAAAAACTTGGCTTAAAGCTCAACATTCAGAAAACAAAGATCATGGTATCCGGTCCCATCACTTCATGGCAAATAGATGGGAAAATAATGGAAACAGTGGCAGACTTTATTTTCTTGGGCTCCAAAATCACTGCAGATGGTGACTACAGTCATGAAATTAAAAGATGCTTACTCCTTGGAAGAAAAGTTATGACCAACCTAGAGAGCATCTTAAAAAGCAGAGACATTACTTAGCCAACAAAGGTCCATCTAGTCAAGGCCATGATTTTTCCAGTAGTCATGTATGGATGTGAGAGTTGGGCTATAAAGAAAGCTGAGCACCAAAGAATTGATACTTTTGAACTATTGTGTTGGAGAAGACTCTTGAGAATCCCTTGGACTGCAAGGAGATCCAACCAATCCATCCTAAATGAGATCAGTCCTGAGTGTTCATTGGAAGGACTGTTATTGAGGCTGAAACTCCAGTAGTTTGGTCACCTGATGAAGGACTGACTCATTTGAAAAGACCCTGATACTCAGAAAGATTGAAGGTGGAAGGAGAAGGGGACAATGGAGGATGAGATGGTTGGATGGCATCACCGACTCAATGGACATGAGTTTGAGTAAACCCTGGGAGTTGGTGATGGACAGGGAAGCCTGGTGTGCTGTATTCCATGGGGTAGCAAAGAGTTGGACATGACTGAGTGATTGAACTGAACTGGACATAACCCAAATGTCCCTAATAAAGGACTGCTGAACTAAATTATGGTACATTCATGTATGTTAATACTATTAGCCATTAAGGAGTATCAGTTCAGTTCAGTTCAGTTCAGTTGCTCAGTTGTTTCCGACTCTGCGACCCCATGAATCGCAGCACACAAGGCCTCCCTGTCCATCACCAACTCCTGGAGTTCACTGTATAAAATTGTCATATATGCTTGTGTATCAGGTGCGGGGCTATGCAAGGCCTTGCCAGGTTCACTGACTCATGAGGAAGCCTCATAGGGCTCAGGGTATAGTCATATTCATGGACATGATTTATTATAGCAAAAGATATAAAGCAAATTCAGCAAAGGGAAAAAGGCGCATGATGTAAAGTCTTGAGGAAAGTTAGTGCAAACTTTCAAGAGTCCTGTCACCAGGAAGTCACGGAGGAGACATTACTTTTTCCAGCTCCAAATTGTGGTAACAAGTGTGGAGTGTAATCTCCCAGGGAAGCTCAATAGAGATTCTGTGCCCAGGGTTTTTATTGGGAGCTGGTCATTCCCAAGCACCAGCCAATGGCCAGCCATCTAAGGAGTGTCTCTTAGGAGAGCAGTCACAGGCCTGCTATGTTAACTATTTTCTGCACAGCTTCTATGCAGACTCTCTCTGAAATAATAAAACTTAGTCAGTGACTTTGGCTTCTTCAGGAAGAATAATTGACTGGTTAAAGGACAAGAGGATATTTGATTAAATTTGCTCCCTTCAACATTTATCCTTTTCTATTCTTTTTACTTTTATCACCAGGGAATGTGTTACATACTTGAAAAAAAAGGGAAGGTTAAAAAACTCACTGAGTTTGAGGTATATTTTGTTAGAATGACTTTTTTTTCTTTATTTTCTCTTAATATATTTGTTTTTTTCACTAACATTTTAACGTTTACTTCTCTCTCTCTCTTTCTCTCTCTCTCTCTCTATATATATATATATATATATATTTTTTTTTTTTCCCCTGTCCATGGGGTCACAAAGAGTCCGATATGACTGGGTGACTAAACAACAGCAAATATAATTTTTAGGTTTAGTAGAATGAGAAATCCAAGGGCAGGCAGTCTGTACATGAATCAAAATGGTTGTAGGGTAGATCAGTGTTTCTAAAACTTTCTCATGTCCTGGCACACTTACAGAGTGACACTATCTCTACGAATACTGGGATATACACATATAAAGCAACCAGCCTGTGGGCCTAGCCATATCCCCCTAGCTTTGAATTCAACAGGCTGTATTCTTTAGAATAAAGAGGCTCTGCTTATCTTCACACATTAAATAATCTCTGCTTTTATTTTTGTTAAAGACATTTATTTATTTACGGCTGTGCTGGGTCTTTGCTGCTGCACGTGGGCTTTCCCTAGTTGTGGTGAGTGGAGACTACTCTGTGATGTGCAGGCTTCTCATTGCAATAGTTTCTCTTGTTGGGGAGCATGGGCTCTAGGTGTGTGGGTTTCAGTACCTGGAGTGCATGGCTCAGTAGTTATGGCTCATGGGCTCTAGAGCACTGGCTTAATAGTAGTGACATGTGAGCTTAGCTGTCCCACAGCAAGTGGGATCTTCCTAGGCCAGGGATTGAACCTGTGTCCCCTGCATTGTTAGGTGGAGTCTTTACCACTAAGAACGAGGGAAGCCCTCTGCTTTTATCTTAAATATTCTTCTCACTTTAAAGACTGCTTTCTGGTAGAGGGTTCCCTGGTGACTCAGATGGGAAAGAATCCGTCTGCAATGAAGGAGACCCGGGTTTGAGCCTTAGTTCAGGAAGATCTCTCCTGGAGAAGGGAATGGCTATCCACTCCAGTATTCTTGCCTGGAGAATTTCATGGACAGAGGAGTCTGGCAGGCTACAGTCCATGGGGTTGCAAAGGGTTGGACATGACTGAGTGACTTAACACTTTCACTTTATTTTTTCAGAAGTAAACACAGTACCCACTCAAGTTTGCGACTCCTAGATTTCTTGTGTTGTCATCTCACTCCGCATTCTCTTAGAGACAGGATTCCCTTGCCTTTTCTCCAACCTTGCCTCCACTTTCCTACCCACAATATTTTGCTTAGGCTCCTATTATTTCCAGAAATATCCTTCCCTATCAAAATCCTCTGATGAATGTACTTCTCTTTTTCAAGGTCTAAGCTAAATTATCTCTTCTCTAAAAATTCTTCTCTGAGTCACCTATTTACAATTAATTTCTTCCATCTCTAACTCCATTTGTTTCTACTTTTAATTATAGTACTTACCTTTTTGAGTCTTATCTAGTCACCTCCCCCCCAAGGTTTCAGTGATTCTTAACCCTTCCTGGGCATTACAGAAGCCAGTGTGCTTCTTCAAACCTGGTGCGAGATGCCAGGGCTCAGCCTCCCGATATTTTGGTTCAGGTGGTCATGTGAGGTAGGGCCCAGGTAATTTGAACCTGCATGTAAGATTGAGCATCCTGGTAGAGCCTCTGATTTTCAAGCCACTGCCTGTGTTATTTTAGCCATTTATTTGAGTATTTTAATTTGTTTGTAGGAGATGATTTGCAACTGACCATGTAGGGAAGATTGGTCAAATTCACTGTTTTGGGCAAGTGGTATTAAGTCTGTCTTTCTAAAATGACAGATCCATATTCATTATTAGCAGTTTCTAGTTTATATCATCAGGGAGAAGGAAGGTTATTATTTAATTATTAATATTAGCTTTGACAGGTAGGTATAAATCTTTTCCAAGTAATTTTTGTGTCAGTATATTTATATCGAAGCTTTTATTTATGATAGGAAAGACACAATTGTAGCTTACAGTAATGAAGTTGGAATTTCATTTGTCAGAGGACTGTTTTTATCCTTTTATCCAGATTCAGTTCAGTTCAGTGTAGTCGCTCAGTCGTGTCCTAATCTTTGCGACCCCATGAACTGACAGCATGCCGATGCAAATTTTAAAAACCTAATTGTTGTATTTAGATTGTAAACATTAGTGTTTAAGGATTTCTTCTGCATGATAAAAGGATAATAAGATATTTATTTAAAATTTGATATTAAAATTTTTTGGGGGGGCATGATATGAAAATTTCTGTAAGTACAAAACATAAATGAAGTGTGATGTCTTTGTATTGTATTATCTTAATTTCCCATAATTCTCATCTCTATGGTTTCTGATAGTTGTTTAGTCACTAAGTCATGTCTGACTCTGTGTGACCCCATGGACTCTAGCCCACCAGGCTCTTTTGTCCTTTGGATTCTTCAGGCAAGAATACTGGACTGGGTTGCCATTTCCTTTTCCAGGAAAAAAAAAAAAAAGACATTTTGTATGTGATTTTTGGAAAGCAGATATGAAGCACCAGCTTTAATTTTTATGTTCTGAACCTTATTCAGGGAGGCAGGCATGCTGCTGCTGATGGGGCTTGCACTGTGAGTGGGGCAGCATCTAGACCAGCCCCTTTCCCAGCTCCTACTGGAGCTCCTCCTTCAGCTTATCCGTCTCTGGGCAAATTCATATGCAGCTCTGTGGTTAAATACTGCAAGTTTGTGCTTTCCATGAGGTGGGAGATACTTCTAGGAAGATACGATTCTAGTTTATTCTCGTAGTTTACACATTCTCCAGGTTCTTGTCCACACCCAGCTTGCCTTCCAAACTGTCTGCCATGTAGTGACTTCAGGCTCAGCAATAGATGCTGAGTCAGTGTGCACAGAGAGACTCCCTTAGCTTCTGCACATGCACAGACCTCTTTCCCCTAAGAAACCAAATTTCTAATCAAGGATCACATAGGTGTTTGCTTATGCCTCCTTAGTCTCTTTTACTCTAGAACAGGCCTCTAAATTTTTCCTTCTCCAAAGACACTAGCTTTTTAAAGAAATAAGTTTAGCTGCATTTTGCCTCCTGAATTTGTCTGTTTTCCCCATGGGGTTCTTCTATTCACTGTATTTATTATATATTGAAAATCAAGTCTATGGCTTAATTCAATTCAGTTTAAATGTTTTATGTAGAAATGCTTCCAAGGCAGAGCATGTTTTTCTTCTGTATCACATCAGAAGAGACCTGATGTCATTTGCTCCCTGTTAGTGATGCTACATTTAACCACTGGAAGATAGTGACCACCAGGTCACTTCCCTCTCTAGGTAGGTTCTTCTCTTCATAATTAGCGAGTTACTGGTAACATGATACTTTTGCACCCTGTGAATATCCTGTACAGCTTTTATCTAATGCTTTTAGCATCCATTGATGACTCTTGCTTAGTTAGATTATTTCACTGAGTGTCACAAATAGTGATTTTCTAATTGTATCCTTTCTTCAGTATTTATTAGTTTTTATTCTGCTTTTTAAATAAAGTTCCCTTTTTGAGAGACTTATGATCACTATAAAAATTTCTTTTGTTAATGTTAGAAATTTGCGTAACAGCAAGGAACAGTGATCAATTGTTCAGTTGTGTCTTTAATCTGCTTACCTCTCATGTACAGTATTACATAGACTAGTTGTGAGATTTATGAGGGGAGCAAAAATACATTTCCAAAGTGATGCCTAGGTAGATGAGTGTTCACATGAAGACTAAGCTTTAGAGAAAGATTTATTGGACAGTTTTGAATGCTAAAATATTATTGAATAAAATTCCAATGAGAGTCTGAGCTATGGTTTTCTTTGAATATTTTAAAATCTATCTGTCATATCAGCCCTAGAGAGACATACTATAGGGATATTGTATTCTTTCTTGATTGATACCTAGATATCTAAAGACATTCTTAGAGATGGATAGAACTTAACATATGCAGAATAGTTGTAGAATATTTATATTGAGGGTTTGTTGAATTCTAGTGAAATATATCAAAAGAAATATATCAACATGACTGTCATTAAGTCTATCAGATCTATCTATTGGATGGAAACCAGTACAAGTCTAAGCTGTATCATTTGGGGAACACATTGAGCAATATGGCACAACTGAGAATGTCTTTTGAAATGTTAATATGATGGAATCCTATACAAGTTAATGAGTTTCTTTTTAATCCTTGAGTCACTGCCTTGAAAGATATTCTAGTAAAAGTTACTTTATGAACATAAATATATATAACTGAGTTATTTTTATGCCTCATTATAGAATATTCAAGAATAAATAATTGTCATGAATCATGTAGAAAGGATTAAGACTATCTGGTGATTTTTCAAAATCAAATCTGAAGATGAATTTTTTAAAACAACAATGATGATAATTTAAGGAGAATTACAGTTAGAAATGCATCTCTAACCTTTAATTTAATACATAAAACAAACATTATGTGTGTACATTGATCCTAAACTTTTAAAACTATAATTCCAAGTATGTTTAAAATTGGGTAATTATACTGATGCAACTTATGATAGAAAACTAGAAGATAAAGAAAAAAGAGGTTACACAGGAGATAGAGTTAAGACTGATCTCTAAGAGCCAAAAAAGTATGGTTTTCTTAAGGTCAACACATCAGTGAAGGTTGTCTATCCTTAATACGGGTTGTAAGAGATTCAACTCTATTTCTCTAATCAGCATCATTTGTGGGTATGACCCTTAAGTTCTATAACTCTTAGGATGAAGATACTCAAAGACAGAAAAATAGAGTAAAAATGCAATTCCAAAAGACTCTAGTCAAAGTTACAAGGCAAATCACCCCTCAGTGAAGTCTAAACTACTTATATCATGAAGGACTATGCACATGCTTAGCACACAAAAGATATTTTGAAAATGAGATCAAAGACAAAAAATTACAAAGATCATAAAAGAAGTTTAATGTCATGAGAAAGAATTAGCAAAACAAACAAACAAAAAAGACAAGAAAATTATATCCTCAAGGGATTGGTCTTGGGACCCTCATGCACATCCAAATCAATGTGTGCTCAATGTACTTTGTATACAATGGTATATAAGAGTTGGCCCTCTGTATCTGTGTGTTCCACATCTTCCCATATGGAGGGTTTACTGATTGTACTAAAACTAAGATCATGGCATCTGGTCCCATCACTTCATGGCAAGTAGGTGGGGAAACAATGGAAACAGTCAGAGACTATTTTTTTGGGCTCCAAAATCACTGCACATGGTGACTGCAGCTGTGAAATTAAAAGGCACTCCTTGGAAGAAAAGCTGTGACCAACCTAAATAGCATATTAAAAAGCAGAGACATTGCTCTGCCAACTAAATCCATCTAGTCAAAGCTATGGTTTTTCCTATAGTCATGTATGGATGTGAGAGTTGGACTATAAAGAAAGCTGATGTTTTTGAACTGTGGAGGTCAAACCAGTCAATCCTAAAGGAAATCAGTCCTGAATATTCATTGGAAGGACTGGTGCTGAGGCGAAACTCCAATACTTTGGCCACCTGATGCAAAGAACTGACTCATTGGAAAAGACCCTGATGATGGGAAAGATTGAGGGCAGGAGGAGAAGGGTATGACAGAGGATGAGATGGTTGGATGGCATCACTGACTTGATGGATATGACTTTGAGCAGGTTCCAGGAGTTGGTGAAGGACAGGGAAGCCTGGCATGCTGCAGTCCATGGGGGTCACAAAGAGTAGGGCACTACTGAGCAACTGAAATGAACTGAACTGAACTGATTGTATACCCTAGAAACTGAAGAAAGCAGAAAAATCAAAATGAGTCTGTTTAGATTGTTAAGGAAGTAAAAGAAGTAGTAGAATACACACAACAATAATAGTGAAAAATAATCGCACAACAGTTTAAATACAAAGAGAAAAATAAGGAATTTGAAGGTATATTTGAGGAAATCACTCAGCCCAGAGAAATGTAGAGGTTAGGACTCAGTTAGGACTCAGTTCAGTCACTCAGTTGTGTCCGACTCTTTGCAACCCCATGAACTGCAGCATGCCAGGCCTCTGTGTTCATCACCAACTCCCAGAGTTTACCCAAACTCATGTCTATTGAGTTGGTGATGCCACCCAACCATCTCATCCTCTGTCGTCCCCTTCTCCTCCTGCCTTCAATTTTCCCAGCATCAGGGTCTTTTCCAATGAGTCAGCTCTTCGAATCAGGTGGCCAATGTATTGGAGTTTCAGCTTCAAATCAGTCCTTCCAATGAACACCCAGAACTGATCTCCTTTAGGATGGACTGGTTGGATCTCCTTGCAGTCCAAGGGACTCTCAAGAGTCTTCTCCAACACCATAGTTCAAAGCATCAATTCTTCAGTGCTCAGCTTTCTTTATAATCCAACTCTCTCATCCATACATGACTACTGGAAAAACCATAGCCTTGACTAGATGGACCTTTGTTGGCAAAGTAATGTCTTTGCTTTTTAATATGCTATCTAGGTTATTCTTAACTTTCCTTCCAAGGAGCAAGCATCTTTTAATTTCATGACTGAAGTCACCATCTACTGTGATTTTGGAGCCCAGAAAAATAAAGTCTGACACTGTTTCCCCATCTATTTGCCATGCAGTAATGAGACCAGATGCCATGATCTTAGATTTCTGAATGTTGAGCTTTAAGCCAACTTTTTCACTCTCCTCTTTCACTTTCATCAAGAGGCTCTTTAGTTCTTCACTTTCTGCCATAAGGGTGGTGTCATCTGCATATCTGAGGTTATTGGTATTTCTCCCAGCAATCTTGTTTCCAGCTTGTGCTTCTTCCAGCCCAGCGTTTCTCATGATGTACTCTGCATGTAAGTTAAGTAAGCAGGGTGACAATATACATCCTTGACATACTCCTTTTCCTATTTGGAACCAGTCTGTTTTTCCATGTCCAGTTCTAACTCTTGCTTTCTGACCTGCATACAGGTTTCTCAAGAGGCAGATCAGGTAGTTTGGTATTCCCACCTCTTTCAGAATGTTCCACAGTTTATTGTGATCCACACAGTCAAAGGCTTTGGCATAGTCAATAAAGCAGAAATAGATGTTTTTCTGGAACTCTTTTGCTTTTTCAATGATCTAGAAGATGTTGGCAGTTTGATCTCTTGTTCCTCTGACTTTTCTAAATCCAGCTTAAACGTCTGGAAGTTCACGGTTCACATATTGCTGAAGTCTGGCCTGGAGAACTTTGAGCATTACTTCACTAGTGTGTGAGATGAGTGCAATTGTGTGGTAATTTGAGCATTCTTTGGCATTGCCTTTCTTTGGGAATGTGGAGGTGAAAAATATAAAATAAAAATTAAGAGACACAAACTAAAACAATTTCTAAAATGTGTCTGGTAGGAATCCAGGAAGTAGACAATCGGTAGACCAAGGAAAATAAAATAATCAAAGTTATCAAGACTCATTATTTTCCAGAACTGCAGAAAGACATGAATATCATGATTCAATCTATATAATACCCACAATATCTGATCATTTCAGTTTTCTGCTTAATGCTATTCAATGCTGCATTGCTCATAAATAAGGTTAATCCTTAGCATGACATACGATTAGATCCCTACTCTGTCTCCTTTGACCTTCGCTTCTTATCATTCCCAGAAATCATCATATATTTAATCTATGACCAATTTCTTTCTCATTTCCTCCCGTTTATTCATGAATCTGCATTGAATAAAATTCCTTCTTCCTCACTTACTATCATCTCTCATCTCATTTGATCTCCTTCAACATCTGCCAGAGCAGACTTTATCTACTTTTTCTTTAAAGCTAATTTTAGATATCATGTCCTCTGATTACCTATCTCTATATCCCACCCAGAAAAGGAAGTGTTCTTGTCCCTTTTTATCTTAACCTTTGCCCATTTATGGTTGGAGAGGAAATATTTCAGTTTAAGATTTAACAGAAGAATGGTTTGGATAAGGAAAAATGCCCTTGGTTTGCAGGCTCTGGCAAGATGATTTAAATGAAGTATAAAACCTCATCAGAATTTAGGGGATCAAGGAACTGTTAAAGCACTGAAAAAATTATGCATGTATGTTATTACTAAAATTATGGTATGGGGAAGATGACTATGATTCAGTCTTCAAGTCCTTGGTGAAAGCAGGATAATAATCAGTCAAGTAAACAATGGTGATGAAGAGGAAAAAGTGGTATTTGTAGGTGAAAGCATCAAGAATAGTTTTTAATGGAAGTGGAAAAGCCTTGGTATGAAAGTGGTATACATGAGAAAGAGATAATTGTTCCTTCTCCTCAAAGCTGCATGTGGAATTGGTGTTGTAGCAAAATGGGCTGTCTTGTTCTGAAGTCATCTTTAAGTGAAATGGCATTGCACATAGGGGAAAGTCACATGAAGTCAAGGTAAGAAAATGTGAGCTATACCTGTAAAAAAGATGATGAAGCAAGTGCATTCATTTATAAATTAGGTGACATTAATCAAATTATAATCTATTCTCTTGAAAGACATAACATTATGGATGATGTAGTAAGCTCAGATATCTTCTGAATTATTGGGTGGACACAGGTTTGATGATGGCCAACAGATTCACTGGAACTGAAAAACTGCAAGTCTTGAAGGAAAAATGCTGGTAAATTTTACTTCAGGATTTAGCAAGTAGATTAGGGCTTCCCTGGTGGCTCAGATCGTAAAGAATCTGCCTGCAGTGTGGGCAACCAAGGATCAATCCCTGGGTTGGGAATGTCCCATGGAGAAGGGAATGACAAACCACTCCAGTATTCCTGTCTAGAGAATTCTATGGACAGAGGAGCCTGGCAGGCTATAGTCCAGGGGTCACAAAGAGTCAGACACTACTGAGCAGCTAACACTTTTCCTCATTTGGTGAACCCAGGGTCACTTTTTTGATTTTCCTGAAACTAACTCAGGCTAAACCACTGGGCCTTTGGCAGTCCTTCCTTTGAAATGTGCTTAAACAGATTTAGTTTTACCAAAGAGTAGTGTACACATTTTGACCATTTTTCTCTCTGTGTCTATCTGAGCAGAGAGATGGTGTGAGACAAACACTTATGTCAGGTAGCTTGGAAAGAAGACATTCACAATATTTGGGTAGAATCACTTCCAATGGTGGGTGTCAGTGAATCTGCCAGCCTGCTGAGTCTAAAGTGTTGAATAATTGTTGCTTGCCTAAGGCTTTTCTGGTTCTTTGGATGATAGATATTGACAGGTAAGAAGAACTTGTAAAGAATTTCCTTTTTGATTTGTAGAGATCCCACATGGTGCCTGTGTATTTCTGTGTGTTTCATGGGGGTGCTGTATTTCCCCTTAAGAGCCTGCTTACTGGTGTTGACTATTGAGTCACTCTCTGCAAAGATCAGTGGGTCATAGGCAATGAGAAAACTGAAACTTTACTCTGAGAAGGCTGCTCATGAATGATACCTCAGTCAAAGCAGAACACAAATGAATGCATCCAGGAGTGTGTGGATGAGCAATGTCTGTGGGGACACGGATCCTCAGAATCTACCCTAAGTCATGACAGGAAAGCTGAACTGGGGAATAACACAGAAAACTCTTTTCTGTGATAAAACATTTTTTTTCTTTAGTTACCAACACAATTTGAGCAAAGCACATATTCTACCTTTTTCTAAAGAGTCAGCAGAAAACCCCATTAGTTGTACATTTTAATACCTTAATGAAACCCTAATGATCTAAGTTTTAAAGATGATGTACTGATAGATGAGGGGAATAAGCTAAAATGGATATACTACTATATTTTTGCTCAGTCAAACCAGGATTTTAGAAATAAAAAGGTCAAATTTAAAAAGGTGGGAGAAAGAGAAATTCATAGTGCATCTAGGGTCTGTTTACTAGAATTAATAGGTTTAAAAAAGTCTCAACATTGGCTTCCCTGGTGGCTCTGACACTAAAGAATCTGCCTGCAAGGCAAGAGACCTGGGTTTGATCCTCGGGCCAGGCAGATCCCCTGGAGAAGGGAATGGCAACCCACCACAGTATCCCTGCCTGGAGAATTCCATGGACAGAAGAACCCAGCCAGCTACATTCCATGGGGTTGTAGAGTCGGACACAACTGAGCAACTGACACACTTTCGACATCGAATAGTAGCACGACCAAATAAAATAAGGTGATGTAAGTATTCCTTCTCTCAATACTTATTGAACTTTTTTTTTCATACTGGAAATACAAACAAAAAACGCAGTCCAGAGCTATAAGGAATTCAGTCTACTTGGAGATATTTGAACATGTCTAAGTAGTATCATCTGCTTCACCATTTGAGGAAAGAAATATGATCACACACCAAATAATTTTTTTTTCCAACTGATTATGTAGTTCTCTACATGCCTTTATTCTTTCTGATTTTCAAGTATCCTGAAGTTCATGTTGGCTAAGGGGATATATCTGAACTCTGAAATGTCATTACCTTTCTTTGGTTGCTAAAGCACGGTCTCATTGCTAATCATTATTCCTTCAGAGTATGATGAGTAGTTGTTCATGTTCCGGTGATGTCTCCTTGAGAGCGTCCTTGACCCAGGCTTCAGTGATGTGAACATCCTGGGGACTCAAAATGACAGCACTCTTGTTCTCAAGTTCAGCTTCTGTTTCTCAGCTGACTGGGTCATCTCTCAGTGTTCTTGACTTTGGCTTTTTGCCCTGAATTGCTTGTCTGTTGTATTGAGCCTTGGTCATTAGCCCAGACTCCTTCTTCCCTCATGGTTATTTCCCTGGAGATTTTCCTGGCAGTAGAAATAAGTCAGGACCACATTGTGCAACTACATTTTCTGAACTGTGATTCTCCTGAGAAAGTGAGTTCTCGGGCACTCCCCTCCCAATAGGCTTCTTTGTTTCTTCTATAGATTTTCTTACTAATTCCTTCATCAAGGATGATGATTGTGTATGTATACCAAAGTCATAGGGAAATACAGCTTTTAATAACTATATTATACTCTTTACCCATGGAATGAGCACTTCCCAATTGCCTTATATTTGCACTGAAGTAAAATGGTATGATAATAATAAAATTTATTATTATTAAGCAATATTTTTGTCTGTGCTCATGGATCTACAAGTAGCTGAATTTATTTTTCAATTCACTTTTATTTAGTGCTGGGTAGGAAGGATAATTTCTTGATATGTTAATTTTTACTTTGTTCATACTGCTTTTTATTGTTTCTCTCAAATTTCAAGACGGTATCCTGGATCTTTTGTGGTTTTTCTCTTTCTATTGGCTTTGATTTACCTAATTAATGAGAATATATTAGAATGTCCTAGAGAGAAGAAAGGATAGAGGAAAGTTGGATGAGACTTGAGTGAAAGTAGAATATCTGAAGAAACTTTGAGACTAAGAGAAGGGGTGGGAATGGCAGAAGTGATGGGTTCCTGGGGTTGGAGATCTATCCAGAGTAGATATCTAAGGCTACTTACATGCCAGATCTTAGAGGGGTGATTTCTATGCAAGTGGGGGACATCAAACACTAAGTGTACCAAAATTGCAATTCTGGGCCTGTGCTTGACTTGGAAACCCCAGGACTGCCCCTCTTCCAGAAAAAGTCCAGCTTAGACAGTGGGCATGTTGGCAGAGATAAGCATGGTCTGAAGACTATAGGACATTTCCAAAAATTCCCTTTATTTATAAGATTCCAAGTCTTTCATTTGCAATCCTGAGAAGATTGTGCTAATGGTCAAGAATGAATGTGATACTAGCCTGGCCAAGGGTGAACTTGAAGCAAATTAAATATCACTCAAAAATAAAGATGATGGCAAGAATCACCATGAGTTCAGCAACACTAGGACATTTTACTACTTTTAAGAGCATCTACACAAATCTGAGAATTGTTAATATATATGTTTGCAAGACATTTTATTCTCAATAAAGTTTATCTTTGATAGACTCCTTAAAAAAATAAAGTAACAGTTTTTTTTTTGGATCCAGTTATTAAAATCATATTTATCACTAACTGAAGATAAACTTTTTCTGGTGGGGCCTTCACAAAGGAGATAATACTTGAGGTGAATCTTAATGAATGAGTAGAATTTCATGACATGGAGAAGAGTATAGAAGTTTCTAGGAAGAGAATTTATTCTAAAGAAAGGTGTGAGAACAGAACATCTTGAAGTATCTTAGGTAATAGTAAGTGATCTAGTGTAGCTCTGTAGTAGAATGGTATGATAATAATAATAAAATGTATTATTATTAAGTGATATTTCTGTCTGTACTTGTGGATCTATAAGTAAGATCTACAAGTACAATCCACTTCTTTCTTGTAAGAAAGAAGGCTGTTTACAGACTTTACACAGTAGGTGAAGCCTCTTCATGAATACCTGGAATTTGTCTAAAGGACAATAGCATCATTTTTAAGTGGGTCATTTTTGTCATCATATATTTATTGTTTATTCATTCACTTTATTGTGTACCTTCTCTGTGGCATGCACCATCCTAGAGGCTTGAAATTACTAAATAGAAATACTGAATAGAAACAGAGTTCCTTCTAAGGTTCTAAATAGGAAGGAAGGCTGTAAAAACATCACCAGTTACATAATATAATGTTGGATGAGATAAATGCTAGATGGTAAAATAGTGTGGGGCAAGGGCATGGGGAATAATGAAGGATGTTTTATTAGCTGTGCAAACTAAGGGAAGCCTCTCTGGATAGAAGTAAGAGAGAAAATCATAAGAATATCTGACCCCAAAACAGTGTTTTTGCATGAGGTTTATGCTTTTGAAGGATAAACCTGCCTATCTCAAGGAGAACTGACTGTAGATGGGTAATAAGGAGACCAATTAGGATGTTATTGTTGTCTTCCAGGCTGAAGAGGAGGTGGCAGTGCAGCAAGTGGGGTAGAGGAAGTGCCCAGAGGCAGGTTAGGGGCCAGAAGGTAAAGAGCCTTTTCAGCAATACTGCCAAATAGGGTTTATTCTCTGGTCTACTTCTGCAGGCATGCAGAGTCAACTGGCCCAAGAGAACAGAGTTAGGCCATTACTGGCTTTTTACTGCAGTGTTTCCACTGCACATTCATACCTGTAAGCTGAGGAATCCCACCTTGGAATATGGAATCTGTGACATTAAGTCCTGGTGGATTCATGCTTCCTGGACCAAAAGAATACTGATGCAACACTTTATTTGTCTAGACTGCTACACTGCTGAGAGTATGCTCAGCACCAGCTTCAGCAGAAGCAGAGTAAAGTCTTTTCTCCTGGTCTCTGTCCCACTGCATAACTGGTTTTAATGTGAGGACCCTCTCCAGTCTTTTCAGAAGTAAATGAATTAAAAACATAGAGAAGAAAGTATAATTATAATGGTAACTTTTTTTGATCTAGTAGGACACACAGTTGATGTGATTTAGGCTTCAAGGAAGAAATAAGAAAGCAATTTTTGTTTTTTTTTTTAATTTTAATTTATTTATTTTAATTGGAGGTTAATTACTTTACAATATTGTATTGGTTTTGCCATACATCAACATGAATCCACCACGGGTGTACATGTGTTCCCAATCCTGAACCCCCCTCCCACTTCCCTCCCCATACCATCCCTCTGGGTCATCCCAGTGCACCAGCCCCAAGCTTCCTGTATCCTGCATCAAACCTGGACTGACGATTCACTTCTTATATGATATTATACATGTTTCAATGCCATTCTCCCAAATCATCCCCCCCCCCCTCCTCACAGAGTCCAAAAGACTTCTATACACCTGTGTCTCTTTTGCTGTCTCTCATACAGGGTTATCGTTACCATCTTTCTAAATTCCATATATATGCATTAGTATACTGTATTGGTGTTTTTCTTTCGGACTTACTTCACTCTGCATAATAGGCTCCAGTTTCATCCACCTCATTAGAACTGATTCAAATGTATTCTTTTTAATGGCTGAGTAATACTCCATTGTATGTATGTACCACAGCTTTCTTATCTATTCATCTGCTGATGGACATCTAGGTTGCTTCCATGTCCTGGTTATTATAAACAGCGCTGTGATGAACATTGGGGTACACGTGTCTCTTTCAATTCTGGTTTCCTTGGTGTGTATGCCCAGCAGTGGGATTGTTGGGTTGTATGGCAGTTCTATTTCCAGTTTTTTAAGGAATCTCCACACTGTTCTCCATAGTGGCTGTACTAGTTTGCATTCCCACCAACAGTGTAAGAGGGTTCCTTTTTCTCCACATCCTCTCCAGCATTTATTGCTTGTAGACTTCTGGATCGCAGCCATTCTGACTGGCATGAAATGGTACCTCATTGTGGTTTTGATTTGCATTTCTCTGATAATGAGTGATGTTGAGCATCTTTTCATGTGTTTGTTAGCCATCTGTATGTCTTCTTTGGAGAAATGTCTATTTAGTTCTTTGGCCCATTTTTTGATTGGGTCATCTATTTTTCTGGAATTAAGCTGCAGGAGTTGCTTGTATATTTTTGAGATGAATTCTTTGTCTGTTGCTTCATTTGCTATTATTTTCTCCCATTCTGAAGGCTGTCTTTTCACCTTGCTTATAGTTTCTTTTGTTGTGCAGAAGCTTTTAATTTTAATTAGATCCCATTTGTTTATTTTTGCTTTTATTTCCAATATTCTGGGAGGTGGGTCATAGAGGATGCTGCTGTGATTTATGTCGGAGAGTGTTTTGCCTATGTTCTCCTCTAAGAGTTTTATAGTTTCTGGTCTTATGTTTAGATCTTTAATCCATTTTGAGTTTATTTTTGTGTATGGTGTTATAAAGTGTTCTAGTTTCATTCTTTTACAAGTGGTTGACCAGTTTTCCCAGCACCACTTGGTAAAGAGATTGTCTTTTCTCCATTGTATATTCTTGCCTCCTTTGTCAAAGATAAGGTGTCCATAGGTGCGTGGGTTTATCTCTGGGCTTTCTATTTTGTTCCATTGATCTATATTTCTGTCTTTGTGCCAGTACCATACTGTCTTGATGACTTTGTAGTAGAGCCTGAAGTCAGGCAGGTTGATTCCTCCAGTTTCATTCTTCTTTCTCAAGATTGAAGAAAGTAATTTTTAAAAAGCCAAATATGCTGGTAAATATATTTACTAAAGCTGATTTTTTCCCCAAGCACCTATTCTATCCAATACAATTAACCTGAATGGATGAAATGATATAGTTCAAATCAAAATAATTTTTGAACAAAGTACCACACTTTTTATTAATTCCTAATAATACTGCACCCATTAAAGGTTTAGAAGAGAACAGGACAGATGCTGCTGCTGCTGCTAAGTCGCTTCAGTTGTGTCTGACTCTGGGTGACCCCATAGATGGCAGCCCATCAGGCTTCCCCATCCATGGGATTCTCCAGGCAAGAACACTGGAGTGGGTTGCCATTTCCTTCTCTAATGCATGAAAGTGAAAAGTGAAAGTGAAGTTGCTCAGTCGTG
Organism: Bos mutus; assembly: GCF_027580195.1. NCBI lineage: Eukaryota > Metazoa > Chordata > Mammalia > Artiodactyla > Bovidae > Bos > Bos mutus. The sequence goes on from NC_091625.1 coordinate 45,957,400, forward strand.
TCCAACTCTTAGCGACCCCATGGACTGCCTACCAGGCTCCTCCATCCATGGGATTTTCCAGGCAAGAGTACTGGAGTGAGGTGCCATTGCCTTCTCTGTAGGACAGATAACAATTAGTGAAAAATATTCAGAAAAGTCTCAGGAAGCACAGGAAGACAATGGGAGGGAGAGGGGTAAAAGGCTTTTGGAGGCAGATTGCACTGGGCAATGAGTGGGAATGTACATTTTGAGGAGTATTCCAGACCTAGTGGGGGTAGTTAACAGCATAGTCTCTCAGATCAGCCAGTTCGGTTTAAATTCTGCCTTCAGGAGTTCCTAGCCATTGCATTTGACAAGTTACTTAAATTTGCTGTGCCTCAGTTTCCACATCAGAAAAAGGAAATAATAGCTCTTAACCTTATAGAAACATTGTCAGGATCAAGTGAGATTTTATCACACAGTTTTTAATATAGAGATGGACACATAAGCATATTTAATATATTTTACCTATTTTTATTAGACTGGTAGTATTTGGAGACTGGATGTGGAGTATAAAAATACAAAGGAATAAAAAAGAGCCTTGAGTTTCTTATTTGATCCTCTTGGTTGCTGTTTCATTACATCTTTATACCAGAAAAAATACTTAAATCAGACAAAAGAAAAAAATAAGTTAAAAGAAGTGGTCTTGGTTTTCAATGCATTTATCTTGGGATTCACCACTTGTTGGTGTATGCGTCTATAGTTCATTCATTTTTACTGTTGCAATTCCATTTTATGGATAAATCAGTATGTAGAGTGGATGGGCATTTGGGTACTTCCTCAGTGGCTCAGCAGGTAAAGAATTGGCCTGCAATGTGGCAGACACAGGAGACTCAGGTTTGATCCCTGGGTCAGGAAGATCCCCTGGAGAAGAATGGGCAACCCACTTGTTTTCTTTCCTGAAAAGCCCCATGGACAGGGGAGCCTGCAGGGCTACAGTTCATGCAGTAGCAAAGAGTTGGACATGCCTGTGCACCAGATACACATATACATTTCCATTTATATATGGACATATGGGTCATCTTTATTCTGATATTAGGTACAGTGCTGCTATAAACATTCATGTTTCCAGTGCACATATGCATGGAATCTGGTTGGGTGTATGCCTAGAAGTGTTTGTAAGAACTACCCAGGCAGGTCTTGTACATACCATCTCATCTCACTCTTCTGGTCCTCTGGCTTTGCTTTCTCATCCACATTTCAACTCTAATTCAAGTGCCTTTTATTCTCAAATGCTAAACTAGATGCATGGGAAAAGGAGATTCTAGAAAATGTAGTTGTTGGTCTCTCATTTGTGATGCAGAGAAATTAAATATGGGTAGGGATGATGCTTAATTGATAACAGACAATACAGTATGAGCATATTTTCATTTCTAGTGGTCATATGGATATTGTATTTTGTGTTGTGTTTGTTGAATTATCTTGCCAATTATTTGTCTGCTAATCTTTTTTATTTGTAGATAAAATGTTTTGATATTCGAGATACAAACCTTTCATGAATGATAGGTTTTACAAATAGCTTTTCCTATTCTGTTGTTTGCCTTTTCTCTCTTAATGGTGTCTTTTAATGAATAGAAGTTCTTAATTTTAATGTACTGCATTTTAGCAATTCTTTCCATTATTGCTAGTGTCCATTATGAGCCATTTAACAAATCTTTCTCTATCATTTGTCCAAACTTTTTAAAAATTGAAAATAAAAGATTCTATTTTTAGGTATGTGTCTTGTAAACAGTCTTTTGTTATTTTATTTCCCTCTCCTTCCCTGAGTAGCTTGGTATTTTTATGCTGCATTTTGACTCTTATTGTCATTGCCCTACTATACAATACCCCCTTGACTAGTCAAAGTCTAATATAAAGAGTGCTTTTACCTTAAAAGTGCAAAAGTTCTAAAATTCTTTAACATCATTTACTGCCTGTTCAACTCATGTGTTGCGTCAAGTGTTGTAATTATCTATACCTGGTAAAATACCACAACACATGATCATTATTGTTTCATTTCATAAATAACATTGAGATTTAACCACATATTCCTTTTGCCTTTTCCTTCATTCTTCATTCCATTTGCATAGCTGTATTTGCTGGGTTGGGAAAACCCTTCAGAGAAGGAAATGGCAATGTACTCCAGTATTTTGCCTGGGGAATCTCATGAACAGAGAAGCCTGAAGGGCTACAGTCCAGAGCTATCAGAGTTAGACACAACTTAGCAACTAAAAACAATTTCAATCAATACTATGTTTCTTTTTTTCTGAAGTATTATCTTTGGGGTAGACTACTGATTAAAAAAAATTATAGGAATTTCTTTGCTTGAAATATCTTTTTTTTTTCCTTTTCATTTTTGAAAGCCTTATTTTGGTATAAAATGAAAGTTGTATTTACTTCCTCGGGAGTTGGTGATGGACAGGGAGGCCTGGTGTGCTGCGATTCATGGGGTCGCAGAGAGTCGGACAGGACAGCGACTGAACTTAACTGAACTGAGTGCTTTGAAGTTACCATTTTTACATATTCATCATGCTCTCGCTTCTACTTTATCTGCTTGGAAGTCAGCTATAAGTCTGATTGACTGACTCTCCTTTGGAGTTAATGAGTCTTTCTTCTCTGGCTTTAAAGACATCTTTTGGTTTTTGCTTTTTGGTTATTTTGCCATGGTGTACCTAGGAATGAGTCATTTTATTTTTGTTTCTTGGTGTTCATGGTACATTTTGAAATCTGCAGCTTGAATTTCGACATTTTGTTTATCTAGCCCTCTGAGTCTGTGGAAATTTGCTCAGAGTCAGTCACAGGTTCCACTGAGCTTCTGAGCCTCTCACCTGCCTCTTCTGGATACCTGCTCAGGTGTTCTGATCAGGCCCCTTTAGGACATAAGCAGTGCCCACCTTTCCTTCACTGATCTGCCTTTTTCTTCTATATTTCTCCCTGTAGTTCTTCACTGCCTTGTTATCTCTCTGAAAGGAATAAGAAATATAATCAATATAGTTCATTAAAATGCAGTATGGTAATTTGAAATGAATTTTATTTGCTCTTCTAGAGAGGCGAGCATATAAATCATAAGCTATTTATTTTCCTTTACAATTTTCATAAATGCATGAATATATAAAACATAAATTCTGTGTTTCAAACTGTAGCTTTAAATGTGTAAATAGAATACGAATGAGAAAGATTATCCTTGAGCACTAATAATTTTCTTTTTCTGATTTTGTTTGTGCATTGTTTCTAAGTAACCTTAAATGTATTATAGAGTTTTTAGTGGGTTAGGGACAATCTTTCAGTATAAGTTAATGTTTTCCCTAAGTAGGTTAGAGAAATGACACCCACTCTAACTTTGGAATTTAACTCAGATCTTAATTTAAGTCACCTTAGCATGCTGAAGTAAGTAATGGAGAGAATTCTTGAGAAAGCATCTTTTGCTAAATTTATATTTTGGTGTATCTTCGGAGGCCTGCTCTTCACACATAGTTTACATTCAGTGGCCTTGAGTAATCTTGGTTTACATAACTTTTTTTGTAGCAAAATGAATAAAGTAGTAGTTCTAAATAAATCAGTAGAAGACTTTATAGTGATTATGCCTCAGTTGGGGTACAGAGATGTATCTGCCATGTATTACTTCTCTTGTTTGATATTCATGTTTGAGACTAATTTCAGTTCTATTGTTTTTTACCAACAAATTAGAATAAGGTCATTCATGCTAAAATATAATCTAACTAATAATAACAAACATCCCTGTATTCAAGTAGCCTAAAATACTGTATTTGACTGAGCTTGACATTGTGAGGAAAGATTCTATTTTTGACATTTATTCCTACTGGAGAGTCACTTCATATAAGTCCACAAAATATTAAGGGCTTAATATTTTCTAAACTTGTTTTTCTTTCAGAATAAGTAAAACATTTGGCAGGTTTATTGAACTGTTGATACAGCATGATGCCTCAGGGAAACGAAAAATCTTTGACTGCACTAAAGTACTTAAAAATAATGACAGTTCACATCCTTAGTCAGGGCTGGGAATGCATATCAGGTAAGAAACAACCTTAAGAATGGTGCAGGATGGATGACTGAGAACCAGAGGAGTAAAAACTAGTTGACCTCAGCAATAACATACTGATTTTTAACTCTTTACCTTCTGGAGAAAACCATTTCTCCCAATGTACTGTTTTAATATTTTGTAAACAAAAAGGTGAACAATTAAACTATTGCTTTTCATATTTATCCAGCAGTTCTCCAAGAAGGGTCATAAACAGACTTATGACATTTTTATTAATCTTCACTTAATGATTTGGGCATTCCTATAGCCTTCAAGTTAGGTTGCAAAAATAATGTTCATGTATGATATTGTGAGATATTTATAGGCAAAGTACCTATCTCATGAGTTACTGTGTTTCCAAATTCCTTGAAAATCAGCTATTTGAAGTTCAGGTCTGGTATTAGGTGGAACTAAGTTCCTCTATGTATTTTGCAGATATCTCTTTTATATTAGAATTCACTGTTTTTTTTTTTTTTTTTTTTTTATATATTTCAAGCATTGAAATATTCATGGCAGATACGTATTCTTTTCGGGGTGTAGGGCTTCTGAGGGTCCCAGTCCTCCCTCTGGGGTTCCTGCCTGGTGCCGGGGGCTTGCACTGAAAGCCCCTTTCAGGTTCTGACAGCTGGGCCTTCTTTCTCAGAAGCCCCCACTTCTGCTTGTATTTGCATCTCATTAGCACCTCCGCGGCTGCTGGCAGCTCCGCCGCCTGGAGCCCTGGAACGCAGGCTGCAGGCTCGCCCAGGCCCTGCTCCCTGCCCCCTCTCTGGGGGGAGATGGGTGCAGCGATGCGCTCCCCCGCTACCCGCTTCCACCCCTCCGCACCCTTCACCCCGGCCGCCGCTTGGCTCCCACTGCGCGTTCCCATGGCAACCGGGTGCGGCACGGGTCGCGGAGCCCTGGGCCGCCCAGCTCCCCGCCCCGCCGCCCAAACTGGATCGGTGATAGGCAGGGCCTCAATCTCCCGAGATGATCGGCGATAATTGGTTTATGGAAATAGCGGAGGGGAAAAGGGAGCTCCCCGCCAAGCCTGCTCCCAGCCACCTGTCCTTCCTTTTTTTTTTTTTTCTTTTTTTAATTTCAGATACACACATGCTCCCCATCCTGAACCCTCCTCCCTCCCCCCTCCCCATAGAAGGGTAGAAGTTTTGGCTACAGCAATCAGAGCAGAAAAAGAAATAAAAGGAATCCAAATTGGAAAAGAAGAAGTAAAACTCTCACTATTTGCAGATGACATGATCCTCTACATAGAAAACCCTAAAGACTCCACCAGAAAATTACTAGAACTAATCAATGATTATAGTAAAGTTGCAGGATATAAAATCAACACACAGAAATCCCTTGCATTCCTATACACTAATAATGAGAAAACAGAAAGAGAAATTAAGGAAACAATTCCATTCACCATTGCAACGAAAAGAATAAAATATTTAGGAATATATCTACCTAAAGAAACTAAAGACCTATATATAAAAACTATAAAACACTGGTGAAAGAAATCAAAGAGGACACTAATAGATGGAGAAATATACCATGTTCATGGATTGGAAGAATCAATATAGTGAAAATGAGTATACTACCCAAAGCAATTTATACATTCAATGCAATCCCTATCAAGCTACCAACAGTATTCTTCACAGAGCTAGAACAAATAATTTCACAATTTGTATGGAAATACAAAAAACCTCGAATAGCCAAAGCGATCTTGAGAAAGAAAAATGGAACTGGAGGAATCAACCTACCTGACTTCAGGCTCTACTACAAAGCCACAGTTATCAAGACAGTATGGTACTGGCACAAAGACAGAAATATAGATCAATGGAACAAAATAGAAAGCCCAGAGATAAATCCACACACATATGGACACCTTATCTTTGACAAAGGAGGCAAGAATATACAGTGGATTAAAGACAATCTCTTTAACAAGTGGTGCTGGGAAATCTGGTCAACCACTTGTAAAAAGAATGAAACTAGAACACTTTCTAACACCATATACAAAAATAAACTCAAAATGGATTAAAGATCTCAACATAAGACCAGAAACTATAAAACTCCTAGAGGAGAACATAGGCAAAACACTCTCTGACATACATCACAGCAGGATCCTCTATGACCCACCTCCCAGAATATTGGAAATAAAAGCAAAAATAAACAAATGGGACCTAATTAAACTTAAAAGCTTCTGCACATCAAAGGAAACTATTAGCAAGGTGAAAAGACAGCCTTCAGAATGGGAGAAAATAATAGCAAATGAAGCAACCGACAAACAACTAATCTCAAAAATATACAAGCAACTCCTACAGCTCAACTCCAGAAAATAGATGACCCAATCAAAAAATGGGCCAAAGATCTAAATAGACATTTCTCCAAAGAAGACATACAGATGGCTAACAAACACTTGAAAAGATGCTCAACATCACTCTTTATCAGAGAAATGCAAATCAAAACCACTATGAGGTACCATTTCACACCAGTCAGAATGGCTGTGATCCAAAAGTCTACAAATAATAAATGCTGAGAGAGGTGTGGAGAAAAGGGAACCCTCTTACACTGTTGGTGGGAATGCAAACTAGTACAGCCACTATGGAGAACAGTGTGGAGATTCCTTAAAAAACTGGAAATAGAACTGCCTTATGATCCAGCAATCCCACTGCTGGGCATACACACTGAGGAAACCAGAAGGGAAAGAGACACATGTACCCCAATGTTCATCGCAGCACTGTTTATAATAGCCAGGACATGGAAGCAACCTAGATGTCCATCAGCAGATGAATGGATAAGAAAGCTGTGGTACATATACACAATGGAGTATTACTCAGCCATTAAAAAGAATACATTTGAATCAGTTCTAATGAGGTGGATGAAATTGGAGCCTATTATACAGAGTGAAGTAAGCCAGAAGGAAAAACATAAATACAGTATACTAACGCATATATATGGAATTTAGAAAGATGGTAACGATAACCCTGTATACGAGACAGCAAAAGAGACACTGATGTATAGAACAGTCTTATGGACTCTGTGGGAGAGGGTGGGAAGATTTGGAAGAATGGCATTGAAACATATGAAATTTCACTGGTTTAAATATCAGACTTTCCTTGGAAAATGAGTCAGTGAAGGCCAGTAATCATGTCATTTTTTTCTTGGTGAGCACATTTTTTTTAATATAGGGAGGGATAGGGTATTGCTAACTCTGTTAGTGTGTCTAGGGTGGTAGGAGACAACCAGAGGGAATCTGACATCTTCTTAGCAAAAATATTCTTATTCATTCATTAAGGATGCTGTACACAGCATGTGCTTCACAGGTGACTCAGTGGTACAGAATCTGCCTGCCAAGCAGGAGACCATGGTTTTGATCCCTGGGTTGGGAAGATCCCATGGAGAAGGCAATGGCAACTTACTCCAGTATTCTTGCCTTGGAAATCCCAGAGACAGAAGAGCCTGATGGGCTACAGTCTATGGTGTTGCAAAGAGTAGGATGCAACTTAGAGACTAAACAACAACAACAATAACATAGCATTCAGTTGGTGTTTAATAATTGATAAATAAATCAACTAAAGTTATGTTTGTAGGTAGACCATAACAGTCTTGAAGAAGGCAATGGCACCCTACTCCTGTACTCTTGCCTGGAAAATCCCATGGATGGAGGGGCCTTGTAGGCTGCAGTCCATGGGGCCGCCAAGAGTCAGACACGACTGAGCGACTTCACTTTCACTTTTCACTTTTATGCATCGGAGAAGGAAATGGCAACCCACTCCAGTGTTCTTGCCTGGAGAATCCCAGGCACAGGGGAGCCTGGTGGGCTGCTGTCTATGGGGTCACACAGAGTCGGACACGACTGAAGTGACTTAGCAGCATAACAGTCTATGATAATGATCTAAATAGCATAGTACTAGCCTGATCTTTTCGGAGAAGGCAATGGCACCCCACTCCAGTACTCTTGCCTGGAAAATCCCATGGATGGAGAAGCCTGGTAGGCTGCAGTCCGTGAGATCGCTAAGAGTCGGAAACGACTGAGCGACTTCACTTTCACTTTTCACTTTCATGCATTGGAGAAGGAAATGGCAACCCACTCCAGTGTTCTTGCCTGGAGAATCCCAGCGACGGTGGTGCCTGGTGGGCTGCCGTCTATGGGGTCGCACAAAGTCGGACACGACTGAAGCGACTTAGCAGCAGCAGCAGCAGCCTGATCTTTTGGTCCACAAACTATAGAACTCTGCAAAGAGGAAAAAGAAGTAGAGGAATAAAGTAATATAAGGGAACTTCCTGATCTTTTCCTGGGGACAAAGCTGATATTATGTATTATTTTGAAATATTTGGTGCCAGTCTATAAAATTAGACCTTTCTTTGTTCCTCCCCCAATATCTGAGAAACATACTAGTGTTTATAATTAAAAATTTGACATGGCATTTTGAAACCTCCAAGGTCTATCAAACTTAAGGTGAGATTGCAAAGCATCAAGAAGGCAAATTCTTCTAAACTTTTAAGTTATACAGTTTGAACATTTACAAGAGAGACTCAACTGATAATAAAAATTTATTGTCAGTTGTATTTTAAACAAATTAAAAAAATCTACAGATGCAAATATGAGTTGATGCCATACAAACACCTTGATATTACAAACATAGGCAATAAATTATAGAGTGAGATTTATTTCTTGAAAATGCAAAAGAATCCATCTGGAAACTATGATGAAAATCCTAGTAATTCAATGAGAGGACAAATTTTAGAAAGCAGTAATGATTAGAGCCTTCTAGATGAATAATGGTTGGTACTGGATAACAAATTAAAAATAAGCTTTCAGTCTTGGATAGTAGTAAGTGACATCCTTTGGGATGCTTATCCACAGACTGAATGTGATAAAGTTACAGACATGTCATTCTCAATATGACTGTGGGGGGTGGGCCTGAAGGTAGGTCACCCTGACTGAGAAAGTTTGGGTCATCTGAGGGGAATGTTTTGATCAACTGGAAGGAGATAACAGAAATAATTGTGTCTCTAAAGAACCAACTTCAGAGGAAATGTTCAAATAATAATATAGATTAAATTGCCAGGTCAAACCAATGAGAAATTATGGCTGTCTCTATTTCAAGATAGGCTGTAAACATAGCACCAAAATATTTACTTAGTTTTCTTTAAAATCATGAAATATAGAAGCAGTAATTGGCTAAGAAATACTATTTAATACCTTTTGCAGATGTAACTTACAGAAGTTACAGTTACTTACTTTTGCAGAAGTAATTTACTGGTAAGTTAGTATACTTCCTTGAGGGCGCTGTAGACTTTTGTCCACTAAAATATAAAAGCAAAATTTGGCTTAGAATGATAATGTGAATTCTTCTCCAAAAAATATGCCTTAAGATATTTGAAACTTTTTGCTTTACTTGCATTAAATTTTCATAATCATCAGCAATTTGTGTTGATAATCTGATCAATTTAATTTTCAATATTTCTTTTGGTATGTCTTTCTCTGTAATTGGCTAAACAAAATGTTAAAAAACTGACTGAAATTCACTCAATCATGTCTGACTCTTTACCCCAGGAACTATACAGTCCATTGAATTCTCCAGGCCAGAATACTGGAGTGGGTGGCCTTTCCCTTCTTGAGGGGGGATCTTTCCAACCCAGGGATGGAACACAGGTCTCCTGCATTACAGGCAGATTGTTTACCAGCTGAGATACCAGGGAAGCCCAAGAATATTGGAGTGGGTAGCCTATCCCTTCTCCAGTGGATCTTCCCAACCCAGGAATTGAACCAGAGTCTCCTGCATTGCAGGCAGATACTTTATCAACTGAGCTATCAGGGAAGTCCCAAAAAACTGACTGAGCTTTAGTAGAACTCTTTGTAGAAGCTTCCTATTTATATCATTAATCTCTCTCCAGAGCTTCTAATTATACTACTGTAAAAGTAGGTAGAAACTTCCATTAGAAACAAAAAATACCATTTAAATTGCAATCTTTCACTTTTTAAAGATCTAATAAAAGATCTATGTTACTATGCAACCTTCCGAGAAGACTACTTTAGAAAGCAGTTCAAGTTACTAAAACATTAACTGCATCAACCTTAATATTTATACATTTAATCCTCTAATATATGCTTTTCTACATGAATTATGTATATAGAATACATTTTTTGGTAACATGAGTTTTTTTCTCATTTTTATAGAATGAGATCAGATTGTAGGTAAAAAAGTTTATTGAAGCTCTTAGAAAATTTCAGCTAACTGGCTTCAAAAAGCTAAAATTTGATAATTCATTCTCCTCTGTCTCTTTGGGTTCTTATGTTTTCAAATTTCCATCCTCACTGCCCTCACCCTAGTTGAGTGATCAAAGGCATGGATGTTTTCTACCTCTCTGAGCCTGACAACTGGTACATAGTGTTTTGTCTTTCCCCACAAGTGATATGATTATTTTAAGACATTTCTAATTTAATGGAATTCTTTATTTCCTCAACAAGTTTATAGTGAAAAATATGTGTCAAGATTAATATGTGACTCTTTTTGCTTTCCTGTTTTCTCTCCTCTCATTCTGTGACACTAAATGACTATATTCAGTTTAATTATATATATATAATATAGTTTTGTAATTTCTTTGATTTTTATCATGCATATTGCACTCCAAAAAATTGTCAACCTTTCTTTGCTAGTCTATTAAACTTATTGTTTGAATAATAATGCTCCTCATATTAGCCATCTCAATTTTTAGAAAAGAAAGTAATTTCTTTATAAGAAGAGAACATCATGGATTGTCCTCCTTAATTATTTTGTGAAAAGTATCTAGTGTATTACCATTATCAGAAATTATCTATTCAGTGATGTTGAAAAGTGCTTATTTTCAAATAGTCAGTTTCATATTGTGAAATCAAAGAAGAAATACATTCATAAATGGAAACACTGGAAAGCCTTTAACTTTTAAAATGAGTTCATCTTCAATTTATAATTTAAGTCATAAAGAGGAAGATTCTAATAGAAAAGCAGTATTGCTAAGGTGTATTTAAGGAAGCTTACTTAATGATTTAGTTATGCATGTCTTAAGGGAATGATAATTAAAAATAAGTTTTAATTTGTTACCTCACAAGATTTCAAGTCACTTAGCAAAGTCTGAAGCTCTGAGAAATGTCAAATTGAGACTAGTTAAAATAGCTGACTATCAGAAGTGTCAAATATTTTGAAGTACAAGTGTAGTGTTAGAGTCTTGTTCCGCATGTATGTGAATGAATTTTAACATTATGGATTAAGACCTCACATTTTACACGTTTACTGTTGTTTTTATACCACTTATGGCATAAACACCCTGAGGGAAGTTGTCAGATTGTGGGATTTTTTTTCTTCATACACAGTTCACAGTTCTTTGTACAGTGTAGGGACATTTACACCACCAATGTTCTTAATAAAAACAGAATGAAGCAGCGCCTTATTCTCAAAGAAAATGCCAGTGACATGGTATTATTTTGAGAAAACAAAGTGAGGAAAAGAGGAAAACAGGAGGAAATGAGGGAAGATTTAATGAGGTATCTACTGTCAGGCCCTGGAAACACCATAACAAAGATCAAAAACCTGCCATAATCAAACTGTTTATCACTGACAGGAATGAAAATATGTCCATTACAATGATGGTTTTTCAAAGTCTTAGACTTTTTTGGAACTTAATTGGGTGTCTTTTTAATACTTGGAACTCAAGTTTGAAAAGATTCTGAAGGAGATTAAAAAATAGTCTAGCAACCCATCCGAATTTTCCCAGACTTGTTGAAAGATAAGAATTTTGAACTTGGATTCACATGCTGTGAATACTGGCATTCATTTGATATGACATTCTTGGTTATCTTTTTTAAAAACTGCATTTCTGGGGATTAGGCTTGGCTGTGTTTACAGAGACAGGATGGTATTACATAAAGAATTAAACATTGGATTATAAAATACATTTCTCCAGAGTTCATCTTCATGTTATGAATGTGATAAAATCATCTTTGCAGAACCCAGCCATGAGTATTTTTTTTTCCCCCCATAATGTAAGAGAGTCTAACCACGTATGACCCATTTCATTGCCTCCCAGTGTCAAAACAAGGCAGTGAGAAGTGGCAATTATCCAGACCGTTTACACCTGGGACTTTTCTGTCATTTTTATATCTCGCTTTCTGAGGTCAGTCTTTCTGAGGCTGAATATGCAGCTTTCCAAAGACAATACTCAGCTTATAAAGTAAAGTATTTTTTCCCTCTAAAATAGAGCTCTGTATTTTTACAGGAGACCCTCTTTACCCATTTACTCCTCATGGGGTTTCCATTATTGATCACTCTTTTTTTTTTTTTTTTCTCTAATTTTATTTTATTTTTAAACTTTACATAATTGTATTAGTTTTGCCAAATATCAAAATGAATCCGCCACAGGTATACATGTGTTCCCCATCCCGAACCCTCCTCCCTCCTCCCTCCCCATACCATCCCTCTGGGCCGTCCCAGTGCACCAGCCCCAAGCATCCAGCATCATGCATCTAACCTGGACTGGCAACTCGTTTCCTACATGATATTTTACATGTTTCATTGCCATTCTCCCAAATCTTCCCACCCTCTCCCTCTCCCACAGAGTCCATAAGACTGTTCTATACATCAGTGTCTCTTTTGCTGTCTTGTACACAGGGTTATTGTTACCATCTTTCTAAATTCCATATATATGCGTTAGTATACTGTATTTATGTTTTTCCTTCTGGCTTACTTCACTCTGTATAATAGGCTCCAGTTTCATCCACCTCATTAGAACTGATTCAAATGTATTCTTTTTAATGGCTGAGTAATACTCCATTGTGTATATGTACCACAGCTTTCTTATCCATTCATCTGCTGATGGACATCTAGGTTGCTTCCATGTCTTGGCTATTATAAACAGTGCTGCGATGAACATTGGGGTACACGTGTCTCTTTCCCTTCTGGTTTCCTCAGTGTGTATGCCCAGCAGTGGGGTTGCTGGATCAAAAGGCAGTTCTATTTCCAGTTTTTAAGGAATCTCACACTGTTCTCCATAGTGGCTGTACTAGTTTGCATTCCCACCAACAGTGTAAAAGGGTTCCCTTTTCTCCACACCCTCTCCAGCATTTATTATTTGTAGACTTTTGGATGCAGCCATTCTGACTGGTGTGAAATGGTACCTCATAGTGGTTTTGATTTGCATTTCTCTGATAATGAGTGATGTTGAGCATCTTTTCATGTGTTTGTTAGCCATCTGTATGTCTTTTTTGGAGAAATGTCTATTTAGTTCTTTGGCCCATTTTTTGATTGGGTCGTTTATTTTTCTGGAGTTGAGCTGTAGGAGTTGCTTGTATATTTTTGAGATTAGTTGTTTGTCGGTTGCTTCATTTGCTATTATTTTCTCCCATTCTGAAGGCTGTCTTTTCACCTTGCTAATAGTTTCCTTTGATGTGCAGAAGGTTTTAAGTTTAATTAGGTCCCCATTTATTTTATTCTGGGAGGTGAGTCATAGAGGATCCTGCTGTGATGTATGTCGGAGAGTGTTTTGCCTATGTTCTCCTCTAGGAGTTTTATAGTTTCTGGTCTTACGTTTAGATCTTTAATCCATTTTGAGTTTATTTTTGTGTATGGTGTTAGAAAGTGGTCCAGTTTCATTCTTTTACAAGTGGTTGACCAGATTTCCCAGCACCACTTGTTAAAGAGATTGTCTTTAATCCATTGTATATTCTTGCCTCCTTTGTCAAAGATAAGGTGTCCATATGTGCGTGGATTTATCTCTGGGCTTTCTATTTTATTCCATTGATCAATATTTCTGTCTTTGTGCCAGTACCATACTGTCTTGATAACTGTGGCTTTGTAGTAGAGCCTGAAGTCAGGTAGGTTGATTCCTCCAGTTCCATTCTTCTTTCTCAAGATCTCTTTGGCTATTCGAGGTTTTTTGTATTTCCATACAAATTGTGAAATTATTTGTTCTAGCTCTGTGAAGAATACTGTTGGTAGCTTGATAGGGATTGCGTTGAATCTATAAATTGCTTTGGGTAGTATACTCATTTTCACTATATTGATTCTTCCAATCCATGAACATGGTATATTTCTCCATCTATTAGTGTCCTCTTTGATTTCTTTCACCAGTGTTTTATAGTTTTCTATATATAGGTCTTTAGTTTCTTTAGGTAGATATATTCCTAAGTATTTTATTCTTTCCGTTGCAATGGTGAATGGAATTGTTTCCTTAATTTCTCTGTTTTCTCATTATTAGTGTATAGGAATGCAAGGGATTTCTGTGTGTTGATTTTATATCCTGCAACTTTACTGTAGTCATTGATTATTTCTAGTAATTTTCTGGTGGATTCTTTAGGGTTTTCTATGTAGAGGATCATGTCATCTGCAAATAGTGAGAGTTTTACTTCTTCTTTTCCAATTTGGGTTCCTTTTATTTCTTTTTCTGCTCTGATTGCTGTGGCCAAAACTTCCAAAACTATGTTGAATAGTAATGGTGAAAGTGGGCACCCTTGTCTTGTTCCTGACTTTAGAGGAAATGCTTTCAATTTTTCACCATTGAGGATAATGTTTGCTGTGGGTTTGTCATATATAGCTTTTATTATGTTGAGGTATGTTCCTTCTATTCCTGCTTTCTGGAGAGTTTTTATCATAAATGGATGTTGAATTTTGTCAAAGGCTTTCTCTGCATCTATTGAGATAATCATATGGTTTTTATTTTCAATTTGTTAATGTGGTGTATTACATTGATTGATTTGCGGATATTGAAGAATCCTTGCATCCCTGGGATAAAGCCCACTTGATCATGGTGTATGATCTTTTAATGTGTTGTTGGATTCTGATTGCTAGAATTTTGTTAAGGATTTTTGCATCTATGTTCATCAGTGATATTGGCCTGTAGTTTTTTTTTTTGTGGGATCTTTGTCAGGTTTTGGTATTAGGGTGATGGTGGCCTCATAGAATGAGTTTGGAAGTTTACCTTCCTCTGCAATTTTCTGGAAGAGTTTGAGCAGGATAGGTGTCAGCTCTTCTCTAAATTTTTGGTAGAATTCAGCTGTGAAGCCGTCTGGACCGGGGCTTTTGTTTGCTGGAAGATTTTTGATTACAGTTTCAATTTCCATGCTTGTGATGGGTCTGTTAAGATTTTCTATTTCTTCCTGGTCCAGTTTTGGAAAGTTGTACTTTTCTAAGAATTTGTCCATTTCTTCCACGTTGTCCATTTTATTGGCATATAATTGTTGATAGTAGTCTCTTATGATCCTTTGTATTTCTGTGTTGTCTGTTGTGATCTCTCCATTTTCGTTTCTAATTTTGTTGATTTGATTTTTCTCCTTTGTTTCTTGATGAGTCTGGCTAATGGTTTGTCAATTTTATTTATCCTTTCAAAGAACCAGCTTTTGGTTTTGTTGATTTTGCTATGGTCTCTTTTGTTTCTTTTGCATTTATTTCTGCTCTAATTTTTAAGATTTCTTTCCTTCTACTAACCCTGGGGTTCTTCATTTCTTCCTTTTCTAGTTGCTTTAGGTGTAGAGTTAGGTTATTTATTTGACTTTTTTCTTGTTTCTTGAGGTGTGCCTGTATTGCTATGTACTTTCCCCTTAGGACTGCTTTTACCATGTCCCACAGGTTTTGGGTTGTTGTGTTTTCATTTTCATTCGTTTCTATGCAAATTTTGATTTCTTTTTTGATTTCTTCTGTGATTTGTTGGTTATTCAGCAGCGTGTTGTTCAGCCTCCATATGTTGGAATTTTTAATAGTTTTTCTCCTGTAATTGAGATCTAATCTTACTGCATTGTGGTCAGAAAAAATGCTTGGAATGATTTCTATTTTTTTGAATTTACCAAGGCTAGCTTTATGGCCCAGCATGTGATCTATCCTGGAGAAGGTTCCATGTGCGCTTGAGAAAAAGGTGAAATTCATTGTTTTGGGATGAAATGACCTATAGATATCAATTAGGTCTAACTGGTCTATTGTATCGTTTAAAGTTTGTGTTTCCTTGTTAATTTTCTGTTTAGTTGATCTATCCATAGGTGTAAGTGGGGTATTAAAGTCTCCCACTATTATTGTGTTATTGTTAATTTCTCCTTTCATACTTGTTAGCATTTGTCTTACGTACTGTGGTGCTCCCGTGTTGGGTGCATATATATTTATAATTGTTATATCTTCTTCTTGGATTGATCCTTTGATCATTATGTAGTGACCTTCTTTGTCTCTTTTCACAGCCTTTGTTTTAAAGTCTATTTTATCTGATATGAGTATTGCTACTCCTGCTTTCTTTTGGTCCCTATTTGCATGGAAAATCTTTTTCCAGCCCTTCACTTTCAGTCTGTATGTGTCCCCTGTTTTGAGGTGGGTCTCTTGTAGACAACATATGTAGGGGTCTTGTTTTTGTATCCATTCAGCCAGTCTTTGTCTTTTGGTTGGGGCATTCAACCCATTTACATTTAAGGTAATTACTGATAAGTATGTTCCCGTTGCCATTTACTTTATTGTTTTGGGTTCGAGTTTATACACCGTTTTTGTGTTTCCTGTCTAGAGAATATCCTTTAGTATTTGTTGGAGAGCTGGTTTATTGATCACTCTTGACCTCTGCTTGCCCTGGTTCCCTTGCTGTGTGGGGAGAGGGAGATGGATGTGCATACATGGCTCACCTTATTTCTCCTATCCTTTGCTATCTGGCTGCTTGCAGGGAACATAGCTCTGACTTCTCTTGCCCATGTGACATATATGATATCCACATCCCTGACCTTTCAAGAGATTCCTGCTATTTCCAAGTTTGCTGTGAATGGTTTTGTAGATAAACCTAATTTCAGTAGTCTTCCTTATTAGGAAGACTATATTTTTCCTAAGCTAAGCTAAGCTAAGCCTTGTTCTACAAGTGACATGGCTGACATTTTTGATGAGCATCTTTGCCTGACTCCTTTGTCTCATTTGATTCACGTCTTGGGTGGAAAAAGCAGAAGTGTTATTCACTGGCTGGCTGAAAATCCTAACAAGTTAACCTTTACTGATATAGACTTAACTTTTAAGAAAACATAAACATCAGCCCATTAAAAAATATCAACATAGAATCTATGCATTTATCAATCTGGCCTTATGAAGTTTTAGCTCTTGCTAATCACTGTTCAGGTTATCAAGTGATCATAACTCTTAAATTTAATTCTTATTCAGCTGCATGCTTCTTTTGGACTTCATGTTTTGTTATTAAAAGCTCAATTTTATTCTAACCTATGATCCACTAGGATTCTAGGTATTTTGCTTCATGCTTATTTACTTGAAAAGAATCAACTGATCAGTGAAATCTGTATTTAACCCAGCCCTTTCCTAACAATAAAGCTAGATATGATATTTAAATATTCTGATAGCTTACCTTCATGCTTTGAGATTTCTCAGTATTGATGCTATTTTCCTTAAATGGTAGAATTTGACTTTCTTTGCCAGCTTAGACAATGCAAGATTTGACCTTTAATATTTCTTCCCCATTCCTCAGATGTTAGTTTCATCTTTTTCAAACTCTTCTAAGACCATAATTCCTTGACTTTGAAGCCTATAACTAGTACAAATGCTTTGGCTCATTGATTAACTTTTTAAGCTAGTTATTTATTTCATAGGAAGCAGAAGTTTCAGTAGTTGTCTTTTGCAAAAGACTTGAAAAAAAGGTCTTGTTCTACTTATTGAAAAATACATGCATTGTAAAAGAAAAAAAAATCAACACATAGAATTGCTGCTCATTAGAGTCAGACATGACTGAGCGACTTCACTTTCACTTTTCACTTTCATGCACTGGAGAAGGAAATGGCAACCCACTCCAGTGTTCTTGCCTGGAGAATCCCAGGGACGGGGGAGCCTTGTGGGCTGCCCTCTGTGGGGTCGAACAGAGTCGGGCACGACTGAAGTGACTTAGCAGCAGCAGCAGCAGCAGCAGCAGCAGCAGCAGCTTTTGCTATTTTTGACTTTTCCTGTGTCTAGGGTATCAAAAATTAACTGGAGAAAATATGTAACCCCACAGATTTTGTCTAATACAATTATATTCTGAGCTTTGTCATTTGTTTGGGGACTATCATTTGGCTATTCTTTATTCCTTGTTAACTAGTCATCATGTTGCTTGCATCAGTTCAGATATCTATCCTACTATTCAAACAACTTGCATCAATCCTCCTATTCAGTGCTGCAGTCAACCATGGTGGACAGGTTTGGGAAGGGTAGGGGTTGTGCCGGCTCCTTTGTTGCTGTATCTCTAGACATTAACACAGAAGCTAGAGCCAATGAACACCCTCCTCTTCACAGCAAAATATTTCTTTATCTTTCTTTCTTTATAAATTGCAAGTGACCCTCAGAAAACGTGGATTTGAACTGCATGAGTCCATTTACATAAAGGTTTTTTCCTTTTTCCAATAAATATAGTACTTGTGGGCTTTCCTGGTGACTCAATGATAAAGAATCCACATGCAGTGCAGGAGATGCAGGTCTGATCCCTGGGTCAGGAAGATCCCCTGGAGAAGGAAATGGCAACCCACTCCAGTATCCTTGTCTGGGAAATTCCAAGGACAGAGGAAGGAGCCTGGCAGGCTACAGTCCATAGAGTCACAAAAGAATCGGGCATGACTTTAGCAACTAAACAGCACAGTACTTGTATTTTAATTTTACAGATTTTTGTTCTTTTTTTAAATTGAAGTATATTTGATTTTGGGCTTCCTAGGTGGCACAGTAATAAAGAATCCACCTGCCAGTGCAGGAGATGCAAGAGACTTGAGTTTGATCTCAGGGTCAAGCAAATTCCCTGAAATAGGAAATGGTAACCGGTTCCAATACTCTTGCTTGGAAAATTCCACGGGCAGAGGAGCCTGGCGGGCTATAGTCCATGGGGTCACAAAGAGTCAGACGTGACTGAGCACACATACACACACATAGGTGATTTACAATGTTGTGTTAGTTTCATGTGTACAGCACAGTGATTCATTACATATATTTTTTTCCAGATTCTTTTCCATTATTGGTTATTGCAAAATACTGAGTATAGTTCCCTGTGCTATACAGTAGTCCTTGTTGGTTATCTATTTTATATACAGCAGTGTGTATGTTAATATCAAACTTCTAATTTATCTTTCCCACCCCTCTCTTTACTTTTTGGTAGCCATAAGTTTGTTTTCTATGTTTCTAAATTGACTAAATGTGGGGAAAATTTGTGTTTGATTAGAGATCACAATATGTAGAATCAGAAGGATTAGAGGTTGAGTCCTGATTCTGTCTAAACTATTTCAGCTTCCTTCCCTTGGGTGATAAATTTATCAATTTCTTGTTTCTGAGGCAGAGATAGCAGTTTAGGGATTTTCAACTGTGTGTGGCACCAACATCCCTAACTCCTGTGTTGTTCAATAGTCAACTATACTTACTTTCTTTTCACTTTGACAGAGGATTCTAGAGCTATTCCTCCTGCATGTCAGTCTTGGCTTTGTAGCCTCACTGATTTTTTACATTTTTCCATCTCTTCTCCATTAAAACTTTGTTTTTGTTTTAAAACATACTTTGATTTTTCCCAATATTAAACATATCTTATTCTTTTTTTTTAACTGGCACCTGTTCAATCAGATACTAAAACTATAAAATTACATGCCAAATGCAGCAACTTTGCGTCATGTTTCCCCTATACATTAGACACTCCCAGACAGCACACCCCATAGTGCGAGTCCTGCCTTTTTGACCTTTGTGAACTTGCACAGCCCTGCTCCTCTTCCCAAGCCTATATTTCTCTTCCTAGTCCTTTCTTTACTTATCATATACATTCTCAAGCCCTTTCACTTTTTCTTTCTTTTTTAAAACAATTTTTAAATTTATTTTTGGTTGTTCTGGGTCCTTGTTGCTGAGCAGGCTTTCTCTAGTGGCAGTGGGTAGGGGCTGCTCTCTAGTTGTGGTATGCAGGCTTCTCATTGCTGTAGCTTCTCTTGTTGCAGAAAACAGGCTCTAGAGTGCATGGGCTTCAGTAGTTGCAGGATAGGGGCTCACCAGTTGTGGCTCCTGAGCTCTAGTGCACAGGCTCAATTGTTGTGGCACCCAGCCTTGGTTGCCCCAAAACGTGGGATCTTCCCAGGCCAGGGATTAAAACTCTGTCTTCTGCATTGACAGGCAGATTCTTTACCACTGAGCCACCAGGGAAGCCCCTGTATTTTCTTTTAAAACCCTGATTCTTCTTATGAATTTAATTTCTACCACTCTATAGATGACTTCGACTTCTGTTCAGTTCAGTTGCTCAGTCATGTCCGATTCTTTGTGACCGCATGGACTGCAGCATGCCTGGTTTCCCTGTCCATTACCAAACTCCCAGAGCTTGCTTAAACTCATGTCCATTGAGTCAGTGATGTCAGCCAACCATCTCATCCTCTGTCGTCCCCTTCTCCTCCCGTCTTCAATCTTTCCCAGCATTAGAGTCTTTTCCAACGAGTCAGTTCTTCGCATTAAGGGGCCAAAGTATTGGAGTTTCAGCATCAGTCCTTCCAATGAATATTCAGGACAGATTTCCTTTAGGATTGACTGGTTTGATCATTGTAGTCCAAGGGACTCACAAGAGGCTTCTCCAACACCACAGTTCAAAGCATCAATTCTTCAGCACGCAGGTTTCTTTATAGTCCACCTCTCATTTCCAAACATGACCACTGGAAAAAGCATAGCCTTGGCTAGACGGACCTTTGTTGGCAAAGTAATGTTTCTACTTTTTAATAAGCTGTCTAGGTTGGTCATAACTTTCCTTTCAAGGAGTAAATGTCTTTTAATTTCCTGGCTGCAATCACCATCTGCAGTGATTTTGGAGCCCAGAAAAATTAAGTCAGCCACTGTTTCCACTGTTTCCCCATCTATTTGCCATGAAGTGATGGGACTGGATGCCATGATCTTAGTTTTCTGAATGTTGAGCTTTAAGCCAACTTTTTCACTCTCCTCTTTCACTTTCATCAAGAGGCTCTTTAGTTTTTCTTCACTTTCTGCCATAAGGGTGGTGTCATCTGCATATCTGAGGTTATTGATATTTTTCCCGGCAATCTTGATTCCAGCTTGCGCTTCCTCCAGCCCAGCATTTCTCATGATGTACTCTGCATATAAGTTAAATAAGCAGGGTGACAATATACAGCCTTAACGTACTCCTTTTCCTATTTGGAACCAGTTGGTTGTTCCATTGGAGAAGACAATGGCAACCCACTCCAGTACTCTTGCCTGGAAAAGCCCATGGACCGAGGAACCTGGTAGCCTTCAGTCCGTGGGGTCGTGAAGAGTCAGACACGACTGAGTGACTTCCCTTTCACTTTTCACTTTCATGCATTGGAGAAGGAAATGGCAACCCACTCCAGTGTTCTTGCCTGGAGAATCCCAGGGATGGCAGAGCCTGGCAGGCTGCCATCTATGGGGTCTCACAGAGTCAGACACGACTGAAGTGACTTAGCAGTAGCAGGTTGTTCCATGTCCAGTTCTAACTGTTGCTTCCTGACCTGCATACAGATTTCTCAAGAGGCAGGTCAGGTGGTCTGGTATTCCCATCTCTTTCAGAATTTTCCACAGTTTATTGTGATCCACACAGTCAAAGGCTTTGGCATAGTCAATAAAGCAGAAATAGATGTGTTTTTTTTTTTTAACTCTCTTGCTTTTTTGATGATCCAGAGGATGTTGGCAATTTGATCTCTGGTTCCTCTGCCTTTCCTAAAACCAGCTTGAACATCTGGAAGTTCATGGTTCCTGTATTGCTGAAGCCTGCTTGGAGAATTTTGAGCATTACTTTACTAGCATGTGAGATGTGAGTGCAACTGTGTGGTAGTTTGAGCATTCTTTTGCATTGCCTTTCTTTGGGATTGGAATGAAAACTGACCTTTTCCAGTCCTGTGGCCACTGCTGAGTTTTCCAAATTTGCTGGCATATTGAGTGCAGCACTTTCACAGCATCATCTTTCAGGATTTGAAATAGCTCAACTGGAATTCCATCACCTCCACTAGCTTTGTTCATACTGATGCTTTCTAAGGCCCACTTGACTTCACATTCCAGGATGTCTGGCTCTAGGTGAGTGATCACACCATCATGATTATCTGGGTTGTGAAACTCTTTTTTTTACACTTCTGTGTATTCATGCCACCTCTTCTTAATATCTTCTGCTTCTGTTAGGTCCCTACCATTTCTGTCCTTTATTGAGGCAATGTTAGAGATACCCTTGGTATCTCTAATTTTCTTGAAGAGATCTCTAGTCTTTCCCATTCTATTGTCTTATACTATAGAACAAAGACAAAGTTTAGAGTTAGAAAAACCTGTGTGTTAATGATAGCTTGTCGATATGAATATATCGTGGTCCTCAGCCCTTCTGAGCCTTAGTTTTTAATTCTAACATGGGAATAAAAGTAATAACTTTGCAGGAGTGCTTAAGGATTAAACATAATGTACATAAGCCATATGGGATATTATTCAATGATTCAACAGACATTTATTGAGCACCTACTATGTGTCAGGCACAGTTTTAGGAACTGAAGGTAGAGCAGTCAAAAGTATACACAAAAATCCCCACCCACTTGAGTTAATGTTCTTGTTTATAATACATGAATTGTAGCTATTTTTTACAGTCATAGTTATTATATTTTGCTTCCATGGCTCTTTGTCTTTTTCCTCATCGTCACCAAATCCATCTGTTCTGTTTCTTTACAATATTTTACAACTCTGTTCCTGCCTCTAACACCTTACAGTGTGCAAGGGTACATCATAGATACCACGTGTACCTTTATAAATACTCCAGTGGCTGATTTTAACCAGCTTTTAAGCCCCCTTAAGGCAAGTACTATGTCTTACATAAATCTCTTTCTATGCCAATGTTTTGTACTTAATATAACTTCAATAAGTCTTACTAAAGATAAATGAGGATTGTTCTATAGTAAAATGCTTTTCATGTAACTTAGTTATAGAAATTGACTGTATGCTATGATTTAATTGCCTCATAATAAATAAATTATTTTCAGTTAGGAATAAGAAACAACCCTTACTCTTAAAAGATGTTTCTTTTACACAATATGTAAACAATTGGTTGACAGTTTATTAAAATAAGTATAAATTCAATTTAAATTATTCTTGGTGGTAAAGTATCTGCTCTTTTCATTTTTTATATCTTATATTTGTAAAAACAAACCCCTCCCCGCAACAGTTGATTATTCACTTATTTTCTAACAGGCACAGCTTTTCTCTTCTTCCCCTTTCCCTTCTCTCAGCTTCCCCCCTTTGCCCTCTCTGCCTTCCCTTCCTCTCCCTCCTCTTCTGAGACATCCTGAGAAATTGAAACCTTCTTTTTTAAAATCTAAGAGATACTAATTTCCCTTGTGAATTTAACTAAAGAATCATGTGAGTAAACTTGTAAAAAAAACCAAAATGCCAATGAACTTCTACCTAGAGCATTTAGCCAGGAAGCTGGAGTTCTGAGTTCCCCTTCACCTCCCACCCCCATGACAAGGTCTCTCCTCTCCTTCCAGCTGTGGCCCTGCTGTTCTTAGATGACCTCTGACATATACTGATCTTGTTAGCTTTTAAATTTATTTCATCCAGCTATTGTCAGCATGAGCAGGTTTCCTACTCTTTTCTTATATTTTCTCTTCATCTACACTTCAGTTTGCTTATTTAAACAGTTTAACTTCCTGTAATGTTGTCACCATAGTCTGAATGGTTGTCAGTCATTTCCCATTCTAAAATACCATATAGACTCTAGTATAATAAGCTGGAAATAAAATTTTACAACCAGGACCATTAAAGATGTAGAGTGCCATTGAAACAAATAATAAATAGGTTCTTTTAAATTAACCAATACACGCTTTTTTTGTAGTAAATGCACCATATAATTACTATAGTTTTATATTCACAAAGCAGAAAATATGCTTTATATAACAGTTTTGCTTTAGTAAATATTGTATAGGATGATTAAAAGAATTAATTTACTTGCAGCCTGGGTAGATCCATGAAACTAAAAACATGATTGTAAAATATACTCTGAAGCAATGGGAACATGATCTTGATTAAGTTTTTCTCTTGTTACTTAAAACCTGTATCTGCTAAGTCACTTCAGTTGTGTCCTACTCTGTGTGACCCCATAGACAGCAGCCCACCAGGCTCCCCTGTCCCTGGGATTCTCCAGGCAAGAACACTGGAGTAGGTTGCCCTTTCCTTTTCCAATGCATGAAAGTGAAAAGTGAAAGTGAAGTCGCTCAGTTGTGTCCAACTCTTCACGACCCCATGGACTGCAGCCTACCAGGCTCCTCCGCCCATGGGATTTTCCAGGCAAGAGTACTGGAGTGGGGTGCCATCGCTTTCTCCTAAAACCTCTATAGTTAGCAGCAAATTGTTAGAAAAGTAGATAACCTGAATTGTACTTTAGGGTCAAAACTAGTGCTAAAACAATCACTTCAAAGGAGGATAATAGCAAGATAGTTTTCCATAAATATTTTTGTTTTAAAATGGGAGTACATTTCATCATTGTGCTTAAATGATAAGAGTAGAATTTCCTTTTCCCACAGGTACTTGTTTTATGTGCTCTGGTATTATTTTAGATATAGAATAAAGTGAATTCTTTGGAAATATATGTGATTTTGAAAGTTCTCAGACAAGCATGAAACCACAGTGTGTGAAAGCAGGAAGCACAAAACTAATGGAGCAGAATTCATGGTCTGTTTTCTGTGCCTCTTGAATGATGTTTTTATGAGGCCATTTTCTTCAAAGAATGTATCATAACTATAGCCAAGAGCACATACACTTACCACACGGCTGTGTGGTATGATCTAAGAAATGCATTTGCATTGGAGACTGAAGTTTCTGAAAAGATCCCCTCCGGTATGCAACATTCTTTATGGCAACCACTTCCTAAAATTGTTGTTTGTGTGAGTAACATTTCAGTTTTATAATAAGACATATTTTTCAGGAGAAAAAAAAGAAAAAAATATTTCAGACCAATTTGACATTTATCTGTGCAATTCTAGAAACAAATGCATTTTCCTTGATTGGATGAAGGGACTCAGTGGTTCTTGGGTATTAAGGAAACACTGTTTTAGAGACAGGAGGATGCATCCTTACCCTAAATGAGCCCCCACTGGTCCATCAATATCTCCTTAAATTTAATTCATCAGTATAATATAAATAGAAAAACAAATGGCCCTTAAAATATCTGTCATGTTGCAGACTGCTAGCATCCGTAACTGGTGCCATGTGGCAGTTCAGTGATTAAAATGATTACAGAACAGGTGGCATTCAGCATTACCAGAGAGACCACACATCAGTCATTCAAGAACAGGAGTCAATTAAGCTTGTCTATTAAAATGCATCACTGTCTGCAGTCTTGAGCTACTTCTAAACTATAATTTAAAGACCACATATTCTCTGGAGGTTTTAGGAATAACAAAAATAATGCTAATGTTTGAAATGTCCCTTTTATTACCTGTACATCATTAGTGTAACAACTACCATCAGTTCAGTCTTCCAGATTTGTGAGTCATCATAAGACAGAGAAGCAAAGGACAGTGATCAGCCTAAACTAAATCAAAGTTTTTAGTTTAAAATCCATTTCCATAGTTTTTTGAACTGTGAATATATGTCATTTCGTTGAATTCTCTTATTCAGTGGGAATTCTGATTAATTTGCTGGCCTTTTAAAACAAATTGCATGTAAAAACTCCTAACACTTTTTATGGAGCACAGGGATATATTTGTTAGCTCTTTCTTAATAATGATAATGCATCTGGCTTTCTGGTACTGTCCTTTTTCCACGTATAAAGTTTAGGTTGCTACCTTGGAATTATATTCAGAAAGCGTCATACCTCAAAATCACTTGTTCACAATTCAATCCTATCCTCCCCTTTCACTCTTTATTATTTTCCCCTGGCATTCTTGGTGGCATACCTCATCTTTCAGGAACTGAGGCTTAAAACTTTGGAGTCAGACATAATTGACTGATTGTAACTTCTTTGGATAAAATTTCAAATTTTTAAAACATCTTCAAAGAGTACCACCTTTGTGCCAGTTGTCCAGATTCAGGTATTTTTCAAATTTTGCCTCATTTTTATTATTCTCTCTCTTTTTCTTTTTCTCTTGATAATACACCTAACTTGAAACATGTTAAACTAAGCTATGTCCCTTTGCTCCAAAACACTTCCAATCTACTGTCTAACAACAAGGATGATATTGTATATCACCAGAGTATAATTAGGTATAATATGAGTGTGACATAATTATTTGATAATATAATTGTCAAAGTGAAACAAAATTAATATTGATAGAGTACTTTTATCTGATGCATGTGTTTTTGATGGCCCAAAATAAAATCTGGAATCTTGTGTTGCATTTAATTTCCATCTCCTTTTATCTATTGTTATTGTTGCTGTTAGGAGGGCTATGGAAGAGATACTGATATTCCAGTATCAGTGCTCAGGAGAAGCAGTGTTCTCATGGGACAGTGAAACTTCAGTTAGACTAAGGACAGGGAGGCCTGGCGTGCTGCAGTCCACGGGGTCACAAAGAGTCGGACACGACTGAGCAACTGAACTGAAGGAGACAAAAGAAACATTAGAGGTGCTGTGACAGGAGGATTTAAGGGATTTGCTAACAATTAGCTCTGAATTTCAGAAGACCAGTGGAAGAATTCTGGGAGTTGGGAAGTGGTGGAAGGTTGAGGAGGGGATATGCAGAACAATACGAGATAAGATGTGAAGGGGGCAACTTGAGCTTCTTGTGAAGAGGGACACAGACAGGGGGAAGGGGTATAATGAGATAAGTAAAATGAAGTCTTGGTGTCTTGCCAGGAGCACTCAGACTCTAGAACTTCCATGTGGCTCCAGCAGGGGAGGCTGGACTTGGGACAGACTGACTTCATGCTTATGAGCTCCTTCATGATTTCTCAAGATAGAGGCAGGAATGTTAAATGTATTTACTGTTTCTTCTAGCAATTCTGCTTAGGAATGGAGGATGGACTAATTTAAAAATAATGTACTTCTTTAATTTTTATTATGACTGCTTTCTCTTTTGACTACAAAGAATATTGCTGGATACTCAAAAGAAAGAAGTACTTAAGACACCAAATAGATAATTCCTAATAATAATGACTCAGAGGAGGCAATGGCACCCCACTCCAGTACTCTTGCCTGGAAAATCCCATGGACAGAGGAGCCTGGTGCGCTACAGTCCATGGGGTCGTGAAGAGTCGGACACAACTGAGCAGCTTCACTTTCACGTTTCACTTTCATGCATTGGAGAAGGAAATGGCAACCCACTCCAGTGTTCTTGCCTGGAGAATCCTAGGGACACTGGAGCCTGGTGGGCTGCCATCTATAGGTCGCACAGAGTTGGACACAACTGAAGTGACTTAGCAGCAGCAACAATAATAATGACTAATGAAGAATCCCTGTGACCTTACGAATTGAAACTAAAGCCTTTTCTTCAGTTCAGTTCAGTTCAGTCGCTCAGTTGTGTCCGACTCTTTGCGACCCCATGAATCGCAGCACGCCAGGCCTCCCTGTCCATCACGAACTCCTGGAGTTCACTCAAACTCATGTCCATCGAGTCAGTGATGCCATCCAGCCGTCTCATCCTCTGTCGTCCCTTTCTCCTCCTGCCCCCAATCCCTCCCAGCATCTGAGTGTTTTCCAATGAGTCAACTCTTCGCATGAAGTGGCCAAAGTACTGGAGTTTTCTTACAACATATTAATTGATTAACTTTACTATTCTTTCTGTTTAAATAGAAAAGCCTTTCTTATCTAAGGACATAAAAGATTGCTCTAGTTAAATAAGAGAGATTAACATATATCAAAGGAAAGGCTGGTATTTGTTTCACAAGAAGCTTAATATAACTTATATTATAACAAGGTATGTATAATACATAGAAAAGTATATTTAGACTCCAGAATTTACATTTAATTACAAAATTGGTGAAGAAAAAAATCAGGAACTAAAAAAGAACACATGTTTAGATAAAAACTTCTAAATCTACATTTTAGGGAAATTAAAAGTTCTATCTACCTATTAATAACACTGAAGTTTACAAGATTATATCATGTATGTATTATTAGTAGGCAGTAGAATGAGGAGACAAGGATTACCTTAGGTTATATACATATTTTTCCTCTGTAAAATTTGTTTTACCGTGTTCATATATTACCTATTCAAATTCAATGAAAAATGAACTGCATTTGCTTAGCAGTGTACAAATCAGCTGTCCTGGTGTTTAAAATTCTCCAGTGCTGAGTATTCTATATGCCTTATTTTTGGTCATCCTCACAGTATCTCTTTAAAAATACATTGTTATTCCTATTGTTTTTACAGGAGAGAAGACTGAAGTTTATATAGATTGAGCAAATTGCTTAAGATCACACAGCTAGGAAGAAGAAACCCAGACTCTGAATTCAGGAGTCTTTATGTCGCTCTCAGAAGGGACTGTCAGGAGCTCAGCCAGTTGGAGGAGAGAGCTGAACTATTGAGGCTGTGTTGTTGTTGTTCAGTTGCAAAGTTGTGTTTAACTTTTTGTGACCCCATACATTGCAGCATGCCAGGCTTCCTCGTCCTTCACTATTTCCCCAAATTTGCTCAAACTGAGACCATAAATGATGCCATCCAACCATATCCTCTGCTGCCCTCTTCTCTTGTCCTCGGTCTTTCCCAGCATCAGGGTCTTTTCCAATGAGTCAGCTGTTTACATTAGGTGGCCAAAGTATTAGAGCTTCTGCTTCAGCATCAGCCCTTCCAATGAGTATTCAGGGTTGATTTCATTCGGGATTGCCTGATTTGATCTCCTTGTGTCCAAAGGACTCTCAAGAGTCTTCTCCACCACCACAATTCAAAAGCATCAATTCTTCGGTGCTCAGCCTTTTTTATGGTCCATCTCTCACATCTGTACATGATTACTGGGAAAACCATAGATTTGACTATATAGACCTTTGTTGGCAAAGTGATGTTTCTCCTTTTGAATATTCTGTCTAGGTTTGTCATGGCTTTTCTTCTAAGGAGGAAACATCTTTTAATTTTGTGGCTACAGTCATTGCAGTGATTTTGGAGCCCAAGAAAATAGAATCTCTTTCCGGTTTTTCCCAGTCTATTTGTCATGAAGTAATGGGAGCAGATACCATGATTTAGTTTTTTGAATGTTGAGTTTTAAGCCAGATTTTTCACTCTCCTCTTTCACCCTCATCAAGAGACTCTTTAGTTCCTCTTCGCTTTTTGCCATTAGAGTGGTATTATCTGCTTATATGTGGTTGTTGATATTTCTCCTGGAAATCTTAATTCTAGTTTGTGATGTATCCAGTCTGGCATTTCACAAGTTAAATAAATAGAGTGACACTACGTAGCTTTGATGTACTCCTTTCCCAATAATGAACCAATTCATTGTTCCTTCTCTGGTTCTAACTATTGCTTCTTGACCTGCATGCAGATTTCTCAGGACAGGTAAGGTGGTCTGGTATTCCCATCTCTTTAAGAATTTCCCACAGTTTGTTGTGATCCACAGAGTCAGAGGCTTTAGTGTAGTCAATGAAGCAGATGCAGATTATTATTATTATTATTTTTCTTTTGGAATTCCCTTGCTTTTTCAATGATCCCACAGATGTTGGTAATTTGCCTTCTGGTTTCTCTGCCTTTTCTAATTTCAGCTTGTACATTTGGAAGTTCTCAGTTCACATACTGGTGAAACCTAGCTTGAAATATTTTGAGCATTACCTTGCTAGCATGTGAAATGAGTGAAATTATACAGTAGTTTGAACATTCTTTGGCATTGCCTCTCTTTGAGGTTGGAATGAAAACTGACCTTTTCCAGTTCTGTGACCATAGCTGAGTTTTGAGGCTAAGAAGAGCCATTAAAGCAACAAACAAAAAGCTTAAGGAGTTGAGTGCTCTATCACTTACTGCTCTAGTCTAAGTAGGAGGCTGAAACTGGAGAAAATACCAATTGCCTCTGTTCCATTTCCCCACAGGGAACAGCACACAGCATCCATGGACTCATTCAGGGTCAATTGGATTGGCACAGTGTGAGGGGCATCTCGTTGTTGACAGAGCACAGAACAAAAGGCTCTGGAAGTTTTTTGTCTAGGGGAGCTTGAGGCGGGAGAGCTTGGAGGAGAAAAGTACTGGGTACTCAGAGTAGGACAAAGTATCTTCAAGACCTCTGCCCAAGGTCTCAAATAAAATAGACCTCGGAATGAAGGCACATGGACTAGCTAGGAAATAAAGAGATGAACCCTTGACTGGCCAGGGGTGCTTGAGTCCATGGCAGCAGCTCCCTTCAGAGACCACAGTGCATTTTGTATGCACCAAACTTGGTGTGGGTACGACAGCCTTCCTCTATAAGGAATGCCAAGTAAAATCTTTGTAATTTCCTGTGGTCAGATCTGAGAAATCATACAGACTATTCAGGGACCTCATATCCTGTACACAGAACACAGCCAGATATGAACACCTTCCTCTGTATATTTCTACATCTTGCCTGACTCTGCCACCTCTTTATCTAAGGCTGGTCCTTCTACCTGTTCTAAGGACTTAGGACCTATTAATTATAGCCTTTTCCTTATTTAACTTTTCTCTCAAAGGAATTTCAACCCTAAACATTTAAAGAGCATTAAGTATCTTCCATCTTAAAAAAGAACAGGCAAGCTGTCATCGGATGTGTTTTGCTGATGCAATTTACTGGCTGACTGTTTGTGGCATCAGTAACCTTAAATTATTTCCTGATCTTTCTGATATCTTCCAAGTACACAAGTTGACTGGCAATGAGACCATAAAAAATAGAACTGTGTGAAAATGAATAGAGTTTAAATTAAATTGAATGGCAATATTTAAGGTCTTTTATAAACTTTTGGTTACAAAAATGTGAACACAGTGAAAAATATGACTTATTTCCCTTTAGTAAATTTTCTGAAATTTCAGATCCAAGTTTACTGCCCTCCAAATGCACTGTTAAATAACATTTGTACTCAGACTGAAACCCCCTCATTAAAGCAATCTTTGGATTTTTACCATTTATATTTATAAATCTATGTGAAAATCTACTCTATTATTTATTTATATATACATATTTAATAAATATGTATGTATTATATATCTTACTCATATGATACTATTTACAATATTGTAAAGTAATTAGCCTCCAAGTAAAATATATAAATTTAAATTAAAAAATAAATAAATAAATGAAAATAAATAAATAAAATTATATTTAAAAAATATTTGAAACATGATGTTAGGATATTTCTGAATCTTCTCACTGAAGATTCCTAGTGCCCTCCATTGATGCCTTTTCCACTAGTCCACAAAACTTTCTTTTAGTTCATTTCTTCAGAGTATTATTCCATTTTAAATGATACTAAGTGGGAAAAGTTTTAATTGCTCTTGCTGTGTTATCTCACTAATGTGACACCTTCCAGTGACAGTTACCTGCATTATGGAAAACCTGATATTAGAAGGCTAGCGGGAGATATATCTGCTTGAGGCTACACCTCTAAGTAAACATTAAAGGTGGTGGATAGAGAAGCCTTCATTCTCAGGCATAGTGGTAACATTATGCAGAGACAGAGAGAGATGACAAGGATTTGGTTGGGGGAAATTGAGACAAAGTTGGACTGAAGGATTCAATTTGAACTGTGATGCATTTCAAAGGTGGCAATTTACCTCTGAGGGTAGAAACTGGAAGTGTGTTTTTGGTTAGAGCACTGACCCTTTGGTGGGGTTATTGATTTTGTGGGCCAGCATCTAGAATTAAAGAGTTCTCTCAGAGATCAATATGAACAGAGAGGAAGGGAGACCCTGACAATTTTCTGCTTTGAGACTGGATATTATCTAAGGGAGTCAAATAGTTAGGGTCTATATATTGATGGTAATCTAAGTTTTAGCATACAAGTAGTATTGTTTGTTTAAAAAATGATGTCCTTCTGTGGAAGCAAGTAAGTAGGAGGGAGAAACATCCTGTTGATTCTCACCTGGAATTCTCCTCAGTTGCTACCTTCATGCTTCACTGACTGTTGATGCTGAAAAATCCTTTCAGCTGGGAAAACTCCTTCACTTTCACAGTTTAGTACTATTACTGAAAACCATGGGGGTTTTCTTACTTCCATATTAAAATGTAAATATTTGATACCACTTCCTTTCTGGAAAGAGTCAGGACACTAGAATTTTGAAAAAGGAATAAGATAATTTATATGGACTGGGACAGGCACAGGGAAGGAAGCTGAGTAAACTAGAGATACTTAGCTACAACAAAGTTTAATCTAAATCAGCAGATGAACATGAGATTCTTTCATATGTGCACTCATAACATTCATTCAGCAATTATTTAATAATTCACCTACAACATGCCAGCCAGTGGATTTATAAGAGGTTTATGGAGGAATTGACTTCTGTCATGAAAGCTATACAGTGAACTAAGATTTACATTAACACTTAAATTTGTCCTAAATCTTAGAATGGAAAGTTCAATTCAGCTCAGTTCATATTCAATAGCTTTTTCTCCCAGGGCCCAACAATGTGGCCCAGTTAGAATATGCCTAATTTCTAATTACTGTATTTTAGAAACAGTTTCATGATTTTGATTCTGATAATATAATGATGCCACAGTTCAGTTCTGCCCTTGATGATAAGCACTACATCTGATTGTATTGTATTATGCTTAGTTGCTCAGCCTTGTCTGACTCTTTGTGACCCCATGAAGGGGTCCACCAGGCTCCTCTGTCCATGGGGATTCTCCAGGCAAGAATACTGGAGAGGGTTGCCATGTCCTCCTCCAGGGGATCTTCCCAACCCAGGGATTGAACCCAGGTCTCCTGCATTGCAGGTGGATTCTGTACCATCTGAGGCCACCAGGGAAGCCCATGAATACTGGAATGGGTAGCCTATCCTTCTCCAGAGGATCTTCCTGACCCAGGAAGAGTGCCCCAAACTCAAACTTGTCTAGGGGCTCTTTATTGTTGTAAAGTTGACAGGCTGTGTGTTTAGAAACTATTAATTTTACCTATAGAGTCCTCAAATACACTCCTTGGCCTGATAATATATTTAGGGTCTAAATACATTAGGATGGGGAATCCCTGACAGTCCAGTGGTTAGGACTCCAGGCTTCCACTGCAGAAGGCCCAGGTTCAATCCCTGTTTGGGGAACTAAGATCCCATAAGCTGCATGGCACAGCCAAATACACACACATATGTATTAAACACACACACATATATACATATATAAACACATATAAAATATATATGAAAGAAAGTGAAAGTGATGGAGAAGTCGCTCAGTTGTGTTTGACTTTTTGCAACCCCATGGACTGTAGCCTACCAGGCTCCTTTGTCCATGGGATTTTCCAGTCAGGAGTACTGGAGTGGGTTGCTATTTCCTTCTACAGGGGATCTTGCTGACCCAGGGATCGAACCAGGTCTCCCGTTTTGCAGGCAGACACTTTACCCTCTAAGCCACCAGAGAAGCCCTAAATATATATATATTCAGTTCAGTTCAGTTCAGTTGCTCAGTTGTGTCCGACTCTTTGTGGCCCCATGAATTGCAGCACGCCAGGCTTCCCTGTCTATCACCAACTCTCGGAGTGCACCCAAACTCATGTGCATTGAGTCTGTGATGCCATCCAGCCATCTCATCTTCTGTCATCCCCTTCTCCTCCTGCCCCCAATCCCTCCCAGCATCAGGGTCTTTTCCAATGAGTCAACTCTTCGCATGAGGTGGCCAAAGTACTGGAGTTTCAGCCTCAGCATCAGTCCTTCCAATGAACACCCAGGACTTGTCTCCTTTAGGATGGATTGGTTGGATCTCCTTGCAGTCCAAGGGACTCTCAAGAGTCTTCTCCAACACCACAGTTCAAAAGCATCAATTCTTCAGTGCTCAGCTTTCTTCACAGCCCAACTCTCACATCCATACATGACCACTGGAAAAACCATAGCCTTGACTAGACGGATGTTTGTTGACAAAGTAATGTCTCTTCTTTTTAATACGCTATCCAGGTTGGTCATAACTTTCCTTCCAAGGAGTAAGCATCTTTTAATTTCATGGCT
This sequence comes from Bos mutus, assembly GCF_027580195.1. Classification (NCBI taxonomy): domain Eukaryota; kingdom Metazoa; phylum Chordata; class Mammalia; order Artiodactyla; family Bovidae; genus Bos; species Bos mutus. The sequence continues at coordinate 45,991,407 of NC_091625.1, forward strand.
GCAGTCACCATCTGCAGTGATTTTGGAGCCCAAAAGAAAAAAGTCTGACACTGTTTCGTTTCCCCATCTGTTTCCCATGAAGTGATGGAACCAGATGCCATGATCTTTGTTTTCTGAATGTTGAGCTTTAAGCCAACTTTTTCACTCTCTTATTTCACTTTCATCAAGAGGCTTTTTAGTTCCTCTTCACTTTCTGCCATATTAAGATGAAATAATATATTAAGATGCTCAGTTCTGAGACCACCTGCCAATTCATAGCTCTGTTTGGGGGTGTGACCTCACAAGAAGTTGTTGAGATGATCCATTACTAGACTTCCATTTAAGTCAGGGACTGAGCCCAAACCAGAAGAATGGTTCCCTGTGTGTAATATGACCATGATTAATCAGGCCATATTATTTTTGCATGAACAGTTCTGTTACAGTAAAATGTTGCTATAATATGATAAAGTTATGGAAATAAATAGGTTTTTTGGAGCTAAACAGATCACTTAAACTCAAGGCCTTATTTTTTTCAACTTTCTTTATTCTTAAAAGTTGGTGTTAAATGTTCCTTCAGTCAATTATTCCCCTGCCACACTCCATTCAACCAGTTCATCCTCAGTTTACTTGCTATAATTTGCATGCTGAAGATGGAGCTTGCTATGATAACATTCTACCTGCTTTGTTCTTTACCCAAGGTGAACACTTGAACACCAGACTTTAATAATTGGTCCCTTGGGAATATAAATATTTAAAAAAGTGATAAGCTACAAAATACAATTGTATCCTTACATTTTCCCTAAAATATAAACTTTCCTGAACCACACTGAATATTCTTTCTTGTCTCCTGTGTCAAAATGACATCACAATTTTAAACAACGACACTGTTTTAGATGGATTCTACAGTGGTTTCCCCTGTGAGGTAGTTAGCTCATTTAAAATAAAGTGCCTCATCTCTAGCACGCTAAGAAACTGCATGACATGTTAAATATAACTCTGTTGAATGCCCATCATCAAGAGTAAGCATGTAAACAGTAAGTCACTCATTCCTGATTGCATTTTCTGTTGCTCAGCTGGCTGAACCTATTCATATTCTTGTTATTTTAACAGTTTATTTACAGCCTATATTTAAATAATTCCTTCTTCAAAACAAGTTTCTGAAGTGGATAAAAATTTGCATCTTCCTGATGTCACATTAGTTAAAGCACAGAGCAGATATATTCAGCATGTCAGAATATAGTTAATAAATGATCACTAGGTTTGTGTAAACTGTTGGGGCACTTTTATTTCTTATTATAGGTAGTTGTGCTTCATCCAGCCCAGCGTTTCTCATGATGTACTCTGCATATAAGTTAAATAAGCAAGATGACAATATACAGCCTTGATGTACTCCTTTCCCAATTTGGAACCAGTCTGTTGTTCCATGTCCAGTTGTAACTGTTTCTTCCTGACCTGCATACAGATTTCTCAGAAGGCAGGTCAAATGGTCTACTATTTCCATCTCTTTAAGAATTTTCCACAGTTTGTTATGATTGACATAATCAAAGGCTTTGGCATAGTCAATAAAGCAGAAGTAGATGTTTTTACTGGAACTCTCTTGCTTTTTTGATGATCCAGTGGATGTTGGCAATTTAATCTCTGGTTCCTCTGTGTTTTCTAATCCTGCTTGAACATCTGGAAGTTCATGGTTCACATATTGTTGAATCCTGGCTTGGAAAATTTTGAGTGTTACTTTACTAGCATGTGAGATAGCATGTGAGATGAGTGCATTTGTGCAGTAGTTTGAATATTCTTTGGCATTGCCTTTCTTTGGGATTGGAATGAAAACTGACCTTTTCCAGTCCTGTGGCACTGCCAAGTCTTCCAAATTTGCTGACATATTGAGTGTAGCACTTTCACAGCATCGTCTTTGAGGATTTGAAATAGCTCCACTGGAATTCCATCACCTCCACTAGCTTTATTCGTAGTGATAAGGCCCACTTGGCTTCACATTCTAGGATGTCTGGTTCTAGGTGAGTGATTACATGATTGTGGTTATCTGGGTTGTGAAATCTTTTTTGTATAGTTCTTCTGTGTATTGTTGCCACCTCTTAATATCTTCTGCTTCTATTAGGTCCATAACATTTTTGTCCTTTATTGAGCCCATCTTTGCATGAAATGTTCACTTGGTATCTCTAATTTTCTTGAAGAGATCTCTAGTCTTCCCCATTCTATTTGGGTTTGAGTAGACTCTGGAAGTTGGTGATGGACAGGGAGGCTTTGTGTGCTGCAGTTCCTGGGGTCTCAGAGTTGGACACGACTGATTGACTGACATAAACTGATAGGTAGTTGACTAATTATTGGATATTTTTATTTAAAACTAAATAATCTCAGGTCTCAAGCTTCTCAGTTTTTTGTTGCTCTTTTTCATATTAAAAAATCAGTATTTTTCACTTTATAGTGAGAATATAATTTAACCTAGAAAGAATAATTGCTACTGAGCCTCTTTCAAGTATCTACAGAGGATTAATCTAGATCCACTGTGTCCGTTTTTATTTTTAACAGTATATTAAGTGAATACATATTATATAAAGGGTATAAAATAAGAGAAACACACAGAAACTAAAAGTTATATAATATCATATCTATTTCTTGTGTCTTGTCTTTTAGTATATTTAAAAAACAATGGATGAAGGTGTGTGTGGATCAAAGATAAGCTGCTGCTAGACATTGTCAGAATGCCTTTCCTGTTCCTGGAGATGTAATTTTAATTTCTTGAATATTGTCATTAGCAACCTGCCATTTTCCAAAACTGTTGCATTATCTATGAGTGGAAGCTCATGTTGGCTTAGGCCCTGCCTTTGCTCTGAAAGGAAACTTTTATGGGGAGCCTCTTAGTATCATTGTAGGCAGATTTTCCTTGGATGGGCCTCCATATTCCCAGAGGATGTCTTGAGCTACAAAATCCAAATGGGAGATTTGAGACTGTGCCATAAATTACATTGCTTCATCCTATTTTTTTTTCATGAATATTTTTAGGAGACTTTGCCTATAAATGTTTTTCTAAAAGTGGTTAATATTGGACTGTCTCTGAGAAATACTGTTTTTATGGGGGATGTGCCCATAAAGTATTATAAGCCTGATCTGTCCAGGAAGGCAGAGCAACCTTATATTTCTCTTACCTTGTCAGGATTAGAGACTACTCAGAAGGACTCAACCAGGTTGTATATAGTGACACCAACTAGATGAGCAGTGTCCCCTGAATGGGACATATAACCTAGTAAATAACCAAGAATGTGGAGGATTTACTGCTTATTGCTATTTTCTTTCACCCTAGTTATTTTTTAAATATTGACTTGAAACAGAATAGAAGGAAATAAGTCTTGAATTGAAAGAGAAGGGAGCTCCCTTCAGGAAGGCCAAGTAGCATGCCAAATCCTAGAAGAAGGAGGGCATGACTAGACTTTTTTTTCAGAGAAATGAGAGGGTTCTTTGGATATATTTACAGGCAAGTCTCAATAGCAAGATGACCCATGAGATGCCATGTTGGGGATGTCCTGAACAGGTGCCATGGCCAGTGACTTGTGGAGAGGGTATCTGACATCTAGTCTTGGGCTTTTGTTTTCTGTTCATTTTTTGGGGCTCCAAAATCACTGTAGATGGGTGATTGCCACCATGAAATTAAAAGATGTTTGCTCCTTGGAAGGAAAGCTATGACAAATTTAGATATCATATTAAAAAGAAAAGACATTATTTTCTAGCAAAAGTCTGTGTAGTCAGAGCTATGCGTTTTCCATTAGTCATGTGTGGATGTCAGAGTTGGACCATAAAGATGGCTGTTTGCGTGTTAGTCACTCAGGCATGTCTGACCCTTTGTGACCCCATGGACTGTAGCCTGCTAGACTCCTCTGTCCATGGGATTTTCCAGGCAATAATACTGGAGTGGGTTGCCATTTCCTTCTCCAGGGGATCTTCCCAACCCAGGGATCAAACCTGTGTATTCTGTGTCTCCTGCATTGCAGGCAGATTCTTTGCCTGCTAAGCCACTGGGGAAGCCTGAGAGCCAAAGAATTGATGCCTTTGAATTGTAGTGTTGAATAAGACTCTTGAGAGTCCCTTGGACTGTAAGAAGATCAAACCAGTCTTAAAGGAAATCAGTGCTGAATGTCCTTTGGAAGGACTGATCCTGAAGCTGAAGTTCCAATACTTTGGCCACCTGATTGATGCAGAGAGCCAACTCATTAGAAAAGGCCCTGATGCTAGGAAAGACTGAAGTCAGGAGGAGAAGAGGACAATAGAGGACAAGATGGTTGAACGGCATCACCGACAATGGACGGGAGTTGAGCAAGCTCCAGGAAATGGTGAAGGACAGGGAAGCCTGGTGTGCTGCAGTCCATGGGGTCGCAAAGAGTCAGACACAACCGAGCAACTGAACAACAGCAGCAGCATACTGATAACATCTAGCCTTTCACAAAATTTGCTTAAACTTTCTGGCCTGTGTTAAATGAACTTTGTGGGAACTCGAGGAAACTGTGTTCACATTTTTGGCTCATTAGATTTGAAGATGGCTTCAACAGTGCAAAGAATTGGTTACCAGGCACCAAGAAGCCAGGAGCACTGTTCTAGAACAAAAGCTGGAATGGGACAATGAGCCTAGATTTGTGGAATATGTAAGCCTTTCCTAGAGATTCTCAGAAATACTCAGTCATAAGAATACAGTGAAAGACTGCCTGCAGAAACAGAACAGGTGGTGTGTATAGTAGTTGATTATTGAATAGAAGATAGGAGGAGAACAGATTGCCTTTGGTATTATCTTTAGAAATACTAAAGGGGTTTGGTGTTTTTAGGGGTTCTTAATCTGGGATCTCCAGGGGCTCTATGGACAAGCTACATTATAATCAACATTTCGTGTATGCATATATTTTCTGTTTGGGAAAAACTTATATTTCTTATTTGATTCTAAAAACAAGAAGAAGTCAAAATAAGGCACTGGTGTATCTCTGGTTATAGCATATTAGCTTTATATGTTTTTGGAACTGTTTTTTCTTCCTTTCAGTTTAACATTATACTTTAAGTATTTTCTCCAGGTAATAATTATTATTTGAAGGCATCAATTTTGTTGGCTGCCTCATATTCTAAAATAGAGATAGATTATAATTTATTTAAGCATTATGTTATTACTAACCAACTCATTTTCTAATTATTTGCTATAAAAAAAATAATGTGACTGTAGCAAGCAGAATGCTAAAAGTGGCCCTCCAAGCCTCTCTGCCTCAATTTTTGGAACCTGTGAAGACAGGAGGTGTCATCCCCAGGACTTTGTTCTTTATATGGCAGTTGACCTTTAGATGGGAAGACAATCCTATTCTAATCACATGCCCCCATTTAAGAACAGAGTTTTCCTCGGCAGAGCAGGAAATCAAAGAGGCGGAAAGCACAAACAAGATTCTGTGCTCTCTTGCTAGCTTTGATGATGGATGGTGCCATTTGCTCAGGACTGAAGGTGGCCTCTAGACGCTGGTTGCAGGGTTTCTGTTCCTGTTCCCGACTTTAATGTGAATATTGTTTTACTGCTTAACATACTGTTTAAAAGTAGACAGTTTTAAATATGATGTTAGAGCTTCCTTAAGTGCTATGCAGTGTGATCAGGTACTATGACTTGGGATATCAGATTTATTCTAATAGCATCTTCTCTTTTCTCTTTTTTCATGTAACATATAATGAAAAAGAAAAACTTACGGACTTCACAAGCCAAGTTTGACTATTTATATTTTCTGAGAAAACCAAAAATTTCACAAAATTTCCCAAATATGTTTGTATAGTATTTTATTTTTTAAAATAATCTATGCTACATTGTTCGGAGAAGGCAATGGCACCCCACTCCAGTACTCTTGCCTGGAAAATCCTGTGGTTGGAGGAGCCTGGAAGGCTGCAGTCCACGGGGTTGCTGAGAATTCAGACATGACTGAGCGACTTCACTTTCACTTTTCACTTTCATGCATTGGAGGAAATGGTAACCCACTCCAGTGTTCTTGCCTGGACAATCCCAGGGACGGGGGAGCCTGGTGGGCTGCCGTCTATGGGGTTGCACATGACTGAAGTGACTTAGCAGTGGCAGCTACATTGTTACAATTAAATTTTATTTTTAAAAATAATTTTAAAGCATATTTTCTTTAAAACTATTATACCTTGCCATAATGTAACAGTTTAGTATTTTACAATTATCTTTTGCATTTATTTATCAATTCTATTTCTTATTTACTATTGAATAATTTCTACTTTTAATTTTAGTATGTATGAGCTTCATGATACTAGGGAGAATGTCCATTGAGCAGCATTGAATCCCCACTGTCTACAATATACCTGGCACCTACTCTATGGCAATGTATATTATTAGCTAAATGAATTAACACTTGTACTTCTTAGATTTTTAAAAAATACATCTGAGTAAAATATTCTATTAAATAGTGAAATCGTATAAGGTGATTAAAATGATTTTGGATCTCAACACTGTTTTGGCTATTCAGTTATGTGACAGTTTTCATCATATTCTAAATATGTTATGCTTCGATTATACCTTTCACCCAGTAGTTAGGTAAATTAAAACACCTCAGTCTTCAGACATTTTGTTTAAACTTTATTAGTAATTTCAAATTAGAGAACATTTAGGAAAGGCACTAAATACCACAAATATTTGTAGCCTAATATTGCCAGGTTCCAGCCCCAGCAGGATCCAGGGGTAACCTCAGGATGATGGCATAGCCAATAAGGAAAGTAAAAGGGGAGAGAAAGAGGCTTGATCTTCCTTGGTTTACACAGAAAGCCAATAAAGCTCCTTCCTGTGTTCCAAAGAGTCATCCTGAAAGAAGAACAGAGAGAAAAAAGAGAAAAAAGGAAAAAAAAGAATGACACAGGGAGACCAAGCTTCAGTGAGCGAGGCACATAACTTTATTTTCAAAAGGAACTTTTATACCTTGACTTGTACACAGAGGGAAATGAAAGATGCAAAGTTATACAGAGTCAGCCCAAACATTACATCTGTTTTGTCTTTATCGAAACCAGGATTTTTTTTTCTGCATACCTTTCCCATAAACAATGTTGTGTACATTATCTTCTGGCCTTGAAGGCCTGTGGACATGTTATGACCCTTTTTTGATAAAGGGTGCTCAACCAGAAAACTTATTTTCCCTTGAAGTGTTTTTTCTTTATATTTCTAATGTATGTCAGCCTCATAAAGTGCTAAACAGAGTTACATTCTCAGGGAGCAAAGGTGCAGTGAGTTACAACAAAGAAAGAACCAATTAGCTCAAAGGTCTGATGTGGTTAATTCCAAGGCTACTACTTGTTTTTCTTACATTCCAACCATGTTAACCAATGCACTCCCAGGTGCACAATAGATAATATGGGAACTTGGCAGCAAGCATTGGCTCAACAATGAAATCCTACACCAGCACTACTCTAATAGTTTTTAACTCTTTGAAAGGCTCTATATTTTTAGAATGTTTTAGGCTTCCCGTGTCTCATGGTGGGGAGGCTGTGAACAATCACATGTGTATCTGCAAGAGTCTAGATAAACCTGTCAGGAAAGCTAGAAAGCCATCAGAGGGGTTTGAATTGAAACACTCCTATCATGCCCAGGAGACTTATCAACTACAGCCCTAAGTTGACTTTTTCCAGAGAAAGGTGGTTGGGGATAGCCCCCTGTTAATATCAGAAGAGTTGGTGAAAGGCATAATATAGTAAGACAGACAGATTCCGGTTTTGGGGTAGATGCTCGAGCAGATCCAGGGGGTCCCTCGAGCCATGATCCGCCTTGCTCGTCATGGCTCTTCCACATGACCTTGTCATGGGTGGGATCTCCCATGGTGGCTCCCAGCATAATATATGATTAATTTTATAAATGTTTTGTAAGTACTTAAATCTATACTCTCTTTGTATGTCATTTAATGATTCTGTCATAATAATAGGAATTCTGTGGCTTAATTTTATTTCCTTCATCATTTAACAACTGAAAAATATGTTAATGTCAACTACAATAACTTCAATTCCTTCCTGACATGCTTATTATATAACATATTCATATTTTACACTATGTTGCACATAAAATTTTGTGTTAAATTTTAAGTTTACAATACACTTCTTATGGGAATAAAGTGACCCTTACTTGCATTCATTGCTTTGAGTCTTGCATTCATATTGTCTGAAGTTAGCACTGTTATCCATACTTATTTAAAGTATTTTTAAAGCAATAGTAGTAATACAGTAGAATTTGGTGATTATAGAATATGGACAAGTGAAATGAATGGCAGTAGTGTCATAAGGAATGGGAAGGAAGAATTGGAAATCACAGTGGTATAGTATTATTTTAAAGTGGATATGTTAGCTAAAAACATATTATAAATGCTAGGGAAACCACTAAAATGACTTTTTAAAAAGCATAATATACACTAAGTTGGGATAAAAATGGTATGTAATCCTCAATGAAAATCAAAAGGCAGAAAGAAAAAGAAAAAGAAGAAATGCAATGAATAGGAAGCAACTTAAATACGGTAGATATTTAATTAAACTGTATCTACAATCATATAAAATACAAATGATCTAAATATGCCAATTAAAAGATGGAAATTGTCAGAATAGATAAAGTGCTTCAGATCAAACTATATATTATTTAAAAGAAATTTACTTTAAAGACCAGATAGATTAAAAGAGATGGCAAAGGGTATATCATGCTAACACTAATCCAAAGAAAGTTCAGTTCAGTTCAGTCGCTCAGTCATGTCCGACTCTTTGTGACCCCATGAATCTCAGCATGCCAGGCCTCCCTGTCCATCACCAACTCCTGGAGTTCACTCAAACTCACGTCCATCAAGTCAGTGATGCCATCCAGCCATCTCATCCTCTGTCATCCCCTTCTCCTCCTGCCCCCAATCCCTCCCAGCATCAGAGTCTTTTCCAATGAGTCCACTCTTTGCATGAGGTGGCCAAAGTACTGGAGTTTCGCTTTAGCATCATTCCTTCCAAAGAACACCCAGGACTAATCTTCAAAATGGACTGGTTGGATCTCCTTGCAGTCCAAGGGACTCTCAAGAGTCTTCTCCAACATCACAGTTCAAAAGCATCAATTCTTCAGCACTCAGCTTTCTTCACAGTCCAACTCTCACACCCATACATGACTACTGGAAAAAACCATAGCCTTGACTAGATGGATCTTTGTGGCAAAGTAAATTCTCTGCTTTTGAATATGCTATCTAGGTTGGTCTTAACTTTTCTTCCAAGGAGTAAGCGTCTTTTAATTTCATGGCTGCAGTCACCATCTGCAGTGATTTTGGAGCCCAAAGAATAAAGTCTGACACTGTTTCCACTGTTTCCCCATCTATTTCCCATGAAGTGATGGGACCAGATGCCATGATAGAGTAGCTCTATTAATTTCAGATAAAGCAAGCTCCAGAACAAGGCAGTGTTTTAGTCACCTTTTATTCACCCCATTGATGAGGAAGGCATTCTTACTCTGAAATTATAGAGATGGGTGAACACATAGCACCCTGCACTGAACAGATGAAGTCACAGTGGTTTATTATTATATTTTTCCTAAATTTATTTTATCTTGGAATATAATTGATTTATAATATTGAGGTTTTGATATACAGCAAAGTGATTCAGTTACATATGTACATATATCCATTCTTTTTCAGATTCTCTCCCATTTAGATAATTACGGAGTATTGAGTCAAGTTCCCTGTGCTTACAGTAGGTCCTTGTTGATTATCTACTTTATATACAGTAGTGTGTATATGTTAATCCCAAACTCCTAGTTTATACCAAATACTCACAAACTTTGAAAACAAATTTATGGTCACAGTGGTTTATTAGTCACATATACCCACACCCCAGGGTGGGAGGACATGCACATCAGGCAGGACCACATGGGAACTGCATTTGAGAACAGAACGAAGGAACAGGGCCTGTGGGAGGCAGGCTTTGTGACATTAAGAGAAAAGGGTGTTTCCTGGTTCCCGTGGGAGGGTGTGTTTAGCTTCTTCGTATAATTCTGTCTACTAGCAGAGAACTGAAACCTAATATTCAGGGTAAACTGTGCCTGATCCCCAAGATCATGGTTGTTTGGTCAGGATAGTCTCATCTGAGGAAGCAGAATGGTGAGGGAAACGTGTTTAGGCCATTTGAGGCCCTCCCAATTATATTAGAAATCAATAGTACGTGTAATTTTGGATCTTAAATTTATGTCTTACATCCTAGAAATATTATTAGAGGTAAAGGGGGCATAACAGGTCGATTCCCTAAGAACCCATAACAATCCTAAATGTGTATGAACTTAACACCAGAGCAATGATACTTGAAGCAAAATCTGTTAACTGAAAAGAGAAATAGATAAATCCACAGTTAAAGTTCAAGATTTCAACACCCCTCTGTCAGGAATTGATAAATCAAGCAGACAGGAAATCAGTCCTGATTTTAGACCTGAACAGCAGTATCACTCAACTTGATCTAACTGACATTTATAGAATATTTCATCCTTTTTAGAAAGACAAAATGATAAAGGGGATAATAGATCAGTGATTGCTAGGGATTCAGTGATGGGAAAATAATACTTTAGAAGAGTGAAATTATTCTTTATGTTACTGTAATGGTGGATATGTGGCCCTCTGCAATTGTCTAAACTCCAGAATTTTATAAAACAACGAAGCTTAATGGGTGTGGGAAAGAAGCCACCTTGGATATTGTGGCACCCTGATTTGGGGAATGCAGAAGAATTCGCATTCGTTTGTGACAGAGTAATTTACACATCTTCCTTGATTTATGATGGGTTACATCCCAATAAACCCATCCAAAGTTTTATGTCTAACACTCATTTAGCAGACCTAACCTACAGAACATCATAGTTTAGACTGCTGCTGCTGCTAAGTAGCTTCAGCCCTGTCCAACTCTGTGTGACCCCATAGACGGCAGCCCACCAGGCTCCTCTGTCCCTGGGATTCTCCAGGCAAGAACACTGGAGTCGGTTGCCATTTCCTTCTGCAATGCATGAAAGTGAAAAGTGAAAGTGAAGTCACTCAATCGTGTCTGACTCTTTGCAACCCCATGGACTGCAGCCCACCAGGCTCCTCCGTCCATGGGATTTTCCAGGCAAGAGTACTGGAGTGGGTTGCCATTGCCTTTTCCTAGCTTAGACTAGTCTACCTAAAATGAGCTCAGAACACTTATATTAGCCTGTTCTTAGGAAAAATCATCAAACACAAAACCTATTTTATAATAAGTTTAATATCATGTAATTTATTGAATATTGTACTGAAAGTGAAAACCAGGATGGTTATTTGTGTACAGCATGGTTGTAAGTGTATTGGTTGTTTACCCTCATGATCATGTGACTGCCCAGGAGTTGTGGCTGCTATTGCTGCCCAGCCTCATGGGAAAGTCTTCTATCAAATATGGCTAGTCCTGAAAAAAAAATCAATATTCAAAATCTGAAGTAGTTTTTATTGAGTGCATATCACTTTCCCACCATGGTAAAGTTGAAAAATTTAAGTCAAACCATCATTTAGCTTCACTGAAGAGGATGTAAGAAAAGTAAGAAATGAGTACAGTCTGTGTTTTATCAATAAGCACAAAACCCAGTGGATAAAATTGAGGGTCCAGTGGTCATGTATGGATGTGAGAGTTGGACTGTGAAGAAAGCTGAGCACCAAAGAATTGATGCTTTTGAACTGTGGTGTTGGAGAAGACTCTTGAGAGTCCCTTGGACTGCAAGGAGATCCAACCAGTCCATTCTGAAGGAGATCAGCCCTGGGTGTTCTTTGGAAGGAATGATGCTAAAGCGAAACTCCAGTACTTTGGCCACCTCATGCAAAGAGTGGACTCATTGGAAAAGACTCTGATGCTGGGGGGGATTGGGGCCAGGAGGAGAAGGGGACGACAGAGGATGAGATGGCTAGATGGCATCACTGACTCGATGGATGTGAGTCTGAGTGAACTCTGGGAGTTGGTGATGGACAGAGAGGCCTGGCGTGCTGCGATTCATGGGGTCTCAAAGAGTCGGACATGACTGAGCAACTGAACTGAACTGATGAACAATTATGAAACTACTAGACAGATTTTCTGGAATTTAGCCACGGAGGGGTAGACAGTGGTTTTTCTCACTGTTAGAGTGGTGGAATGCAGATCAGCAGGCAGGCAGCCAGAATGATCCATAGAGTTATGAATTAGAGTTGCAGACATCAGTATGGCATAATGTTCATCTTTTCTAGACCCAGATCAATACAGTATAGAAACAGGTATGAAAGTAAAAGTGAAAACCATTCAGTGATGTCTTACTCTTTGTGAACCCATGGACTGTAGCTCGCCAGATTCCTCTCTTCATGGGATTCTCCAGATAAGAATACTGGAGTGGATATCCACTGCCTTCTCCAGGGGATCTTCCATAATCAGGGATTGAACCCAGGTCTCCCACAATGCAGGCAGGTTCTTTACCATATGAGCCACCAGGGAAGCCCAGGAACATGTATAGGTAAGTGTATATTTCAGGATAATGTATGAGACAACCTGGGTGGATCTTGAGGGCATTGTGCTCAGTAAATTAAGTCAGTAACAGACAAATAATAATTTTATTTCTATGTAGAGTCTAAAAAGCACAAACTCATAGAAACAGAGAAGACTGGTGGTTGCTGTGGTGTGGGGTAGAGTGGGATGGGGTAAATGGGCAAAGGTAGTAAATGAGTGTAAAATTTGAATTATAAGATGAAGTTCTGGGAGCATAATGTATAGCATGTTGACTATAGTCAACAAAGTTTTCGTTACTTGAAATTTGCTAAGAGAGTAAATCATGAAACTTCTCACCACAGAAAGATGTAATTATGTGAGGGGATGAATATATGCTAACTTACTTTAATGTGATAACCATTTGCATTATATATATATATATATATATATATATAAATCCTATATAATTGAAATCCTCTAATTGTATACCTTAAAGTTACACCATGTTATATGTCAATTTTAACTCAATAAATCTGGGGAAAATAAAAGAAAAAAAATAACAGAACAAAATAGGTGTAAGGTTAAAACAGAACTCTCTGTACTATCTAACTTTTCTGTAAAACAATTCTAAGAGATTTATTAAAGTATAAAATCATATTTAAAATTTATTTGATTTTCAAGGGTGCCTATTAAATAATTTCCTACCAGTGTTTTAAAAAGATATAAAACAATGGTATGACAAGTGAAGTTATTATTTTAATTTCTGCTACTGGCTATATCCTGGGATATAAATTAATGTGAGAGGAAGAATAAAGTGGACACCTAGGAATGGCAGACTTTCTCAACAAACTCTAGCTTATAGCTTGAAGCACTGCTGGTGAATTTGATGCTAATTGGATTTCCTTTGAGGGTAGGGAAAGCAATGACAGGGACTCTGGTCATTCTGAATGGACCCTTAGATTTTCCTGTTTCATAGAATGAAAGAATATTCTGCCTTGCAAGCTTATAAAATTAATTTATACAAGGCCACATTAAGCCATTCAATATATGGAGTCAAATATCTCCTCAGGCTAGAATAAGTTTTCTGTGTTATTTTAAAATAAGTACCTTCCTTCCATTTGTTCCTCTCTTTCTTCACTTTCTGCCATAAGTGTGGTGTCATCTGAATATCTGAGGTTATTGATATTCCTCCTGGCAATCTTAATTCTGGCTTGTGATTCATCCACCCTGGAATTTCTCATGATGTACTCTGCATATAAGTTAAATAAGCAGGATAACAATAGACAGTCTTGACATACTCCTTCTCCAATTTGGAACCAGTTTGTTGGTCCATGTCCAGTTCTAACTGTTGCTTCTTGACCTGCATACAGATTTTTCAGGAGGCAGGTAAGGTGGTCTGATATTCCCATCTTTTAGAATTTTCCAGTTTGTTGTGATCCACAGAGTCAAAGGCATTAGTCAATGAAGGATAAGTAAATGTTTTTCTGTTATTCTCTTGCTTTTTCTATGATCCAGTGGAGGTTGGCAATTTGATCCATGTTTCCTCTGCCTTTTCTAAATATGCCTTGAACATTTGGAAGTTCTTGGTTCACATACTGTTGAAGCCTAGCTTGGAGAATTTTGAGCATTACATTGCTAGCGTGTGAAATGAATGCATGATGATAATAACTCCACTAGAGACAGTCATAATTGAAGAAGACTTATAGACCTAAATGTAAATACTAATAATACAATTTCTAGGGAAAAAATGGTGACTATTTCTTCAGTCTTAATTTTAGAGAAAAATTCCTTATACGTAACATTAAAAAATCACCAACTGTTATAAAATAAATTGATGACTTGGATTTTATAAAAAAAAAAATAAGAATTTTTGTTTATTCAAAATCATCTTTAAGGCATCTCAAATACACAGACCGGGAGAAAAATATTTGTAATGCACATATCAGATGAAGAAGTTGCATCCAGAATGTACAAAGAGTACTTACAAATAAAGAAAATAAATAAATTGCTTAATAGGCAAAATATTTTACAAGACCCTTCACAAATCTCTCTCCCTCTCTTTTTATCACCAGTTAGCACAAGATAATGTGCTAATAATTAGTCATAAAAAAATGAAAATAAACCACAAAGAAATGTGACTTTCCTTTCAAAAATTTGATTAAAATTAAAAAAAAAAAACTGACATCAGTTGATGGAGAAGATTATAGCAACTGAGTCAACCGTGTATTATTGACAGGAATATAAAATATTAAAGGCTTTTTGAAGAGTGTTTATGCAATTTTTTATAAAAACATATAGTAAAAATTCTACTCCTGGGTTTTTACCCAAAAGAAATGAAAACGTGTGACCCAAAGAGAATGATAAAACTGTTTGTACATTAGCCAAAACCTAGATGCAGCCTAAATATCCATCAAAAAAATAGATTAAAACTTTGTATGTAGTCATACAAGGGATTACTACTCAGAAACATTTTTTTATATAAATGTAAAAATATATTTAAAAAAAAGTAACCAAACTGCTTAGTAACTATAAATATTGTTGGATGGAAAATTACCTAGTGCTAGATTGTTTATAATATGGTATTCCTCGTGGTTTAGTTATGATGACTGTTGCTGCTGCTGATGCTGCTAAGTCGCTTCAGTCATGTCCGACTCTGTGCAACCCCATAGACGGCAGCCCACTAGGCTCCTCTGTCCCTGGGATTCTCCCGGCAAGAATACTGGGCTAGGTTGCCATTTCCTTCTCCAATGCGTGAGAGTGAAAAGTGAAAGTGAAGTCATTCAGTCATGCCTGACTCTTAGCGACCCCATGGACTGCAGCCTACCAGGCTCCTCCATCCATGGGATCCTCCAGGCAAGGGTACTAGCAACAACAAAATAAAAGCAAATTAAATAAAATAGAGGGTTATTTTTTCTTTATAAAAATTTTAAATATAATAAATCCAGTCAGTCAGGAAGGGATATTGACTCCACCATGATCATGGAACTAGGTTCTTCCATCTTGTTCATGTTATTTTTCCACAGCATGGTCAAAGAGGGTTACTCAAGCTCCAGCTATTACTTCTACATTCCAGTCAGCAAAGAGGAAGATTTGAAGAAAGTAATACATTTTCTCATTAAGAATTCTTCTTGGAAACTTCATCTGCCATTTCTGCTTACATACCATTTTCACTGGACCCATTGGCCACAATTTAGTCACATTTAACTGTAAGGGACAGGAATATTTACTTTTCTATACTTGGCAACCATATGTTGAATTAAAAGTCAAGGGTTTTAGTTTTAAAGAAGGGAAAAAAAAGTAATTAGAAACAACTTTCAGTTTCTGCCACAAAGAAATATTTGAAATATGAGTTTACAGAAATTTAAATAGTGAAAGAATGGGGAAAAATATGACACACACACAAAAAAAGTTGATGTAACCATAGTGAGACCACACAAAGAAGTAAAAGGAAAAAACAAAAAAGAGGCTCTTCAGTTCCTCTTCACTTTCTGCCATAAGGGTGGTGTCAACTGCATATATGAGGTTATTGATATTTCTCCCTGCAAGCTTTATTCCAGCTTGAGCTTCATCCAGTCCAGCATTTCTCATGATGTACCCTGCATATAAGTTAAATAAGCAGGATAGTAATAGCCAGTCTTGACGTACTCCTTTTCCTATTTGGACCCAGTCTGTTGTTCTATGTCTAGTTCTAACTGTTGCTTCTTGACCTGCATACAGATTTCTCAGGAGGCAGGTCAGGTGGTCTAGTAGTCCCATCACTCTAAGAATTTTCCACAGTTTGTCATGATCCCCACAGTCAAAGGCTTTAGCATAGTCAATGAAGCAGATGTTTTTCTGGAATTCTCTTGCATTTTCTATGATCCAACAGATATTGGCAATTTGATCTCTGGTTACTCTGCCTTTTCTAAATCCAGTTTGAAAATCTGGAAGTTCGGTTCATGTACTGTGGAAGCCTAGCTTGGAGAATTTTGAACATCACTTGGTTAGTGTGGAGGTGAGTGCAGTTGTGCGGTAGTTCGAGCATTCTTTGGCATTGCCTTTCTTTGGGATTGGAATGAAAACTGACCTTTTCCAGTCCTGTGGCCACTGCTGAGTTTTCCAAATTTGCTGACATATTGAGTGCAGCACTTTCACAGCATCATTGTTTAGGATTTGAAATAGCTTAGCTGGCATTCCATCACCTCCACTAGCTTTGTTCATAGTGATGCTTCCTAACGTCCACTTGACTTTGCATTCCAGGATGTCTGGCTCTAGGTTAGTGATCACACCATTGTAATTATCTGGGGTCATGAAGATCTTTTTTTGGAAAGTTCTTTTGTGTATTCTTGCCACCTCTTGTTACTATCTTCTGCCTCTGTTTCCCTGGTGGCTCAGAGGTTAAAGCGTCTGCCTGCAATGCAGGAGACCTGGGTTCGATCCCTGAGTCAGGAAGATCCCCTGGAGAAGGAAATGGCAACCCACTCCATTATTCTTGCCTGGAGAATCCCATGGACGGAGAAGCCTGGTGGGCTATATAGTCCATGGAGTCGCAAAGAGTCGGACAGGACTGAGCGACTTAACTTTCACTTTCTTTTCACTTTTGTGTATTCTTGTCACCTTTTGTTACTATCTTCTGCCTCTGTTAGGTCCATACCATTTCTGTCCTTTATTATGCCTATCTTTGCATGAAAGTGTTCCCTTGGTATCTCTAATTTTCTTGAAGAGATCTCTAGTCTTTCCCATTCTGTTATTTTCCTGTATTTCTTTGCATTGATCACTGAGAAAGGCTTTCTTATCTCTCCTTGCTATTCTTTGGAACTCTGAATTCAGATGGATATATCTTTCCTTTTCTCCTTTGCCTTTTGCTTCTCTTCTTTTCTCAGCTATTTGTAAGGCCTCCTCAGACAACCATTTTGCCTTTTTGCATTTCTTCTTCTTGTGAATGGTTTTGGTCACCGCCTCCTGTACAATGTTGCAAATCTCTGTCCATATTTCTTCAGGTACTCTATCAGATCTAATCCCTTGAATCTATTTGTCACTTCCACTGTATAATCATAAGAGATTTGATTTAGGTCATACCTGAATGGTCTAGTGGTTTTCCCTACTTTTCAATTGGAGTCTGAATTTGGCAATAAGGAGTTCATGATCTGAAACATAGTCTGCTCCCAGTCTTGTTTTTGCTGACTGTACGGAGCTTCCTCCATCTTTGGCTGCAAAGAATATAATCAATCTGAAATTGGTATTGACCATTTGGCAAAGCTCATATGTAGAGTTATTTCTTGTGTTGTTGGAAGAGAGCGTTTGCTATGACCAGTGCATTCTCTTGGCAAAATTCTGTTAGCCTCTGCACTGCTTCATTTTGTACTCTAATGCCAGACTTGCTGGGAAAGAAGACAGTGCTGAAAAATTGTTACTCAAGATCCTTCATTGTGTCCTGGATAAAACAAAACAAAACAAAACAAAAAAACAAAACAAAACAAAAACAGAAGATCTCTAAAGAAAATAAAATTCCATAAAGATACTGTGGATATCTGAATGTAGACTCTATGTTAGAAAGCTTGTATCCATGTAAAATTTCCTGATGCAGTAATTGTGTTATGATTATATCGGTTAACCTTTTTTTTTTGTTTGTTTTTTTAAATTTTATTTTATTTTTAAACTTTACATAATTGTATTAGTTTTGCCAAATATCAAAATGAATCCGCCACAGGTATACATGTGTTCCCCATCCTGAACCCTCCTCCCTCCTCCCTCCCCATACCATCCCTCTGGGTAGTCCCAGTGCACTAGCCCCAAGCATCCAGTATCGTGCATCGAACCTGGACTGGTATCTCGTTTCATACATGATATTTTACATGTTTCAATGCCATTCTCCCAAATCTTCCCACCCTCTCCCTCTTCCACAGAGTCCATAAGACTGTTCTATACATCAGTGTCTCTTTTGCTGTCTCGTACACAGGGTTATTGTTACCATCTTTCTAAATTCCATATATATGCGTTAGTATACTGTATTGGTGTTTTTCCCAACTGAAATATTTTTAGGGGTAAAGCCTCATGATATCTGCATATCTCTCTATGTCTGCCTCTTCTCTCTCTTGAGCACTCTCACTCTCTTTTTCACCCCCCCACCCCCCACCACACACAGACTGTGATTTGTGGCATGTGTAAATTGGGTCCATACTAAGTAGAGCAGGGCATGTGGTCACTTCTCTGAGTAAATAATGTGCACAAATTAGCATGCTTTACATTTTTACCTCTTTTCCACCATCTGGTTGTGATTATGATGAGTGATATTTGTTGATACAATCAGCTACTCAGGTGTTTTGTTTTTGTCTTCATTGTTCTAGTGCTTTTTTGTTGAAAAAAGAAAGTCAGGTCTTCTGCCAAGGGAATCATTACAGTCTCCTGGCCTTTTTTTTTTTTTTTTTCCTTCTTCTCTGCCTTCTCTGTAACTTTAAGCTCCTACTTTGGTTCTTTTTTAAATCAAAAATTTCAGGACTTAATACTAATAATTTACTCAACCAGTGTACAAACTTCTAGGCAAATATAGAGTTGAAATTCAGCCTCTCTAAACTTGGCAGCTATACTGATTATTGAAACGTTAAAATATTTTTGTAATGATTAGTAAAACATCTAACAACTCAAGCTCCTATAGTCTTAGTCCTCCACTCTGGTCCCCAGAGTTGCTTCTTGTGAGACCCTGGAGTGGCCCCAAGATCTATCAGCTAGAGAATTAGGGGCTGGCATAGCCCTACATCTGCATCCATGCTAATTGACTGGCACCTATGCAGATATCAGTCATTTGATACTACAAAGAGCAGCTCAGAAAACAACCTTATATGGGATGATATAGAGAGATCTCTTAATGGATTGGGAGGAGGGGAGACAAAGTATAAAGACTAGTGTTTTGTATGATTATGTTCACTGTACATACACCTGAACACATATATCTTCTATACATAGTATGTTTTATAAATCTTTTTTTAATTCAATTTTTATTTTATGTTTGGATATAGTTGATTTGCAATGTTGTGTTAATTTCAAGTGTACAGCAAAGTGATTCAATTACACATATACATTTATCCATTCTTCTCAGATATTTTTCCTATATAGGTTACTACAGAATAATGACTAGAGTTCCCTGTCACATACAGTAGGTCTTTGTTGCTTATTTATTTTATAAATAGTATCGTGCGTATGTTCAATAATGCCATTTGCAGCAACATGAATGAACCTAGAAATTATTAAAGTGAAATGTGTCAGAAAGAGAAAGACAAATAACGTATGATATCACTTATATGTGGAATCTAAAAATATGATACAAATGAACTTATTTACAAAATATAATCATACTCACAGACATAGAAAATGAATTTATGGTTACCAGAGAGGAAAGGTGGGTAGCGACGGATAAATTAAGAGTTTGGAATTGTTAGGGATTTCTGAATGAAATTACTAATCATGGATTATATACAATTTCTGTTGTTTTCCATTTTTATACTTTTATGTATTTAAAAAATTCAGCTCTGTATATTTCAATTCTTAGGTAGTTTCTGTTTTGTTTTTCTATAAGTAAGTAAAATCTCATTTTCTGTTCTGGCAAATACTTGTAAACTTTCTGTGTGTGTTTGTTTTTTTCCCTATGATAGAAGAATGTATCAACATAAAATTAGCTGTATTAAAATTCACTTAAATCATTGAATATTTAATTGATATGTTTTGAGAGCTGTCTTCCAAGTCTTGCACTAATAGAAATATATCTTGCACTGAGAAATATATATAAATGCATGAGTGTATATATGGTACTATGTATGTTGCTGCTGCTAAGTCACTTCAGTCATGTCTGGCTCTGTGTGACCCCATAGATGGCAGCCCACCAGGCTCCCCCGTCCCTGGAATTCTCAAGTCAAGAACACTGGAGTGGGTTGCCATTTCCTTCTCCAATGCGTGAAAGTGAAGTCGCTCAGTCGTGTCTAACTCTTAGCAACCCCATGGACTGCAGCTCCATGGAGTTTTCCAGGCAAGAGTACTGGAGTGGGGTGCCATTGCCTTCTCCATTATGTATGTTACATATAATTATATTTTATATATTGATATATAGTTGTAAGATGTATCAGTTCAGCTCAGTCGCTCAGTCGTGTCTGACTGTTTGTGACCCCATGAATCGCAGCACACCAGGTCTCCCTGTCCACCACCAACTCCCAGACGTCACTGAAACTCATAGGCATCGAGTTGGTGATGCCATCCAATAATCTCATCCTCTGTCATCCCCTTCTCCTCCTGCCCCCAATCCCTCCTAGCACCTGAGTCTTTTCCAATAAGTCAACTCTTCACATGAGCTGGCCAAAGTATTGGAGTTTCAGCTTTAGCATCATTCCTTCCAAAGAACACCCAGGACTGATTTCCTTTAGGTTGGACTGGTTGGACCTCCGTGCAGTCCAAGAGACTCTCAAGAGTCTTCTCCAACACCATAGTTCAAAAGCATCAATTCTTCTGTGCTCAGCTTTCTTCACGGCCCAACTCTCACATCCATACATGACCCCTGGAAAAACCATAGCCTTGACTAGGCAGACCTTTGTTGGCAAAGTCTGCTTTTTAATATACTATCTAGGTTGGTCATAACTTTCCTTCCAAGGAGTAAGTGTCTTTTAATTTCATGGCTGCAATCACCATCTGCAGTGATTTTGGAGCACAAAACAATAAAGTCTGACACTGTTTCCAATGTTTCCCCATCTATTTCCCAAGTAGTAATGGGACCAGATGCAATAATCTTTGTTTTCTCAATGTTGAGCTTTAAGTTAACTTTTTCACTTTCCTCTTTCACTTTCATCAAGAGGCTTTTTAGTTCCTCTTCACTTTCTGCCATAAGGGTGGTGTCATCTGCATATCTGAGGTTATTGATATTTCTCCTGGAAATCTTGATTCCAGCTTGTGTTTCTTCCAGTCCAGCGTTTCTTATGATGTACTCTGCATATAAGTTAAATAAGCAGGGTGACAATATACAGCCTTGACATACTCCTTTTCCTATTTGGAACCAGTCTGTTGTTCCATGTCCACTTCTAACTGTTGCTTCCTGACCTGCGTGTAGGTTTCTCAAGAGGTATTCCCATCTGGTATTCCCATCTCTTTCAGAATCTTCCAGTTTGTTATGCTCCACACAGTCAAAGGCTTTGACATAGTCAATAGATGTTTTTCTGGAACTCTCTTGCTTTTTCGATGATCCAGCAGATGTTGACAATTTGATCTCTGGTTCCTTTGCCTTTTCTAAAACCAGCTTGAACATCTGAAAGTTCACGGTTCACGTATTGCTGAAGCCTGCCTTGGAGAATTTTGAGCATTACTTTACTAGCATGTGAGATGAGTGCAATTGTGCAGTAGTTTGAGCATTCTTTGGCATTGCCTTTCTTTGGGATTGGCATGAAAACTGACCTTTTCCAGTCCTGTGGCCACTGCTGAGTTTTCCAAATTTGCTGGCATATTGAGTGCAGCACTTTCACAGCATCATCTTCCAGGATTTGAAATAGCTCAACTGGAATTCCATCACCTCCACTAGCTTTGTTCATAGTGATGATTTCTAAGACCCACTTGACTTCACATTCCAGGGTGTCTGGCTTTAGATAAGTGATCACATCATTGGGATTATCTGGGTCATGAAGCTCTTTTTTTGTACAGTTCTTCTGTGTATTCTTGCCATCTCTTCTTAATATCTTCTGCTTCTGTTAGGTCCATACCATTTCTGTCCATTATCGAGCCCGTCTTTGCATGAAATGTTCCCTTGGTATCTCTAATTTTCTTGAAGAGATCTCTAGTCTTTCCCATTCTGTTGTTTTCCTGTATTTCTTTGAATTGGTCGCTGAGGAAGGCTTTCTTTTCTCTTCTTGCTATTCTTTGAAACTCTGCATTCAGATGCTTATGTCTTTACTTTTCTCCTTTGCTTTTCACTTCTCTTTTTTCACAGCTATTTGTAAGGCCTCCCCAGACAGCCATTTTGCTTTTTTGCACTTCTTTTCCATGGGGATGGACTTGATCCCTGTCTCCTGTACAATGGCATGAACCTCCATCCATAGTTCATCAGGCACTCTATCTATCAGATCTAATCCCTTAAATCTTTTGCTCACTTCCACTGTATAATCATAAGGGATTTGATTTAGGTCATACCTGAATGGTCTAGTGGTTTTCCCTACTTTCTTCAATTTAAGTCTGAATTTGGCAATAAGGAGTTCCTGATCTGAGTCACAGTCAGCTTCTGGTCTTGTTTTTGTTGACTGTATAGAGCTTCTCCATCTTTGGCTGCAAAGAATATAATCAATCTGATTTTGTTGTTGACCATCTGGTGATGTCCATGTGTAGAGTCTTCTCTTGTGTTGTTGGAAGAGGGTGTTTGCTATGACCAGTGTGTTCTCTGGGCAAAAGTCTATTAGTCTTTGCCCTGCTTCATTCTGTACTCCAAGGCCAAATTTGCCTGTTACTCCAGGTGTTTCTTGACTTCCTGCTTCTGCATTCCAGTCCCCTATGATGAAAAGGACATCTTTTTTGGGTGTTAGTTCTAGAAGGTCTTGTTCAACTTCAGCTTCTTCAGCGTTACTGGTTGGGGCATAGACTTGGATTACCGTGATATTGAATGATTTGCCTTGGAAACAAACAGAGATCATTCTGTTGTTTTTGAGATTGCATCCAAGTACTGCATTTTGGACTCTTTTGTTGACCATGATGGCTACTCCATTTCATCTAAGGGATTCCTGCCCACAGTAGTAGATATAATGGTCATCTGAGTTAAATTCACCCATTCCAGTCCATTTTAGTTCGCTGATTCCTCAATGTTGACGTTCACTCTTGCCATCTCCTGTTTGACCACTTCCACTTTGCCTTGATTCATGGACCTGACAGTCCAGGTTCCTATGCAATATTGCTCTTTACAGCCTTGGACCTTGCTTCTATCACCAGTTACATCCACAACTGGATATTGTTTTTGCTTTGGCTCCATCACGTCATTCTTTCTGGAGTTATTTCTCCACTGATCTCCAGTAGCATATTGGGCACCTACTGACCTGGGGAGTTCCTCTTTCAGTATCCTATCATTTTTCCTTTCATATTGTTCATGGGGTTATCAAGGCAAAAATACTGAAATAGTTTGCCATTCCCTTCTCCAGTGGACCACATTCTGTCAGACCTCCCCACCAGGACCCATCTGTCTTGGGTGGCCCCACAGGGCATGGCTTAGGTTCATCGAGTTAGACAAGGCTGTGATCCATTTGATCATATTGACTAGTTTTCTGTGAGTATGGTTTCAGTGTGTCTGCCCTCTGATGCCCTTCACAACACCTACCGTCTTACTTGGGTTTCTCTTACCTTGGTCATGGGGTATCTCTTCACGGCTGCTCTAGCAAAGCGCAGCCTCTGCTCCTTACCTTGGATGAGGGGTATCTCCTCACTGCCACCCTTCCTGACCTTGAATGTGGAATACCTTCTCTTGGCCCTCCTGCGCCCACGCAGTTGCTGCTCCTTGGACCTGGGGTAGCTCCTCTGGGCCGCTGCCCCTGACCTTGGGCGAGGCGTAGCTCCTCTTGGCCACACTTCTGCGTGGTCTGTCGCATGTAAGATGTGTGTGTGTATATATATATATATATATATATATACACACACATATATATATATAATTCATAGTTAAAAGCTATATGTGAATATATGTATGGAAACATGCAAAACTTAAAAAAAAATAGTATGTTCTTTATGCTCATGCTCAAAAAACACTGTACATTTTTGCTTACATACTCTAACTTTGCATTTAAAATTTAAATGATTAAAAAATTTTAATTTGAGAACAACATTTCAGATTTCATCACAGGATAAAGTTATTTGTGACTCTAACCCTTGGAAGGATTCTTAGCATTTCATTGATGAAATTTAGGGCCTAAATATTAACAATTCCATCACAAAGAGAAAGGAATCAGTTTGATCTATGAGTATCTCTCTTGCTAGAAAAAAATACAAATACATTGTGTTGATAGCAGAAGAAGAGTGTTGTAGAAGATAAAATTCTTTCAGAAGAAAGAAATATGAAGATAATGTTGCCTTGGAGAGCTGAACTATGTGTGAGAGAGTTTGTGTAGCTTAGAAATGAAAAGGGTATGGTAGCCCAGCAAGTGTACAGAGAATAGGCAGGAGAGGAGAGTCCAGTCACACATCTGAAGGCTCTCAGAGAATGTAGAGCACAAGTTGGTAACTATTTTTTAAGATTGTTTTGAATTGTTTGCTTTTTCCATTGTATAAACAAAACATTATGTTCTAGTTTTTCAAGATGAAAGCAAGCAATGCCAAAACATGTTTTTCTACAATACTTTAATAATAAAATAATCATAGGGTAGCAACATAAACTTAAAATATTGGCAACTCTTTTCTTCAAGTAACTTATTATTTAAATAATTTGAATCAAAAGACTCTAATGATCCAAAAGATTATTGTTACCTAAGAACTAAGGCCTTACTTCACTTCCCTCACCCTCTTGGTAGCATTCATATTCCTGATCTTTGCATCATTAACATGCTCTCCTTTATGCCTTCCACAATACTTTACTCTCCAGGTTTTCTTTCTACCTCTTTGATCATCCTTCTCCTCCCTCTAACTCAAGATCATTGATTTTTAAAAACTAATATTTAATTATCTATTCTAATAATTTCAATTGATATTTCTCAGTTGATTACTTCTAATTTTTAATTTGCATTCCTAATATTTCACTTCCGTTTGTCTTTTATTTCCAGCTGTCTTAGTTCAAAAGGAGTGTGTTTAAAACAATTCAAAGTCCACTCTTGTAAAATAACCCAAAGACATAATCCCCAACTTTTTCATTAACAAAATGGTATCTGAAGTCAAACAGAGCTGAGTTCAAACTCTGTTCTGTATCTTATGAGCTATAGGATTATATACAGGGACTATTTCTGTTTTCCATTTTTATATGTTTTGGAGAGAAAGGAGATTGGGTATGTGAAACTATATATCTGGCACATAGTAAGACCTCAATCATATTAAATGTATTCTCATTCATTTCTTGGTGTAGTAACCAGAATAATGGCCATCCAAAGATGCCTATATCCTAATTTTTGGTAACTGTTATTATGTTACCTTAAATGGCAAAAGCGATTTTTAAATAGTGATTAAGTTAAAGCTCTTGCTATAGAAACATTATCCTAGGTTATTTGAATGGGCCTAATATAATCATAAGAATGCTTACAAAAGGAAAAATAAATTTGTGTTTTAAAGCATAAAGTCTGTGATAATGATTACAGCAGAGGTAAGGAACTAATACACTTGGTAATGCCATTATTTAAGTTGACTGCAGCTTTCTATGTTAACTTCTTCATTCTCCCTTATGTACTAGGTTAAATGTGTAAAAATATTTATTATTTCTTCAATCTAATTTATTTGTTCTCCTTCAATGCTTCATGTTTCTAAGTATTTCAAAGATGGCATATCTGTTGTCCCTATTTCTCAGTCATCTGATGGTTGACCAATTCTGTACACTATTGATGCTGTTAAAGTGCTGCACTCAACATGCCAGCAAATTTGGCAAACTCAGCAGTGGCCACAGACTGGAAAAGGACTATTTTCATTTCCAATCCCAAAGAAAGGCAATGGCAAAGAATGCTCAAACTACCACACAATTACACTCATCTCACATGCTAACAATGTAATGCTCAAAATTCTCCAAGCCAGGCTTAAACAGTATGTGAACCGTGAACTTCCAGATGTTCAAGGTGGATTTAAAAAGGCAGAGGAACCAGAGATCAAATTGCCAACATCCACTGGATCATTGAAAAAGCAAGGGAGTTCCAGATCACAACGATGGGAAATTCTTAAAGTGATGGGAATAACAGACCACCTGACCTGCCTCCTGAGAAATCTGTATGCAGGTCAAGAAGCAATACTTAGAACTGGACATGGAACAACAGACTGGTTCCAAATAGGAAAAGGAGTACTTCAAGGCTGTATATTGTCACCCTGCTTATTTAACTTATATGTAGAGTACATCATGAGAAATGCTGGGCTGGATGAAGAAGAAGCTTGAATCAAGATTGCTGGGAGAAATATCAATAACCTCAGATATGCAGATGACACCACCCTTATGGCAGAAAGTGAAGAACTAAAGAGCCTCTTGATGAAAGTGAAAGATGAGAGTAAAAAGTTGGCTTAAAATTCAACAGTCACAAAACTAAGATCATGGCATCTGGTCCCATCACTTCATGGCAAATAGATGGAGAAACAATGGAAACAGTGACAGACTTTATTTTTATGGCTCCAAAATCACTGCAGATGGTGACTGCAGCCATGAAATTAAAGGACACTTTTTTCTTGGAAGAAAAGTATGACCAACCTAGGGAGCATATTAAAAAGCAGAGACATTATTGCCAACAAAGATCCATCCAGTCAAAGCTATGATTTTTCCAGTATTCATGTATGCAAGTGAGAGTTTGACTATAAAGAAAGCTGAGTGGTGAAGAATTGATGCTTTTGAAGTGTGGTGTTGGAGAAGACTCTTGAGCATCCCTTGGACTGCAAGGAGTTCTAACCTGTCTATCCCAAAGGAAATCAGTCCTGAATATTCATTGGAAGAACTGATGCTGAAGCCGAAACTCCGATAATTTGTCCACCTGATGTGAAGAACTGACTCCTTTGAAAAGACACTGATGCCGGGAAAGATTGAAGGTGGGAAGAGAAGGGGACAACAGAGGATAAGATGTTTGGATGAGTTACTCAAACATCAGTTTGAGTAAGCTCCAGGAGTTCGTGATGGACAGGGAGGCCTGGCTTGCTGCAGTCCATCACAAAGAGTCAGACACGACTGAGTGCTGAACTGAACTGAACTGATTGATATTTTAAAATTATTAAAATGACTTGACCTTTTCATATTTATGTTTCAAATCTGACAATGGCTGAGTTTCCTACCGTATGGAGTTCATCTCTGTCTTGCTTTCCCTAGTGTGAAATGATTGAGAATTTCTGGCTACCCTTCTCTTACATTAAAATTTAACTTAGGTCAAACTCATTTCTATCCTGGCATTGTGCCCACTCATTTCTGCCTTTCTGTCTCTGCTCATGCTTTCTTCATCTTCTGGAATCTCTCTCCCTTGCTTTCTGCTCTTTACAATTTCCCTTCTCTTAATAGCCAGGTAAGTCTCACTAGTCTTGATACTCTTCATGACCTATTGCAGAAGTTAGAAATTTCCTCCTCAGAATGACCTATTATTTTCTTACAGTTCAGGTGTTGATGGCTGTCCACTTATTTCATATGTTTTACTCTTTTCTCCACAACTTAAATATAAGGTATGATTTGGGGTGAGGATATTTTATATTTTTAACATAATCATGTATGCTATATACATGATGCGTGTGTGCTCGGTTGCTTCAGTCATGTCTGACTCTTTGTTATCCTATGGACTATAGCCTGGCAAGCTCTTCTGTCCTTGGGGTTCTCTAGGCAATAATACTGGAGTGGATCACCATGCCCTCCTCCAGGCAATCTTTGTGACTTGGGAACAAACCCATGTCTCTTATGTCTCCTGCATACTCATATCATAAAGTGACATAGAATTCTATAAATCATCATGTATTTGAAATAATTTATGATGAAAATATTATTTTAAAGTATATGAATACTGGCATTTTATTTCCTCAGTGTAGAAAATTTTTTAAAAAGTAATCGTTTATTCATCTGCAAATTTGCAATTGATTTACTTTGAAGGAAAATTATAATCATACAATGATTTTTTAAAATTTAAATAATTGGTAATAGCAATTTTTAGGATCATAGGTTTATTACATTTTCCAGATAATCACCAATATCAGCAGTATATTGTATTCCTACTAAGTGCATATACCGATTTCTCGGTAAGCACATTTTGTGACCACGTGGTTCAGTTGTGTCCAACTCTGTGTGACCCCATGGACTGAAGCCTGTCAGTCTCTGCTGTCCACAGGATTTCCCAGGCAAGAATACTGAAGTAGGTTGTCATTTCCTTCTCCAGGGGATCTTCCCAACCCAGGGATCAAACCTGGGTCTCCAGCATTGCAGGTGAATTCTTTACCATCTGAGCCACCAGGGAGCCCGATATTAGGGTGCGAGCACCTGTGCTAATTTGCTTTGGTCACGTCTGACTCTGTGACCACATAGACTGTAGCCTTCTAGGCTCCCTGGTCCATGGGATTCTCCAGGCAAGAATACTAGAGTGGGTTGTCATTTCCTCCTCCAGGGGATCCTACTGACCTAGGGATTGAACCCTTGGCTCTTATGTCTCCTGCATTGGCAGGCAGTTTTTTTTTTACCATTAGTGCTACCTGGGTTCTGATCATAGTTTTCATATATGTGTTAAGCTTCTGTTTTAAATATACATAATTTTACTTTCATGATGGGTTCAGTTCACATTAAGCATCAAAGCCTAGAAAAGTTGAAATACTTGTCCTCTTTCAACATCAAATTGCTACTTGGCTTAAGCCAGTATTCTAGGCATTGTAACTTCCGCCAGTCAGATACTTTACACTATCACAAGCATAGAGGAAAGTATCTCTCTTGAAAAGGGGATCTTGTTTACCTGGAATTTGTAAAGAACATCACCTCACAATTGTTATCAAGGCTATCTTGTATCAAGTCACTCTGGAATTATACTAAACAGCAGAATCTCTGGAAAGCCCCAAGATATTCAGATTCAAAATACCTGGGTGGGTCTCCAAAAACTTTAGTAAGACCTCCTGGTGATGTCAGCACAGGTAGTTTGTGGTCCAGATTTTAAGTAACATTGTCAAATAACAACTAATTTACTCAGGCTTGTGTTACTTATAAGATGTCAGGCTTGTGATGATTACAAACAGTTGTTGCAATAGGGAATGAGAAGCATTACTAAGTTGTGCTCTTCTTCCAAATAGAACATCAATTTCAGTTCAGAACCATCAAAAATTATCCTACAAAAAGAAACTGAAAATATCTTACTTTTTCTAGTTAAGAAGCAAGAAGAGTGGGCTAAATGTAGAGCTAAATAGACATCCAGCATTCTGTAAGTATATTGGGAAAACTGACCTCCTTCAGTTATCAGTCAGTTCAGTTGCTCAGTCATGTCCAATTCTTTGTGACCCCATGAATCGCAGCATGCCAGGCCTCCCTGTCCATCACCAACTCCTGGAGTTCACTTAAACTCACCTCCAACGAGTCAGTGATGCCATCCAGCCATCTCGTCCTCTGTCGACCCCTTCTCCTCCTGCCCCCAATCCTTCCCAGCATTAGAGTCTTTTCCAGTGAGTCAACTCTTCACATGAGGTAGTCAAAGTACTGGAGTTTCAGCTTTAGCATCATTCCTTCCAAAGAACACCTGAGTCTGATCTCCTTTAGGATGGACTGGCTGGATCTCCTTGCAGTCCAAGGGACTCTCAAGAGTCTTCTCCAACACCACAGTTCAAAGCATCAATTCTTCGGTGCTCAGCTTTCTCACAGCCCAACTCTCACATCCATACATGACCACTGGAAAAACCATAGCCTTGACTAGATGGACCTTTGTTGGCAAAGTAATGTCTCTGCTTTTTAAGATGCTATCTAGGTTGGTCATAACTTTCCTTCCAAGGAGTAAGCATCTTCTAATTTCATGGCTGCAGTCACCATCTGCAGTTATTTTGGAGCCCCCAAAATAAAGTCTGCCACTGTTTCCCCATCTATTTCCCATGAAATCATGGGACCAGATGCCATGATCTTAGTTTTCTGAATGTTGAGCTTTAAGCCAATGTTTTCACTCCCCTGTTTCACTTTCATCAAGAGGCTTTTTAGTTCCTCTTCACTTTCTGCCATAAGGGTGGTGTTATCTGCATATCTGAGGTTATTGATATTTCTCCCGGCAATCTTGATTCCAGCTTGTGTTTCTTCCAGTCCAGCGTTTCTCATGATGTACTCTGCATATAAGTTAAATAAGCAGGGTGACAATAACTATATGTATTGGCTAAGTTCAGAAACAGAGAGTACCAAGAAAGAAACAGTTATTTTTTAATACTGTGTAGGGAAAAGAGCGTATGTATTAAGAAGATCAAAGCCCAGAACAGAAAGCAAAACAGTTTTATCTAGACCAAATATGAGAAGTTTTATCTGAATTATTGAGTTATTTCTTTATAAGGAAGACATGAGAACATATATAAATATGCCAAATATTATTTCTTGATTTATGTAAATATACATAGATTAGTTGTATTTTAAAAAAAGAACATGTTCTCTACACTGAGAGTTCAGTCATTGTCTGTTGATCCTCTTGTTATAAATACTTTGTCTCGTCTGGTGAATCTTATCATACTTGGAATATTTTATCTTGCCCTAAATAGGAAGTGTATTGAAATTCCCTTGTTGAAATCAAGGATTTTCTCAGTACCAGATATCCCTGGGATCAATATCATTTTCTGTAACCGTATGTATTCAACTCTTAAAATCTATTTGATCCTAGTTACTTAAAGAATGCTATCTCTGTGATCCTTAGGGTCAGCTTTCTGCCAGATTCTTTATTCCTTTGCTAACTCTAGGCTCGGTAATTATATCCTATAGATATTCTTCTAGCTTTGTATCTGTGCCTCCTAAAAGCCTCAGCTTTTCATTTTACTAGTGACCAACTGAAGTTTATATTCAAGTGCTAATACTGCATTCCTCTCAAACTGTTACCATGTTGATGGATATATGATTAGATGACGAACATCTCATAAGGACAATTTGATGCAGCCTCATTAGAACCTAGAAAACACTTGAAATGATGCTGATTAACCCAACTGTATTGTTTATTTTTCTATCCCCATTCAGGGCATGCAAATCATGTGCTAGACACTCCAAGTATCTTAGATGACTGTGTATATTTTGGTCAAGTTGAATAATCAGGAAGGTATCTCTTTTGGCCTAACTCACCTTTCCTTGGCTCTTCCTCATCACCCAGTATCTAAAATCTACCAAAAGAACCATTTGAAACCATAAAATAGTTTCTGCTTAATGATGTCACAACAAATTTGTAAAATTCAGGAAGATCTCTTTAATTGGAAAATCAGTTTTATAGAAAGGATTCTATATTTCAATGTGAAATATATCTCAAAATTATTTTAACTCTTGGAAAGTTAGCTACCATAAAGTAGCTACATCAATAAATAATTATTATTGTAATAATACAGGATATCTCATAGGAGTGTTCTGAAAATAAAATAAGATACAGAATAATTGCCATGTTCTCATCCCAATGTATGTGTGTACTTTTCTTTATTATACATAAGTGAATGCTTTTTTTTGTATATTTGTGAATTATATTTTGATGTCATTTAGAGGATCAAGTGCCACTTCACCAATAATGGAAACTGATATGTGTACTGCATTCACTCACATCACAGAGCTTGTGTTTGACATAGTAACTATACCCACATTCATAGAGCAAGTTGTATAGGTGGCTGCCAGTCGTACTTTGCAGAAAACCTTGACAGCTGTGGCTGAATATACTCACAGTTCTGACCTAGCAGTCGCTTTGTAGTCTTTATAGAATGTGAAGTATTTGTACACACAAGAGCAGCATATCTTGACAGAGTTCTGTTATAAAAGGAAGAGTGATCTTAACAAAATGCTGTTTCTACGTCAATCTATTTCCAATTCTATTATTCTTTAGAAGGGATCCAGTTAAAACATTTAGAAATATTTATATAAAAGTATATATGAAGCAATCAATTCAGTTTTGAATATACTGTTGTTCAAAGCCAATGTGAAAACATGAGAATTTTGAAAAAAATTCCATTCTTATGATTTAATTATATTTGAGCTCATAATGGCTATGTTATATAGTGATAAAGTCTATTTTTTAATCATACTTCAGTTTCTCTATGTAGAAATCCAGTTTGGAGATTAAAATGTATGCATGCTCTGAGAGATCCTGCAGCATGTTGAGTTTGAAATAAGAACTCTGAATCCATTCAGTCTATGTAATAATAATTTCACAAATGTGTGAATATGCATATCAAATAACCATGTGGTATAAATCTCTATAAGGCATGGATTACCAGTAGAAACAGCTCAAAAATGAAAAATTGAATTAAAGTTTCCTTGCCATCATGAAACTGGAAAGATCACACTATGAGTCCTATCTGCCTCAAAAAAGGCAATTTTTAATAGAGAAAAGGGAGCCTATTTTTTTCCAGTAGTTATACTGGTTTGACTTTTTAAAAATGACTAGATTGACAGTTACTTTTGATATCAGTCAGAGACAGCTCTAGTCATAAATTAGTTAATAGATTTTGAACAGATATTCAATCAAATAGAAAATTGTGCTTTATTCCTGGGGAGCTGCCTTTTATTTGTTTAATTCACTTTGTTGAACATCACAATTTAAGTGTAATTTGCCTTTTCAGATTATAGCTGACAACAGATTTAAGAAAAATGAATGTTTCTAACAGTTACTTATCAATACAAATTTCTCAATCAGAAAATTCAGTCTTCTGGTAAATAAATTCATCTCACAAGTACTGGGGGAGAAGGCAATGGCACCCCACTCCAGTACTCTTGCCTGGAAAATCCCATGGACGGAGGAACCTAGTAGGCTGCAGTCCATGGGGTCGCTAAGAGTCGGACACGACTGAGCGACTTCACTTTCACTTTTCACTTTCATGCATTGGAGGAGGAAATGGCAACCCACTCCAGTGTTCTTGCCTGGAGAATCCCAGGGACGGTGGGGCCTGGTGGGCTGCCGTCTATGGGGTCGCACAGAGTCGGACACGACTGAAGCAACTTAGCAGCAGCAGCAGCAGCACAAATACTGGTGGTACTATGAATGGAAAATATTGGGGCTGGTGCGCTGGGACGGCCCAGGGGATGGTATGGGGAGGGGGAGGGAGGAGGGTTCAGGATGGGGAGCACGTGTATACCTGAAATTTTTTTAATTTAAAAAAAAAAAAAAAAACTGGAAAATAAACAATTTTAAAAAAAAAAAAATAAATAAAAGTACAATCCAGTGTTCACTCCTTAGATGCTCAGAAATTCTACTGGGTTATCTTATACTCTTAGATTTAATATAATTAGTTTCAACATCCAATCTGAAGATTTGGGTGTAGAATATATGATTTTACTTTTTGATTCCTATAGAAGGAGTTGAGTTTAGTACTCTGACATATGTAGTTATTCAGAAATATAATCAGATATCATATTTGAATCTTTAACAGCCATAATTGAACCTCTCTGGTACCTATATCACTAGGATATATGCTTGAGTAGGGTGATCTGATAGAATGTGGGTCATTCAAAAAAAAAAAAAAAAATGAATGGAAAATATTATCATTTTTTCCCAGTGTAACCTTTGGGAAATAGTCTCAAAATGTAGAAGTGTGACATTTTCAAATTGAATACTGAAATGCTCATTTATTATACATAAATTCATTAATTACTTTAATCATCAACTGTCTTTTAAAGAGCTAAAAATGCAAAATGAGGTATAGTAACAGTAGCTACAAAGCACATTTACTAAACAAAGTCTTGTGGGTTCAAGCAAGGATTTTTTGTTCTTTGAGTTCTTCTCTCTAAAATTTGACATTGTTATTAGTATATACTTTGGGTTTTTCAAACTTGGTTTAAAAAATTTGCAAATATAGAGTAAGATATGCATCCCATAGGGCTTCCCAGGTGGCGCTAGTGGTAAAGAAACCACCTGGCAAGGCAGGAGACATGAGACAGTTTCCATCCCTAGGCTGGGAAGATCCCCTGGAGGACGGCACAGCATCCCACTCCAGTACTCTTGCCTGGAGAATCCAAAGACAGAGAAGCCTATGGGCTACAGTCCGTAGAGTCGCAAAGAGTCAGACATGACTGGGGTAAATGTGCACGCACACTTGCACATGTCCCGTCACTCCTAAAATAATCTTTAGTATGTTTTACATTAGGCATTTCATGATGATTTTCACAAAGCCAGAATTTGTCTTTAGAAATTACTGTAAGTCTCTTATAAGCAGGGCTAATTTCATATCGGATGCGATGATAGCAGTTGCAAATAAAAAAGAATGGAGCCCTGGGAGTGATTTGCTTGTTTGACATCAGTGTACATTTTGTTAGCTACCATATTGTGAATGTGATAATAACAGATAGAGTGGAGACCAGTGCTCCCATTCCCTTTAAATTGACTTTGGCAATTATTCCCCTGGAATATACTGTTTATCTCTTTTCTATCCAGTATAAAAATCACATCTGTCAGGAAACCAGGACTTTTTATGCAGTGATTTTTATTGATTCATGACTGTGAGGAAGCCATAGAAATAAAAAATAAGGGAATAAAACATGGTTACACAGTAAAATGTGAG
Organism: Bos mutus; assembly: GCF_027580195.1. Lineage (NCBI taxonomy): Eukaryota > Metazoa > Chordata > Mammalia > Artiodactyla > Bovidae > Bos > Bos mutus. The sequence goes on from NC_091625.1 coordinate 46,026,159, forward strand.
CACCGTCTAGAGATAAAGAGAAAATTTATGTTAGCATTGACATGAACAGAAAATATTTTTGATGTGAATTTAGTATAAAATTATTAGCAATTTGACTGGGATTGAATATGACAACTCTTTAGCTTTTAAATATGTATTATGAACTTTTAAGTCTATATATAATATATACATCTATTTGAAAATACTGCCAAAATTAAACATTTTGGCTTTTTTAATACTTTAATAACCCTTGGATCCTTTTTCACCCACTTATCCAATTAAGTGATTTTTCCATATGTCACTGGAGGTAGTCTGGTTGCACTGTATGGGATGGGAATGAAGGGACTGTAAAGACTTTATTTTTGCGGATCTATTGCCAATTTTGGTCCTGGCACATGGTAAGACTTAGTAAACTTTTTTTTTTTTTTTATTGAATGAGAAAAACCACTCAAATTTGAGAAAAAATGCTTAAAAAATCAATTATTATAAATAAGCTGAACATGCCTTTTGCAATTGCTACTTAGTAGATAAAGTAGGGTAAACTTCAGGCTATACATTCTAAGATCTTTTTGGCATTTTCACTGATTTCACTGCCCAATTTTGTGCTGTTATTATTGTTTTTAGTTTAATTTTATTCATTTATTTTTAAACTCTTAAAACATACCTTAAATATTCTGCCTTACTGTTAAGAGCACTTCAGACCCATCAAAAAGAAAGGGATGCCTTTTCCAAACAATTTTCAAATTCCAGCCTTCACCATTAACATTAACCAGTTTTCACCAAAATTCTATTTCGTGTCATTTGTTGCTGTTCAGTTGCTCAGTTATGTCCAACTCTTTGTGACCCATGGACTGCAGCACGCCAGGCTTCCCTGTCCATCACAAATTCCCAGAGCCTGCTTGAACTGATGTCCATTGAGTCTGTGATGCCATCCAACCATCTCATCCTCTGTAGTCCCTTCTCTCCTGCCTTCAGTCTTTCCCAGCATCAGGGTCTTTTCTATAGAGTTGGCTTTTTGCATCAGGTGGTCAAAGTATTGAAGCTTCAGCATCAGTCCTTCCAATGAATATTCAGAGTTAATTTCCTTTAGAATGGACTGGTTTGATCTCCTTGCAGCCAAGGGACTCTCAAGAGTCTTCTCCAACACCACAGGTCGAAAGCATCAGTTCTTCGGTGCTCAGCCTTATTTATGGTCCAACTCTCACATCCATACATGACTACTGGAAAAACCATAGCTTTGACTATATGGACCTTTGTCAGCAAAGTGATGTCTCTGCTTTTTAATACACTGTCTAGGTTTGTCACAGCTTTTCTTCCAAAGAGCAAGTGTCTTTTAATTTCATGGCTGCAGTCACCATCACAGCAACTTTTTATCCAAGCCGTAATGTATGGCCATGTGTGACCTCTTACCCTGCTGCTCTTAGGTCCTTCTCAGTTTCAGAATTCAGAGTCCTGCAATTCCCCTATTCTCAGGCCGTACAAAAAAATTATAACCTCTCCACACTTGACAAAACATATCATTGTAAGTGAGATTAGTTTTGTAAACTCAAAAACATGTTAAAACTATTTGAATTTATGGAAACTATTATAGTAATCAAGTGCCCTGTCAACCTTAATTTCTGTGCTATGATCTGAACATGAGAGTGATATTATGATATGATTCCTTTTTTCCATGCCTCCTCTTTACTCCTCAACCCCGACCTACCTCTTATGGCCTGGTTACCACTACTCTCACATACAAATGATTCTGCTACATAAAGATTTTAGTTAAAACTCCAGGGACAATTAATTCCCATCATGCCCTTCATCCCAAATGTAAGCCTTTTGTCACCCAACCTCTCTCAGATTCTTGTTCATTGATTCTGTCCTCTCCCCAAGGCTCATTTTTATCTAGCCTTACTCCCTCAGTAACATTTTCATGGTGCCTCAGGTATTCTCTTTGCATACTCTCTGAAGGGAAGTGAAGCATTATACACACACACACACACATACACACACGCCCTTATTGAAGATACACACACACACCCCTTCACTGAAGGATTATACTTCTCAGATGTTCTCCTTACCCTGTAGATCACACAGGTAGAGGCTGATCAAAGGTCTGGACGATGACATTGGTGTTCTCCTGGATCTTCACAGCTACTTTAAAGTTACTGCTTTTATTCCCTTGTGCAAAGTCCCTTTTTTCTTAGAAGTTCAAGCTAAGTGATTGTATCGCTCTTCAAAAAAAAAAAAAAAATTCTGTTGTGGTATAATTGACATGTTATTTTCATATGACCACATGATTGGATATTTGTATGTGTTCCAAAATGATTACATTTTGTTCAGTTAACATTCATCACCATACATACTTACATTTTCCTTGTAATTAGAAGTTTTAAGATTCACTTTCTTAGCAGTTTTCTAATATGCCATAGAGCAGTATTAACTGTAGTTACCATCTTGTGCATATATCCTCATGAGGTATTTACTATAGCTAGAAGTTTATTATTTTTGACCCCTTTCACCCATTCAGCTCACACTCTAACCTCTACCTTAGGCAACTAGCAATTTGTTCTATTTATAATAAGCTTAAGGGTTTTGTTTTTAAAATTCCTCAGAAAGTGAGATCATATGGTTTTCATCTTTGTTTGGCTTTTTTCACTTACCATATGCCTTTCATGTCTATCTGTGTTGTTGTAAATGGCAGGATTCCCTTCTTTTTATGGCCGAATAATACCTTATTGTATATATAAACCACATATTATTTATCCATTCATCTCTAAGGAATGCTTAAGTTGTTTGCATGTCTTGGGTATTGCAGTGAAATGCTGCAGTGAACATGGGAATGGCTATATCTTTGCAAATTTGTGTTTTCATTTTCTTCAGATGAATACCCAGAACTGGAATTTCTGGAGTATATAGTTGTTCTATTTTTAGTTTTTTTGTGAAACCTCCATACTATTTTCCATAGTGACTGCACTAATTTATTACTACCAATAGTGTGCAAGGGTTCCCTTTTCCCACAACCTCTCCAACACTTGTTGTTTGATATTTTTTTGATAATAGCCATTCTGACAGATGTGAATTGATATCTCATTGTGGTTTTGGTTTGCATTTCCCTGATTAATGATGTTGAGCACCTTTTCATGTGTCCATTAGCCATCTATATCTTTTCTTTGGAAAACATCTATTTAAATCTATTTTTAATTGTTTGTTTTTTGGTGTTGTATGAATTTTTAAATATATTTTGGATATTAACCTCTTATGAGGCCTATTATTGGTCTTTTCATTTTGTTGATAGTGTCCTTTGCTATGCAGAAGCTTTTTAGTTCATGTAGTCCCACTTGTTTATTTTTGCTTTTGTTGCCTTTGCTTTTGGAGTTAGATCCAAAAAACCATCCCTAAGACCAGTGTAAAAATGTTTACTGCCTTTATTTTCTGCTAGGCATTTTATGGTTTCAGGTCTTCAAGTATTCAATCTATTTTGCATTTATTTTTGTGTATATTACAAAATAGTGGTCTAGTTTCATTCTTATGTATATATCTGTCCAGTTTTTGCAACACCATGTGGGTTTATTTCTGGGCCTTTTCTGTTTTATTGATCTATGTGTCTTTTTATGCCAACACACTCCTTTGATTACTCTGGCTCTATAATATAGTTTAAAATCAAGGAGCATGAGGTCTCTGGCTTTCTTCTTTCTCAAAATTGCTTTGGTTAATCAGTCTTGTATGTGGTTCCCTACAAATTTTAGGATTATTCGTTCTATTTCTATTAAAAACACCATTGATATTTTGACAGGGATTGCATTGAATCTGTAGATTGCTGTGGGTAGTATGAACATTTTAACAATATTAATTCTTACAATCCATAGGTATAGAGTATCTTTCTATTTATTTTTGTCATATTTAATTTCTTTCATCAGGGTCTTGTGGTTTTCATCGTAGGACTTTCACTTCCTTGGTTAAATTTATTCTTTTTTATGTATTTGAAAATGGGTTGTTTCTTTAATTTTTCTTACAAATAGTTTGCTGTTAGTGTACATAAATGAAACTGAGTTTTGTACATTGATTTGGTATCCTGCAATTCATGTATTAGTGGACCGGACTGGACTGAATGAGCCAATTCCTGTAAATGCCTATCTGTGTGCTCAGTCGCTTAGTCATGTCCTACTCTTTGAGACCCCATGGACTGTAGCCCGTCAGGCTCCTCTGACTAGGTGATTTTCCCAGCAAGAATACTGAAGCAGGTTGCCATTTCCTACTCCAGGGGATCTTCCTGACCCAGGGGTTGAACCTGTATTTCTTGTGCCCCCTACCTTGGCAGGTGGATTCATTATCACTGTGCAACCTAGGAAGATAATAGTTCTTTTGGTGGAGTCTTTAGGGTTTTCTATATAAATATCCTGTCATCTGTAAATAGGGCTTTTCAGGTGGTACTGTGGTAAAGAATCCCCTTGCAAATACAGGAGACCCAGGATGCAAGAAGCATAGGAGACTTGCATTTGATCCTTGGGAGGAGGAGCCTGGCGGGCTACAGTCCACGGGTCACCAAGATTCAGACATGACTGAGCACACACACACACACACACACACACACACACACACACACCTGCAAATAGTGACAGTTTCACTTCTTCCTTTTTGTTTTGGATGCTTTTTTATTTCTTTTTGTTCCCTAATTGCTCTGGCTAGGACTTCCAATACTATGTTGAATGAAGGTGGTTAAGAGTAGACATTCCTGTTTTCTGGTCTTAGAGGAAATTCTTTCAGCTTTTCATCATTGAAAATGATATTAGCTGCAGGTTTGTCATATACAGTGTTTCTTATATTGACGTATGTTCCTCTATACACACTTTTTTGATGAGTCTTTTATCATGAATGGAAAACAAATTTTTGTCAAATGCTTTCTCTGCATCTACTGATTTGATTATATAGTTTTCATTCATTTTTAAGGTGATATATAGTATTGATTTACAGATATTGAAATATCCTTTCATCTGTGGGATAAATTCTACTTGATTATATTGTATGATCCTTTTAAGGTATTGTTTATTTTGGTTTGTTAATATTTTGCTGAGGATTTTTGCATCTACATTCATGAAGGATATTGGTTTGTAGTTTTATTTTCTTGTGATGTTCTTACTTACCTGGCACTGGTCTCATAAAATGAATATGGAAACGTTCCCTCTTTTTCTGTTTCCAAAAGAGCTTGAGAGGAATTGGTATTATTCTTTGAATATTTGGTAGAATTCATTGGGGAAGCCAATTGGTCCTCAACTTTGCTTGGGGACCAACTTTTGTTTGATTACTGGTTTAATTTTGTTACTGGTAATCAATCAGTTCAGGTTTTTCTTTCTGATTTAGTCTTGGGAAATTTTATGTTTCTAGGAATTTGTCCATGTCTTTTAGGTTGTCCAATTTGTTGGTGTATAATTGTTTGTAACAGTCTCTTATTATCCTTTGTGTTTCTGTTGTAATGTCTCCTCTTTCATTTCTGATTTTATTTGAGTCCTCTCTCTTTTTTACTTTATGAGTCTAAAGGTTTGTCAATTTTGCTTATTCTTTTAGAAAACTTGCCTTAACTTCATTGATCTTTTTATTGTCTTTTTCATTTCTATGTCATTTATTTCCACTCTGATCTTTATTTCCTTCCATCTGCTAACTTTGGGCTTCATTTGTTCTAATTTTTCTAGCTCCATGAGTTATAAAGTTAGATTATTTGAGATTTGTCTTGTTTCTTCATGTAGGTATTTATCACTATGAAGTGATTTCACTGCATCCCATAAGTTTTGATGTATTGTACTTCTATTTTCATTTTTCTTTTTTTTTTATGCTTTTTTTTTTTTTTTAAATTTTATTTTATTTTTAAACTTTACATAATTGTATTAGTTTTGCCAAATATCAAAATGAATCCGCCACAGGCATACATGTGTTCCCGCGATACGGGATGCTTGGGGCTGGTGCACTGGGACGACCCAGAGGGATGGTGTGGGGAGGGAGGAGGGAGGAGGGTTCAGGATGGGGAACACATGTATTTTCATTTTTCTCAGTGTATTTTTACTTTCTCTTTTGATTAGCTGTACCACTCTTTAGCTTGTTTTCCTTCTTTTCTAACCTATAGGTAATTTTTTTTTACTTCTTTTAAGACTATAAGAACTTATTCTAATCTTTACTTCTGACTCAAATCTTTCAAAATTTTTAAACCTTTAGTTTCTTGATTTTATTTTGATTTTTCTAAATTCAAGCTCAATTTACAATCTGTAATCATATATTTCCATTATTGTTTTGAACTTTTCGACCTCTGCTATTGAATATTTGTGTCCTTGAAAAATTTATATATTGAGTTCTAATCCACAATGATACAATATTTGGGGATGGGGACTTTGGAAGTTGATTAGTTCATGAGAGTGGTCCATCATAAATGAGGTTAGTTCCCTTACAAAAGTAACCCCAGAGAGTTCCTTTGCCCCTTTTGTCCTTGGAGGACACAGAAAGAAAACAAGTGGCTAAGAACCAGAAACAGGCTCTCATCAGACACCAAATCCAATCTGGTGATGCCTTGATCTTAGACTTCTGAGTCTTCAGAACTATGAGAAGCATATTTCTGTTGTTTATAAATTACCCAGTCTATGGTATTCTATTCAGCAATATAAACAGACTAGGACTACCCACTTCATTATTGCATTTCTGGTTTCAATGCTTTGATAGTCTTACTACTCTCTCATGCCTTTGTTCTTATGGTGATCCTTTAAAATTTCTCATAGAAATTTCTAATATGTTAAACTCGTCTCTTATTTCAGTCTATCAGTTATCTTCTACCAATTAAAGTATGCATTTGACTAATCACATCCTCTACTCTCTTGCCAGGGTAGTCATTAAAGTATCTTTTTTCTGTATTCTTGAATGAAAATCCTCATCATTAGATCAGTACAACAGAAGTTGGTTCCTCTGTGAAACCTGACGACATAGATAGACAGGTGCTCCTTGCTTCTTCTATGGCACTGTGTAATGTACTTTTTTTGTGTGTGTGTAATGTACTTTTATATTTCTGCAGCTTATTTATTCTTCCCTCACTTGGTGTATATTTTTACCCAATAAGGGGCAGTGCTCTATTAACTCTTTTTATCCCTTTTAAAGTTTTTTTACAATGAAGTTCAGGGATGAATACATCCCTGAAATATTCATCAAATGGATGTATAAATTCATCCTCATTATTTAAAAACATTCCTCATGAAAAAAAAAGCTTTGCAAAGGAACATTTTAATAAGAGAACATTCTATTTTGTCTTTTATGTTAAATGAAAGTGAACCTACTGTAAAAGATGCCATTGGAGCTCTGCCTGAATCCTCCAGATCACTTTACTAAGCACACCTGAGCCAGAACCTGTGAATCTTTGTCAGCAATCCGCCTCAGGCTGCCATGACTTTGTGTATGCACACAGGGAGCACAAAATGCTTAAAATGTTATATTCCTTTGAAGCTAGCCTTTAGCCAAAGATTTTAGACCTGGGAGCTTAAATACTCCAAGTCTCTGGCTTTGATCTAGGCTACTCTGAGGGGTTCCCTACAGTATACCCAGAGCTAAGCACCATGGGATTTTGCTTGTGGGATCTTAGACTTATCTGGCTCCATTTCTTCCTGATTCCACTTACCCATTCTCTGACTGATTTTTCCTAATATACTATGTTTTCATAAATCTTCATCTCCTTTCTGGACAACCAAAGATATCTACCAATAGTTTTAGAAGTATTTATATTAAGTATAAAATTAATAACATTTAGTCATTAACCAATGACCATGGAAAATTGACATAGCCCCAAAAAGACTAGTTAAAACTGTTAATCTTAGCCAGGGACACCACTTAATCATACAACACTCATTTTTATTGATGTATAGTCCTTTTTTTGAGAAGTCAAATTTTCTCAAGAGCTATTTTCCCCCCCTTTAACTCCTCTTAACAATTCTTGAAACACTTTAAATGTATTTTTATATGTGTGAAAATATTTGGTGGAGAACAATATTTAGAGAAAGATCTTGTGCTTACATGTTTTGGTATCTCTGCAAAAGAAACTCTCCGTTATGACCATCATTACTTCTTATAATTTTTAGAGAAATGGACAGCTTTGGAATTCACTCAAAGGTAATGTGTTATATAACAACCATTATTTCACAATACTTCATACTCTAAGCTGTGGGAACACAAGAATTATTGCAAAAATGTCATAATTTCTAGTTTGAAATGGGCTTCACCTCAACTTCTGTGCTCCTGCTCCTTTATCTTGTTCAACTACTGTGGGGAAAAAGTGTGTCATTAATACTCAACTTGAGAAATTTTCACATATTGTACACCTCATTAAGCAGCATGTAGATCAAGAAACAGAACATTGCCTAACTCCCAAGGCTCCCCTCAGTCTCTTTGTACTCACTGCCTCTACCAAGAGAAACAACTAGCCAAACTTTAAACAATATATATATAGTCTTTGTGCATAATAGATATGGGATAATAAAGTCTGGACTCTTTTTCTTAAAGTTATATAGGTGGTATTCATTTATACTCTTATATGTCATTGAAATTTGTTTACTGTATTGCTGTATAATTTCTACTGTGTGAATATATATATATATATACATACATATATATACTGTTGGTGACCATTTGGGTTGTTTCAGTATTTTGACTACTATACTAATGCTGCTGTGGCCACAATCCAGTCATGTTTTTGGGGGGCCAAGGGACATCTATATTTATAACTTTAGTAGCTTCTGTGAAATGATTTTCCAGAGTAGTTAATGCTCTCATAAACAGTATGACAATGTTTATTCACATCCATCCCAAGTTTATTACCTATTTATCTTTTATTTTAATCTCTAGATACATTTCATTGTAAATTAACTTTTATTTCCAAGATGACTAATGAATGAGTATGTTTGGATTTTCATTGACTATTTATATTTTTAAATTTTATACACATGAAATATAAATGCAAATTATTTAATGCAAATATACCTAATACACAGAGCTGGGATTCCTACACTAAGTTAGATTATAACATTTCTCTGATTATCTTAATTTTTCTTTTAAATAAATTTTTTTTTAGAAGAGTAGTTTTAGGTTCAATGCTAAATTGAGCAGAACATAGTATTCCCATAAACCCACTGCTGCTATACATGTACAGCTTCCCCTACCATCAACATCATACACCAGGGTGGTAGCATTTATGATAATCAGCAAACCTACACTGACACATCATTATCACCTGAAGTCTACAGTGTGCATTAGGGTTCATTCTTGTTGTTGTACTATCACAGTATCATACAGAATAGTTTTACTGCCTTAAAAAGCCTTCTCTGCTTCACCTATTTATCCTCCTTCTTTCAGCCCCTGACAACCAATGATCTTTTTACTGTGTCCATAGTTTTGCCTTTTCCAGATTATAATCTTTGATTAGTTTATTTTAATATTACATTTGAATACAATTATTTCAAAGGTGGAAATGAAGCACTCACTTCTGAGAAATTTTAACTATTAAATCCATATAATTAACGTAACAATAAAAAATACATTGTTATTACGGTACTTAGAGCAAAATTGGTTAACATTGTAGTTGACCATGTACATCATGGGCTCCTGATGATCAGAAACTAGTTTTCCCATAGTCCTACTATTGCAGATTCATGTAGAATTATCTTGGCAAATCATACTAAAAATCATACTAACCACATTCACCATAAGACAATTTTAACTCTAAACAGGTTGCCCGTATTGTGAATGAGTAAGGAATCTGGGCTACCCTGTGAATCAAAACAAAAATCGGACATTTCCTGGAGGTTTCTATTGTGTTTTTAATAACATCTCCCAAATTAATAGTGATCCTTTTTTTTTTTTATAAACTGTACAACCATAAACCATGGATATCACACTGGAAGATACTTTCATTGTTTTGTTCACTGCTGTTTTGTTCATTTATAATCATATTAGAAATTAATATGTAAAACTAGATGAAACTATATAGGTATCTCTTCCATGTGAGTTTAAATTTTTGCAGCTTTGTTTAGAGATGCAAAACTGAATTTATTATTAACCAGAACATGATCCATCTATTTCTTCTAATTCCCACATGCATTCTCTCTGATTATTACTCTTACTTTTAAATGAGGGGATTGTCACTAAGAGATTTTAAAAGCAAGCCAGCTTAAAACAACTAATAAGCTTGGGGCCAGGACTGGTATCTAGGCCTGCTGACTCATTTCCTTCATCCTTGCACTGCTTCTTGGACTAGAGAACTTGGGTCTTCCTCTGAAGGAAAGGAGAATGTGAATGCCTATTGGTTAAGTGATGAGCAGATACTTGCTTAGTTTTTTCAGTTAATGTGGTTGACATAGGGCTTCCCTGGTGGTTCAGATGGTAAAAAATTCTGCTTGCAATGCAGGAGACCCAGGCTTGATCCCTGGGTCAGAAAAATCCCCTGGAGAAGGGAATGGCCACCCACTCCAGTATTCTTGTCTAGAGAGTTCCATGGACAAAGAAGCCTGGTGAGCTGCAGACCATGGGGTTGCAAAGAGTCAGACACCACTGAGCCACTACCCCTACTACTACTATCACAATTGACATAAAGTAGAAACTACATGGATATCAGAATTGTTACTGAAGTTATCAAAGGTTTCTTTGTAACTCAGACTAAGATCCATTTTCATTTCTTCACCACATGATGTTGCCCGTATGCTCACCAGTGGTGCCAGACATGCAAGTCAAAACTATCTGACTCCAAATCAGAGGTATAGAATAGTGTGTAAATTATTTAACTTCTCTGAATCTTAAGCACTGCATCTAAGAAAACGCACAGTTTAACAATAGTATTTCAAAGGATTGTCAAGAAGATTAAATAAGATAAATACGCAGCCTTTTTTATTTGTAGTCATTTATGTCTATTAGCAACTTCCCTTCTACCTCCCAGCAAATGTTTGGATCATTTTAGCCTGCTATTCCCTGCAAAAGTAGCATATGTTATATTTTAAATACTATATAGTGGAACAATTCTCTGATCATTTTAGATGGGTATTTATGACCATTGGTAGCTCAGTCAGAAAAGAATCTGCCTGCAGTGCAGAAGACCTGGGTTTGATTGCTGGGTTGGGACGATCCCCTGGAGAAGCAAATGGACACCCACTCCAGTATCCTTGCCTGGAGAAGCCCAGGGACAGAGGAGCCTGGTGGCTGCAGTCCCTGGGGGTCACAAAGAGTCAGGCACAACTGAGTGCCTTTCACTTTATGACCATTACAAAATAATGGTTGGAAAAGATTGGTTTGAAAAAACAGTATATTTGATAGATTCAGTTAAGGAAAGAAATTAGTATTTAATGTCAACTGGATCAATAAATTACATGGTTAAGAGTCTTCAATTTTCAACTAGTTTGATGTACTTAGAAATGTACTGGACTTCTTAGGTGGTTCTAGTGGTAAAGAACCCACTTGTCAGTGCAGGAGATATAAGAGACACAGGTTTGGTCCTTAGGTCAGGATGATCCCCTGGAGGAAAGAAGCACCCACTCCAGTATTCTTGCCTGGAGAATCTGATGAGAAGCCTGGTGCGAGTCCATAGCATTGCAAAGAGTCAGACACATCTGAAGTGACTTAGCACACATGCAGAAATGTATCATCAAGCAATTTTCAGAAAACCTGATTCTGTACATAGGCGCATACCTTGATATATACCTGAGATATTTCCCCAAAGTTAAATAATAAAGCATTTTGATACAGTTTGGAAATACTGTGAGTCAGTGTGCTACCCAAGTAATTATGTAATTTAAAATCTCATTGTGATACAGGCTTTAGACATCAGTCATCTTTGTTACTCATTTCACTTTTGTTAAGCAGTGCAGGTAATTCCTTTTCTTCACTGGAAACTTCTCGCCAATTATAATTTACATGTGTTGGTTGTAACAGAGATGTGAAGGACTTGGTAGATATAATTAATTCAATACTAGACTGAGATCAGCCCTGGGATTTCTTTGGAGGGAATGATGCTGAAGCTGAAACTCCAGTACTTTGGCCACCTCATGCGAAGAGTTGACTCATTGGAAAAGACTCTGATGCTGGGAGGGATTGGGGGCAGGAGGAGAAGGTGACAACAGAGGATGAGATGGCTGGATGGCATCAGTGACTCGATGGACATGAGTCTTAGTGAACTCCAGGAGTTGGTGATGGACAGAGAGGCCTGGCGTGCTTCGATTCATGGGGTCGCAAAGAGTCAGACATGACTGAGCAACTGAACTGAACTGAACTGAGACTGAACTCACAAAGAATAAACAAAATAAAGTAACTAAATATTGAAGCTGGATTTGCTATTTAGATTTTCTAAGGACTATTTTTAACATCTCCTTTACAGAGAGAGAACATGTTTTTACATTTTTGTAGGAAACACAACAGATTGTGCTGCTTTCTCTCGTTGATTTTTCCCTTTGGTACCTTGACTGTGTCCTTGGGAAGAGCTTGCTTTCTTTTCTCCTTGCCTGTTAGTAATAACAATCTTAAGTTCATAAAATATGGAAGGAACATATTGTTAGGAAACACAAGAAAGAAATAAAGAATAAAATGTATAGCAAAACTAAAACAAATGATGTTTAGATTAGTATCTGGTCATTGTGGCATCTATATTTCCTGAGATATCTCTGGTTATTTCTTTAAAATGAGTATCATCAAACAAAAACTTGAAATACTAATATTTAAAAAGTTCTCTTCTTTCAAGTTAAATCAGAAGTTAGAATCATCATTTATTCAGTTTCTTTTAATACCATTCTTTCCTAGGAATTTGAAGAATATACTTATAGCGTATATTTTATCCCAGTTCAATATTTTCTCAACATTGAGAGAAAATAGCTTTGTGTATGCTATTTTAAGAAATATTGTCATTTAATATTTGCAAATTTAAATGATTATCATATTTGCATGGGGAAAATTAGTTGACCATTCTGACCTTTATTAAGCCACCAAGACAACTTAAACCTTTAATTTTAGCTGACAATAAATCAAGATAGTGAAAAGAAAATTACATATATATTCATAGTAAAGGAATTGTGATAGTGATACTTTTTCTAAAACTTTGCATTGAATATTTTAAGGTAAAAGAAATGTGCAAATTTGGGTTTCAAATTATATGTCAAAGAGCCCTGGAACCCCATTTTATAATCTCCTCATAGCAGCTGCTTTGTCTTTTAACACATATACATCCTGATGAGTCTATTGTTCCAAAAAAAAAAAAAAAAAGACTCTTGTTCCATCAGGTAGATCACATGCTTCTTTCATTTCAAACATTTTTCATCTTGCAAATAAAATAAAGCTCAGAAATGCAGATAGCATGTCCAAGATGCCATCAGCTCATTGACATTCCCAATGGAAATTTACTGTTGAAATGATTTCTTAGCTAACTCTTGATATGTTCTGCAAACCATGAAATATCATAGAGAAGTGGTCTGTACACATCAGTGAAAGGGGAGAAATAGCCAGCTGGAATTACTGTAATGATAGGTGACTACAGGGGTTTGAAGCAGTGAAATTTTGACATGCATAAAAATAAAATCAAATCTGACATGCACATTATTATTCCCAAATACCACTTCTTTATGAAAAATGATATCAGATCCTATTTCTAGGAATGTATAAGTGAACAGAATAGTAATTCACAGCTACAGGGAATTCTTGCAACACTTATCAGGAAATGACTACTGTGGAGCTTTAAGCAATTAAGAGATTTATCTTCTAAGATGACTATTTCCTGTTCTAGTCAGACTAAACACTATAAAAATGAGGTTGGCAACATGTAGATTCATGTGTAATTGTTATGCATGGTCTCATAAAAATATACATTTGACAAAGACATTTCAACCTCAGTTCCTTGTAAGGACAGCAGGACTTAATGGGCCAGAAAGCAGGTATGCAATCCAGACAGAAATTGCTCTGTGCAGTGCAGTACAGTGGTTGGGCAGAATCATGCTTTTGTTTTTCTTTCCAGTGTCATTGTACAGCCTATTTAGATGCTTTCTATGAAACTATGTCTAATATCTCTGGTTTGGGTTGTATCAGAGTGTATTATTAGTAATATATCAAGTCACTGACAAAAGCAGTGAAATTATTTTGTAATTGGGCTCTCCTGGTGGTTCAGTTGGTTAAGTATCTGCATGAACGGAGACTGAACTCTCAGGTTCAGTCCTGGGGTGGTAAGATCCCCTGGAGAAGGAAAAGGCAAACCACTCCAGTATTCTTACCTGGAGAATTCCATGGACAGAGGAGCCTGGTGGGCTACAGTCCATGGGGTCACAAAGAGTCAGACACAACTGAGTGACTAACACTTTCACACTTTTCTTTTGTAATGATTAATGTAAGCAGGCAGACATAAGGTGTTTTACGAACTATGTTATATCAGGACCTATTCTATAGTTATATATATATGGTATTAATATGTTTTAATGTACATTTTACTATTTCTAGTACATACATTTATAGTTTTAGGTACAGTATGTCCTTTCAAAATAAATCTTCCATGCTTAGGAAAATTATATTTCCAGAAATATAAACTTTTTTGTATTTCTATGTACCATAAATATGTAATTTCAGTTAAATTTAAGCATCTTAAATTAAGATGCTTTTGAAAATATTATTTCATTATTATAGTTGCATAGCCAGAGTATGACCATAGATGCATTATAACTACGATGTGGTTTTAACAGCTATACAGGTGAAATGGTACGATATAATATTATGAGACACAGCATTAAGTAACAGGTTGAAATCAGTAGCATTGTTTATTATGCTTTTTAATTTTGCTGGCCAAATTCCAGAGAACTCTAATAATCAAAACAATACAGATTTAAACAATACAATATTCTTTTTACAAAATAAGGCATTTAAAATGATAACTTGTCATTAAATGTGTGCAGAAATGGGAAAAAGGCAATCCTAACCACAGCTGCTGGGAGACTTTATCAGTACAATTTCTTCTGGAAGGAGCTTGACAATTAAACAAAATTGCTGAAATATTTGTATCTTTTGATTAAACTAAACTTCTAAAATTATCCTGAGGAAAAAATCAAATATATATGAATATTTATTTTCCAAATGGTAATCATCATAGTATTTATACTACAAAACTGGAAATATCCTAAGTGCCCAATATTTGGGGAAAGGTAAAATAAATTACTATGTATCTATAGAATAGATATTTTATAATCATCATACTTGTATTTTAGAGAATATTAATTATATTGGAAAATATTATTTCATATATAATGTAAACAGGAAATTTAGATGACTACATCACCAAATTAATTTGTATTTGTATTAAATAACCAGAGGAATAAACATTTATATATAAGTTAATTGGGTGATATAATAGTACTTTTATATCATCAAATTGATTTGATGATACAGTGATAGTTACATTTAAGAAATAAAATTAATATTTTTAGTTATGTTTTTCAAAATTTTCTACAGTGAATATATATAGCTTTTACAATAAGAAAGATCTTTTTAAAATTTTAAAAGTAGAATTACTTGAAATCTATAAAATTCAATTACTTTATGTATTTAATGAAAATATTACTTTTATGGTTAATGTTTAAAAGCCATTTATATAGTGGTATAGAAGTGTACTGGACAGGAGAAATAGTTCATCATATTTAGGATCTGAGTTTTGGCATTATTTTATACCAGAGACAAAGGTAATATTGTTGGCTATAACTGGAACTATAGTCCCAGTTTGTTTTAGTTGTTTCTTATGTTCCAGAGGTTAGCTATAATATGGTGTAAGTGTGCTTCCTAGAATTAAACATTGTGTAAATAGTTTCTCCCGAAGAGTCTCTCTAGGTTTCTTTTTATGTCTAGGAGGGCAAAATTATACTCCCAAGCATAAATTTGGAAATAGTCTCATTTTCAACTCCCTACTAGGATCTCCCCTTTCAGTTCAGTTCAGTTCAGTCACTCAGTTGTGTCCAACTCTTTGTGACCCCATGAATCATAGCATGTCAGGCCTCCCTATCCATCACCAACTCCTGGAGTTCACTCAAACTCATGTCCATCGAGCCGGTGATGCCATCCAGCCATCTCATCCTCTGTTGTCACCTTCTCCTCCTGCCCCCAATCCCTCCCAGCATCAAGGTCTTTTCCAATGAGTCAACTCTTCGTATGAGGTGGCCAAAGTATTGGAGTTTCAGCTTCAGCATCAGTCCTTCCAATGAACAATGTCAACATTCTAGGAATCAGCTAACTAAAATGGACTGGAATGGGTGAATTTAACTCATATGACCATTATATCTACTACTGTGGGCAGGAATCCCTTAGAAGAAATGGAGTAGCCATCATGGTCAACAAAATAGTCCGAAATGCAGTACTTGGATGCAGTCTCAAAAATGACAGAATGATCTGTTTATTTCCAAGACAAACCATTCAATATCACGGTAATCCAAGCCTATGCCCCAACCAGTAATGCTGAAGAAGCTGAAGTTGAACGGTTCTATGAAGACCTACAAGACCTTTTAGAACTAACACCCAAAAAAGATGTCCTTTTCATCATAGGGGACTGGAATGCAAAAGTAGGAAGTCAAGAAACACCTGGAGTAACAGGCAATTTTGGCCTTGGAATACAGAATGAAGCAGGGCAAAGACTAATAGAGTTTTGCCAAGAGAATGCACTGGTCATAGCAAACACCGTCTTCCAACAACACAAGAGAAGACTCTACACATGGACATCACCAGATGGTCAACACTGAAATCAGATTGATTATATTCTTTGCAGCCAAAGATGGAGAAGCTCTATACAGTCAGCAAAAACAAGACCGGGAACTGACTGTGGCTCAGATCATGAACTCCTTATTGCCAAATTCAGACTGAAATTGAAGAAAGTAGGGAAAACCACTAGACCATTCAGGTATGACCTAAATCAAATCCCTTATGATTATACAGTGGAAGTGAGAAATAGATTTAAGGGACTAGATCTGATAGACAGAGTGCCTGATGAACTATGGATGGAGGTTCGTGACATTGTACAGGAGACAGGGATCAAGACCATCCCCATGGTAAAGAAATGCAAAAGAACAAAATGGCTGCCTGAGGAGGCCTTACAAATAGCTGTGAAAAGAAGAGAAGTGAAAAGCAAAGGAGAAAAGGAAAGGTATAAGCATCTGAATGCAGAGTTCCAAAGAATAGCAAGGAGAGATAAGAAAGCCTTCCTCAGTGATCAATGCAAAGAAATAGAGGAAAACAACAGAATGGGAAAGACTAGAGATCTCTTCAAGAAAATTAGAAATACCAAGGGAACATTTCATGCAAAGATGGGCTCGATAAAGGACAGAAATCGTATGGACCTAACAGAAGCAGAAGACATTAAGAAGAGGTGGCAAGAATACACAGAACTGTACAAAAAAAAAAAAAAAGAATCTCCCCTTTAGCCCAGTTTAAATATATTGTCTGTTAAAACAAACTTCCTGTGGCCACAGCCTAAAATATTTACAGATGATGTAATTTGGTCCTCTAATAGTACTTTTTTAAAGGAAAATTTATCAGAAACTACCAAGGGAAATTTTTGCTTATTTTCTGTGGTCACTAGCTTCCTATTAACAACTTATTTCCTTCACACCAACAAAACAACTCTATCATTGCAGCATTCTTAGCCCAAGGGCCTTCAAGTTTCTTCATGTTGTGTGATCTGAAATATGTACCTGTTATGTGGCAAAATGCAGAGATATGTAAGTTATCAGTAAATAGTTGTTAATTCTTTCATTAACCGCTTTATACATTTCTTCCAGTTGGCCCATTATATAATCTATATGAAGATGTGATTAAAATAACTCTGAAACAAAGAGTGAGAACAAGACAGAGGTCATGGGGTGGACAGGGGGAACCCACCAACATGTATGTGAACCCAGAAATCAAGGTAAGTGGGATGTTACAGTAAATCTAGTAAATGAGTCAAGAAATTAACAAGAGTCAAAAGTTCTGTGATCCAGGAGAGATAGTGAATAAAGTGTATTCAGTTACCCAATGGGAGAAAAACATAGGGCACTGCCCTAGTGGCTCAGATGGTAAAGAATATGCCTGAAATGCAGGAGACCAGGGTTCGATCTCTGAATTGGGAAGATCCCCTAGAGAAGGGAAAGGCTACCCACTCCAATATTCTTACCTGGAGAGGAGACTGGGAGGCTACAGTCCCTGGAGTTGCAAAGAGTCGGATACAACTGAGCGACTTTCACTTCACTTCAGAGAAACATAGGAGCCTTAAGTCTAAATAGATTAAGCCAGAAAACAAATAAGTAGACATCTATGACCAGAGTCTATGAACTATTTTGAGTGTTCAGAAAATTGTAAGATACCATGAACATAGGAAAATCTAAGAATAAAAATTCTACAAACTGTGGCTAAAAGAGCAGATAGTCCATAGGTCTTTAAAAAGCTATACTTTTTAAACAGTTAAGAGATAATGCAATTTGTCTAGAATATTGAATGTGGCCTAATTTTAAGCCACTGGACATTTGCTTAGGGAGCATTTTCCAGCCAAGTCTTCATTCTTCACGTGCTTGCTAAGCCTGGCAAGAGCTAGTAGAGAAGTGGCAGCCTGACCAAGTTTCAGTTCAGTTCAGTTCAGTCGTTCAGTCATGTCGGACTATTTGAGACCCCATGGACTGCATCACGCCAGGCCTTCCTGTCTATCACCAACTCCCAGAGTTTACTCAAACTCAGGTCCATTGAGTCAGTAATGCCATTGGACAATCTCATCCTCTGTTGTCCCCTTCTCTTCCTGCCTTCAATCTATCTCGGCATCAGGGTCTTTTCAAATGAGTCAGTTCGTTGCATCAGGGAGCCAAAGTATTGGAGTTTCAGCTTCAACATCAGTCCTTCCAATGAATATTCAGGACTGATTTCATTTAGGATGGACTGGTTGGATCTCCTTGCAGTCCAAGGGACGCTCAAGAGTCTTCTCCAACACCACAGTTCAAAAGCATCAATTCTTCAGCACTAAGCCTTCTTTATAGTCCAACTCTCACATCCATACCTGACTACTGGAAAAATCATAGCTTTGACTAGTTGGACCTTTGTTGGCAAAGTAATGTCTCTGCTTTTTAAAATGCTGTCTAGGTTGGTCATAACTTTTCTTCCAAGGAGTAAGTGTCCTTTAATTTCATGGCTGTAGTCACCATTTGAGTGATTTTGGAGCCCCTCAAAATAAAGTCTGTCACTGTTTCCATTGTTTCCCCATCTATTTGCCATGACGTGATGGGAATGGATGCCATGATCTTAGTTTTCTGAATGTTGAGCTTTAAGCCAACTTTTTCACTCTCCTCTTTCACTTTCATCAAGAAGCTTTTTAGTTCTTCACTTTCTGCCATAATGGTGGTGTCACCTGCATATCTGAGGTTATTGATCAATCTCCGGCAATCTTGATTCTAGCTTGTGCTTCATAGAGCCCAGCATTTCTCATGATGTACTCTGCTTATAAGTTAAATAAACAGGGTGACAATTACAGTCTTGACATGCTCCTTTCCCGATTTGGAATCAGTCTGTTATTCCATGTCCAGTTCTAACTGTTGCTTCCTGACCTGCATACAGATTTCTCAAGAGGCAGGTCAGGTGGTCTGGTATTCCCATCTCTTTAAGAACTTGCCACAGTTTGTTGTGATCCACACAGTCAAAGGCTTTGGCATAGTCAATAAAACAGAAGTAGATGTTTTTCTAGAACTGTCTTGCTTTTACAAAGATCCAACGGATGTTTTGGCAATTTGATCTCTGGTTCCTCTGCCTTTTCTAAATCTACCTTGGACACCTGGAAGTTCATCGTTCATGTACTGTTGAAGCCTGGTTTGGAGAATTTTGAGCATCACTTTGCTAGCATGTGAGATGAGTACAATTGTGTGGTAGTTTGAGCATTCTTTGGGATTGCCTTTCTTTGGGATTGGAATGAAAACTGACCTTTTCCAGTCTTGTGGCCACTGCTGAGTTTTCCAAATCTGCTGGCATATTGAGTGCAGCACTTTCACAGCATCATCTTTTAGGATTTGAAAGAACTCAACTGGAATTCCATCACCTCCACTAGCTTTTTCGTAGTGATGCTTCCTAAAGTCTACTTGACTTCACATTCATGTGAAGTCTGCTCACATGTCTGCTCTAGGTGAGTGATCACACCATAGTAATTATCTGGGTCATGAAAATCTTTTTTGTTTAGTTATTCTGTGTATTCTTGCCATCTCTTGTTTTTTTTTTTTTTTTTTAAATTTTATTTTATTTTTAATCTTTACATAATTGTATTAGTTTTGCCAAACATCAAAATGAATCCATCACAGGTATACATGTGCTCCCCCTCCCACCTCTTCTTAATGTCTTCTGCTTCTGTTAGGTGCATACCATTTCTGTCCTTTATTGAGAACATCTTTGCATGACATGTTCCCTTGGTATATCTAATTTTCTCGAAAAGATCTCTAGTCTTTCTCATTCTATTGTTTTCCTCTATTTCTTTGCACTGATCACTGAGGAAGGCTTTCTTATCTCTCCTTGCTATTCGTTGGAACTCTGCATTCAAATGGATATATCTTTCCTTTTCTCCTTTGCTTTTGGCTTCTATTCTTTCCATAGCTCTTTGCAAGCCCTCCTCAGACAGCCATTTTACTTTTTTACATTTGTTTTTCTTGGGGATGGTCTGGATCCCTGTCTCCTGTACAGTCATGAACCTCCATCCATAGTTCTTCAAGCACTCTATCAGATCTAATCCCTTGAATTTATTTCTCACTTTCATTGTGTAATCGTAAGGGAATTGATTTAGGCCATACCTGAATGCTCTGTGGTTTTCCCTACTTTCTTCAACTTAAGTCTGAATTTGACAATAAGGAGCTCGTGATCTGAGCCACAGTCAGCTCCCAGTCTTGTTTTTGCTGACTGTATAGAGCTTCTCCATCTTTGGCTGCAAAGAATATAATCAATCTGATTTCAGTGTTGACCATCTGGTAATGTCCATGTGTAGAGTCTTCTCTTGTGTTTTTGGAAGACAGTGTTTGCTATGAGCAGTGCATTGTCTTGGCAAAACTCTATTAGCTTTTGCCCTGCTTTGTTCTGTACTCCAAGGCCAAAATTGCCTGCTACTCCAGGGGTTTCTTCATTCCTACTTTTGCGTTCCAGTCCTCTATGATGAAAAGGACATCTTTTTTTTTTTTTTTTTGGGGGTGAGTTCTAGAAGATCTTGTAGGTCGTCATAGAAGTGTTCAACTTCAGCTGTCTCACCATTATTGGTCAGGGCATAGAGTTGGATTACTGTTATGTTGAATGGTTTGCCTTGGAAACGAACAGGGATCATTCTGTCATTTTTTAGATTGCATCTTTGTACTGCATTTTGGATTCTCAGCCAAGTTTGCAAAAACATTTCTGTGCCAAGGACTAGACAGCAAAAGAGACACTGATGTATAGAACAGTCTTATGGACTCTGTGGGAGAGGGAGAGGGTGGGAAGATTTGGGAGAGTGACATTGAAACATGTAGAATATCATGTAAGAAACGAGTTGCCAGTCCAGGTTCAATGCGCGATACTGGACGCTTGGGGCTGGTGCACTGGGACGACCCAGAGGGATGGTGTGGGGAGGGAGGAGGGAGGAGGGTTCAGGATGGGGAACACATGTATGCCTGTGGCGGATTCATTATGATATTTGGCAAAACTAATTATGTAAAGTTTAAAAATAAAATAAAATTTAAAAAAAAAAAAGAAAATTTACTTAGATGAGAATAGAAACTCAGGATCATAATGCCGTATAGTTTTGAAAGATTCATTTCTGATTCATATGCTCTGCTTTTCCAACATTGTTAGGTAATGGAAAAAATGTGCAGTCTTTACCTAAAAGAATTTTCGCGTAGGTAGTTTTGGAAGACTCCTTTGAGAGGCTGCCCTTAGGGAATCTATTTCACAGTCATAGACTCAGCTCATTTAGGTCTTCTTTACATCTAATCAACTCTTTCTTCTGTTTAATTTAAACATAATGAAGACCTTTCAACAAATTTTTACTTTGTATCCTGTAACTTTTCAATCTCAGGATTTCAGGAATTAAAGAACTTTCTGGAAGTCTAGATATGTTGTACTTTTGCCTGGGACTCAAATATAAATGAAGAATGTGTCAAAATAATTACATTCTTTTTTTTTAACATCAGACAATTGACTAAACTTCAAAAAGTCAAAGATATGTGTTTTTTAAAATCATATTTTAATGAGACTATTATAAAAGATAAAGATATAAGCACTGATCAGTATTTAGAATTGGTTCATTCTTCCTTCTGTTTAGCACTGGGTCATCAGTTTTGGTTTCTTGTGCCATGTTATTGCTTCCAGATAGCTCCTACAGAAAAATATCTGGTTCAAACCACACGTAAATTAATTAGGGATTTCAGAAGATACTCTGGTCAGCTGCACACAAGATAAAGGTGAAGGCTGTAGGGAAATTACTCATATGAGAAAGAACTTGTAACAGAGAACATTGAATACCTATGTCACCTCTAGTCAATAGACACATCCTACCCCTTCACCTCCTCAACTGTTCTTGCACTTGTAAAACCTTAAGAATGGGCATTTCAGGACATATTTGATTGGTTCAGAGGCAGAAACCTGATCCATCTTAAGCCGAACAAATGTCTTTATAAGATTATATATATATATATATATATATATATACACACACACACATACATATACAGAATCTGATGAAGAGTATCAGTGTTTCCCTGGTGGCTGGAAAACAGGATGTGGGATGTTCATGTCATGTGAGAAAACCAGGCTGCAGAGAAACAAAACAGACAATAAAGAGATGGATATGGAAGAGATGGGGAGGTGAGCCCTTTGGTGAATATTAATTAGTGTGAAAGAGATTCCTTGCTTAACCAAACTTTCATCAGGCTCCCGAAACACCTCCTAGGCTCATTTGAGCACTTCCTTATAAATCTAGTTTTAGCAAGAACCCTGCAAAGTCAGTGTAATCTTACCCCAAACCTGGGTTTCCTTGGTGACTCAGCTGGTAAAGAATCCACCTGCAATGCGGGAGACCTGGGTTCGATCCCTGTGTTGGGAAGATACACTGGAGAAGGGAGCAGTTACCCACTCCAGTATTCTGGCCTAGAGAATTCTGTGGACTGTACAGTCCATGGGGTTGCAAAGAGTCAGACACTACTGAGCAGGTTTCACTTTCACCCCGCCCCCAGTCCACACCTTTGATATCAAATCTCCCTCAGAGTCTGATCAGGTTCCTCATCCTGCATGGTTCCTCATCCTGCACAGTTCCCCAGGTGATGTCTGATAACCCGAGTTTGCCTGTCAGAATTCTCATAGGTCTTGAGGACCTATAAGGTCTTGAAGACATTCCCACTTGCCTGTGCTATATTCAGACATGAGCTCAGTGTATCTCCTCCACTGATAAATACTGTTGCAATGGTCCCCATACCTATTGTGATGGTCCTAAATAAACTCTGCCTTACCATCTTTAATGTACATTTAGTTTAAGTGTCACATAAGACCTATCTGCATATTTCCCTTTTTTTGCATTTGGATGTTTAGTTCTTTCTTGGATTTTATGGGCCAATAAATTTCTGTTTCCTGTTAGGCTAGCTTAGTTGTTTTTTGGGGTCACCTACGTTTTAAAGACTTGATAAAAATCTTAATCTCAATACCTATTTTGTGCTTTCCTTTTTTTTTTTTTACCTTACTGGAATATTACTGACATATAATGCTGTATAAATTTGAGATGTACCACAAAAATGATTTGATATATTTATATATTGAGAAATGATCACCACAATATTTTTAGTTAACATCCATCAGCTCACATAATTGCATTTTTTTCATGTGATGAGAATTTTTGAGATTTACTCTCTTAGAAACTTTCAAATATTAGTGTAGTATTGTTAATTATAGATACTATGCTGTATATTATTTCCCTTCCCTGGTAGCTCAGAGGTTAAAGCGTCTGCCTGCAATGCAGGAGACCAGGGTTCAATCCCTGGGTTGGGAAGATCCCCTGGAGAAGGAAATGGCAACCCACTCCAGTACTCTTGCCTGGAAAATTTCACGGACGGAGGAGCCTGGTAGACTACAGTCTATGGGGTCGCAAAGAGTCGGACACGACTGAGCGACTTCACTTTCACATGCTGTATAATAAATCCTCAGAACTTATAAATGAATGTTTGTGCTTTTTTGACTCCTTCACCAATTCCCCTATCACTTACCCTCTGCCTCTGGCAGCAACCAATCTGTTTCCTGTTTCTATGAGTTTTTTATTTCTATATGTAACATCATACGGTATTTGTCTTTCTCTGACAAATTTCACTTAATGCCTTCAAGTTCCATTCTTGTTGTTGCAAATAGCAAGATTTCCTTCTTTTTTGTAAGCTAAATGATATATCTATATCAACATTGATATAGATGTATATTAAATCTTCTTCATTCATCTGCTGTTTTTTACTTCTGTTTTTGGCTATTGTGAATAATACTGCAATGAATAGAGGAGGTGCAGGTATCTCTTTAGGATACAGATTTCATTTCCTTTGGATATATATGCAGAATTGCTAGATAATGTGGTAGTTCTATTTTTAATTTTTTGAAGAAGTTTTTTGTAGTTTTGAACCAGTAGTGGCTGAGCCACGTTATAGTCCCACCAACAGTGTACAAGGGTTCCCCTTCCTCAACATGCTCACCAGCACTTGTTTTTTCTTGTCTTTTTGATGACAGCCTTTCTAAAAGGTCTAAGGTGATATCTCATTGTGCTTCCCATTTGCCTTTCCCTGATAATTACTGATGCAAGCACCTTTCTGTGTATCTGTTGGTCATTTGAGTATCTTCTTTGGGAAAATGTCTATTCACTTTGCCTATTTTGTAATTAGATTGCTTGGGTATTTTTGGCCACTGAGTTGTATAAATTCCTTATATATTTTGGAAATTAACCCCTTATCATATATGTGTGGTTTGCAAATATTCTCTCTTCCATAAATTGCCTTTTTATTTTGTTGACCATTTATTTACTTGTGCAGAAATTTTTAGTTTGATGTTGTCCCACTTGTTTATTTTTTATTTTGTTGTTTGTGCTTTAGGTGTTAGAGCAGTCTTATTATTTTTCCCTTCTGTTTTTTAAGTATGTTTCAGGTGAAATTAATTTGTAGTTATATTAATAATTTGATCAATAACCAAGATATTTTGGAAGAAAGAACACAAGAGACTATCAGTAACATATACAATAATGTATTGTACAATACAAAGTAAAAAAAAAAACAAAAAAAACCTAAAAGTGAATGTGGATAAATTCATAATATGAGATGCAGAAGACATAATCATTATTTTATTTAGATTCCCTAGAGGTAGAGCTTTAGACTGCTATTTGCATGTAATTTGTTACATTTCATGGTGCTACCATGAATGAATGAATGAATGAGGGAAGACAGAGGATGCGAGATAAGAAAAAATAAGAAACGTATTTTCAGCTGGAGTCCATCAACTCCAGCTGAATACAATGGGGACCTTTCTTTCATCTTGAAGCCGAGGGACCGCTTTTGTATTCCTCGCGGGGTCAGTCATTGGCTGTCCTACCTCCCCTACAGCAGAGAGCTGTGACCTCCCAGGGGAAGCAGTTCCCAATCAGTTGAGAGCAGTTCTCTTGGGAAGAAGCAGTTGTGAGCCATGAACCATTAAAGCTTACAGTAGCTGGAGGATGGAGGCAGCAGATAGATAAATAGGGTCTTGCCATCTAGGCAGATAACATTTACCTACTATAATAAAAAATAAAAGAAATTCTTAAGGGAGATAAGACATATTTGCTAAAGTTTAAAAAATAAACTTCTCCATGCCAAAATTACAACATCAAAAACTGTATACAAAATTAATAGGTAAGAAATCAACTGTGAAAAAAATTGGAAAAAATTGAAACAAAACTTGATGGTGTTATATTTAATAGGCTCTTATTACTAAAGGAGTGAAATCAGTCTAAAAACATAATCACTCACAAAATCAAAGAAACCAAAATAAAATTGACCTTTTACTATGCAATGTTTCAGTCATATTAATGGTTATAAATTTTAAAAATAATATAATAAGCATCAATGTATCTAGCACCTTGCAATCACAAGTGCTTTAAAAAAAATTCGGTTTCCAATAACATCCATTTTCACAATAAAAAATGAACATGGTGAACTAGGGGTTTATTTTTCAAATGAGTAGCTATTTTTTGCTAAATACTAAATGTAAAGCATTATCTTCCATATATTTAAACTTGACACTAAATATTTCATTCAGCAAGTTGCTTTACTTGCCCAGCATTATGTTTATCATGTTATAGAAGTTCTCTTATACTAACATTTCTCTTAATTAGTTCAAATAGATGCTGAATTTTAAAATATCTTTTCTGTATCCATTAATATTAGTCTTTCTTATTCATGAATGTTATGTATTGAATACATTTTGTTTTTTCAAGATTTATTTATTTTATTTTTTGTCTGTGATGGGTCTTTGTTGCTGTACACAGGCTTTTTCTAATAGTGATTGAAGGCTAATGTTTACAGTTCATAGGCTTACATTTTCTAAAATTAAACTAAACTTGCATTTTTAAGGAAAGCCTAGCTTGCTTATGAATATTTTATTTAGAATTTTAAAAACTATGATTCTATAATTTGAAATTCTTTTTACTCCTAGTGTTCTTTATTGGTTATACTAGGCTTATGGAATGATTCAGAATCTTATTCTCTTAATTGCATCTTTTTAAACAGTATATATGGAGCTTGCCTGATAGCTCAGAGGGTAAAGAATCCTCTTGCAATGCAGAAGACATAGGAGACTGGGTCTTGATTCCTGGGTTGGGAATATTCCCTGGAGGAGGAAATGGCAACTCACGCCAATGTTCTTGCCTGAAAAATCTCATGGACAGAAGAGCCTGGTGGGCTATAGTCCAAAGGGTCCCAAAGAATCAAACATGATGAAGCATGAGCACAACAACTTTAAAGAGTTTATATAAGAATGGAATTACTAGTTCTTAAATGTAAAACCTATAAGAATATCTAGATTTTTATGTACAGATGGAAGAGGGAATTACATTTTAACTATTTTTTTAAGTTTATGAGCCTATATCTAGTCAGATATTTCATTTCTTATTAAAATTTTATGGAGTATAGTTGCCTTACAGTGTCATGTTAGTTTCTGCTATGAGTGTGCATGCTAAAATGCTTGTTGTGTCCAACTCTGTGCGACCCTATGGACTGTAGCCCGCCAGACTCCTCTGTCCATGGGATTTTCCAGGTAAGGATACTAGAATGGGTGGCCATGCCCTCCTCCAGGGGATCTTCCCAACTCAGGGGTCAAACCCACGTCTCTTACATCTCCTGCATTGTCAGGCAGGTTCTTTACCACTCATGCCACTTTGGAAGCCCAGTTTCCGTATACAAAAAAGTAAATTAGTTGCATATACACATATATATCCCTTCCCTCTTGGATCTCGGTCCCACCCACCCTCATCCCATGTATGTAGATCACCAAAGAGCACTGAGTGGAGTTCCTTGTGCTATTAGCAGATTTCTACAAACTATCTATTTTATCCATGGTAGTCTATATATCTCAATGGCCCACTTCATCCCATATGCTCTCCCCCTTGTCCACATGTCTGTTCTCTATGTCTGCACCTCTATTCCTACACTGCAAATTGTTTCATCTGTACCATTTTTATAGATTCCACATATATCTGTTAATATATGGTGTTTGTATTTCTCTTTCTGACCTACTTCACTCTGTATGACAGACTTTAGGTTTATCCACATCTCTGCAAACAATCCAATTTTGTTTGTTTTTATGGCTGAGTAACATTCCATTGTATATATGTACCACATCTTTATCCATTCATCTGTTGATGTTAATTGAGTTTGTTTCCATGCTGTCAGTTTAGTTCAGTTTCTCAATCGTGTCTGACTGTTTGAAGCCCCATGGACTGCACCACATCAGGACTCCCTGTCCATCACCAACTCCTGGAGCTTGCAGAAGCTCATGTCCATCGAGTTGGTAATGCCATCCAACCATCTCATCCTCTGTTGTCCCCTTCTCCTTCTGCTTTCAATCTGTCCCAGCATCAGGGTCTTTTCAAATAAGTCAGTTCTTTGCATCAGGTGTCCAAAGTATTGGAGTTTCAGCTTCAGCATCAGTCCTTCCAATGAATATTCAGGACTGATTTCATTTAGAATTGACTGGTTTGGTCTCCTTGCAGTACAAGGGACTCTCAAGCATCTTCGCCAACACCACAGTTCAAAAGCATCAATCCGTGTCCTAGATATTGTAAATAATTCTGTAAGGAACATTGAGGTGCAAGCATCTTTTTGAATTATGGTTTTCTCAGGGCATGTGCCCAGTAGTGGGATTGCTGGGTGATATGGTAGTTTTGTTTTTAGGTTTTCAAGGAACCTCCATACTGTTTTGGGCTCCCCTATTGGCTCAGATGGTAAAGAATTCACATGCAATGCAGGAGACCCAGATTCAAACCACAGGTTGGGAAGATCCCCTGGAGAAGGGAATGGCTATCTGCTCCAGTATTACTGCCTGGCAAATACAATGGACAGAGGAGCCTGGTGGGCTATAGTCACTGTTTTCCACCCTGGCTGTATCAGTTTATTGAATTTTGGTGTTTTGAAGTGTTCTTGAAATTTTTCCATTTGTCTAACATTTCAAATTTATTTTTAAACATACCCCAGGACTGTGCCTCCCCAGTAGCTGGGGGATTATATGTACAAAGGAATATATGTAGGTAAAATCACTGACTGAAGGCTATTCCTGAGAATATCAACTCTCCAGTATGTCCAGCCTATTCCATACATGCTCCAAGCAGCCCATAAAAGTCTTTGGCGAGTAAAGAGAGTGATAATTACATATAGTAAGAAACTCAGTATGCATAGGGATGATGAATACTAAGTAAACATATATATAGGGCACAGCTTGAATCTGACATGGGTGCCTAGATTATTAATTATTGTCTCCTTCCTTTTAAAACTAATTTATGGTCTAAATCATTCTATTTACTAACTCATTAAAATTGCATATAATGAAATTTGCATATGTCTTCCAAGGTGCAAAAAGTGGTAAAGAATCTGCCTCCAATGCAGGAGATATAAGAGAGGTGCGTTTGATTCCTGGGTTGGGAGGATCTCCTGGAGAAGGGCATGGCAACCCACTCCAGTATTCTTGCCTGGGGAATCCCTTAGACAGAGGAGCCTGGTGGGCTACAGTCCATAGGGTCACAAAAAGTCAGACAAGACTAAAAAGAATTAGCACTCACACAAAGTTGCATATAGTTGTATAGGTCATGTTTTCATTATCATTTAATTTAACTGTTTTCTAAGGACTGCTATTAGTTTTAACTTAGGTTATTAGAAGTATATTTTAAAAATTTCCTCATATATGTGATTTTAAAGTCTCATTGCCTTGAATATATGTGTGGATCTTTCACCTTAGTCTCTAGTGGGGGTTCTGGGAGACTGCTGAATTTGATGATGTCTTTAATGAATTCTAAAAAAAAAAAAAAATTCAGAATTATCCATGTATTCACTTCTTGGTTCAGTTCAGTTCAGTTGCTCAGTAGTGTCCGACTCTTTGTGACCCCATGAATCGCAGCACGCCAGGTCTCCCTGTCCATCACCAACTCCCAGAGTTCACTCAAACTCACATCCATCGAGTTGGTGATGCCATCCAGCCATCTCATCCTCTGTCGTCCCCTTCTCCTTCTGCCCCCAATCCCTCCCAGCATCAGAGTCTTTTCCAATGAGTCAACTCTTCACGTGAGGTGGCCAAAGTACTGGAGTTTCAGCTTTAGCATCATTCCTTCCAAAGAACACCCAGGGCTGACCTCCTTTAGAATGGACTGGTTGGATCTCCTTTCAGTCCAAGGGACTCTCAGGAGTCTTCTCCAACACCAAAGTTCAAAAGCATCAATTCTTCGGCACTCAGCTTTCTTCACAGTCCAACTCTCACATCCATACATGACCACTGGAAAGACCATAGCCTTGACTAGACAGACTTTTGTTGGCAAAGTAATGTCTCTGCTTTTCAATATGATATCTAGGTTGGTCATAACTTTTCATCCAAGGAGTAAGCATCTTTTAATTTCATGGTAAATCTATTTAAATAGCTCAGATATTCTAATTCTATGTCCCATGTTTGTCAAATTTTTTTTCATTTTTTTAATCTCCTTGTGTTTTATGCTTAGAATTTTTAAATTTTAGATTTGCTTTTTACATATATCTGACAGTTAACTAGTCCTCTCCAGTTATATTCTTCTGATATTTAAGCCCACGCATTAAATTTTAAATTTCAGTGACTGGACCTGGGTTCTGACCATTGATGGAGGGCCATGATGAAGGGCCTAGTATCAAACTTGTTGCCGGCCATAAGGCAGATAAAAATGGATGAAAGTTTTCTAGGTATTGGATGACAGGCAATGTAGGACTGTGGTTCTTGAAAAAGAACAGAAGCACATAAGAAGAAACAATCATTTTCCACCTGAAGGAAGTTACTGATCATCACACATGGAGGTAGGGGCTTAGCAGAAGTCAATGCTCTTCATGGATTGAGAAAACAGAGATGAGATTTCAGGGTTTCTGAACCAGTTGGTATATTTGGAACAAGACTCTGCAGAAAAGGAGAATGCAGATAGAAAGTCCAAGACATATGTGAGGAATTTCTATAAGTCCCTGGCTAAAGTCTGGATTTAGAGTAAGATTCATTAGGCCTAAAAGAGAGTACCTGCTGTTAAATTGAGAGCTGAATACGGATAACACAAAGTCATTCAAAACTAGGAGATGCTGTAGGTCTAGCCAGTCAGGAAAGAAATACTTTGCAGAGTAATGCTATAAAGTAAGGCTGCACCCTTGGTCTAAGGGAAAAGCAAACATAAATTAGCACATACAGCTAAAAAGAAAGGAAGCCTGCAAGATCTAACAGCAATATAATTACCTGACAAAACAAAACACAATCCTGACAATGAACTGCATATCAATCATAATGTTTAACATATAGTCAATAATAATTAGATATACACAAAAGGAGAAAAAGTGGGATTAATGGTGAAAATGAAAAAAGTTAACATTAACAGATTCCAGGAGGACATACTTGCATGCTAAGTCACTTCAGTCATGTCTGACTCTACGACATTGTGGACTGTAGCCTGCCAGGTAAATATTGGAATTAAAATACAAGCACTTTAAAATGACTATTAAAAATGTGTTCAATGACTTAAGGAAGAATAGAAACATTAGGAATCAGATGATGGGCAATATCAGTAGAGAAATGCAAACTATAAAAAGGAATCAGATGAAAATTCTATAATAGAAAAGTACAATATCTGAGATAGTAAATTCTTTCAGTGGGTTTTTGCAGACTGGAGACTGCAGAAGAAACAGTAAGCTGGAAAACAACTCAATAGAAATTATCCAGTCTGAGAATCAGAGAGAAAAAAAACCTGAAAATAAATGTACATAGGATCAGTAACTTGTGGAACAATATCAACCACCTAAATATTTGCAGTTGGGCTCTCAGACTTAGAGGAGTTTCAGAAGAATAGGAGGATGATGAAGGAAAGTTATGACCAACCTGGATAGCATACTGAAAAGCAGAGACATTACTTTGCCAACAAAGGTCCATCTGGTCAAGGCTATGGTTTTTCCTGTGGTCATGTACAGATGTGAGAGTTGGACTGTGAAGAAGGCTGAGCGCCAAAGAATTGATGCTTTTGAACTGTGGTGTTGGAGAAGACTCTTGAGAGTCCCTTGGACTGCAAGGAGATCCAACCAGTCCATTCTGAAGGAGTTCAGCCCTGGGATTTCTTTGGAAAGAATGATGCTAAAGCTGAAACTCCAGTACTTTGGCCACCTCATGCGAAGAGTTGACTCATTGGAAAAGACTCTGATGCTGGGAGGGATTGGGGGCAAGAGGAGAAGGGGACGACAGAGGATGAGATGGCTGGATGGCATCACTGACTCAATGGACGTAAGTCTGGGTGAACTCCGGGAGTTGGTGATAGAAAGGGAGGCCTGGCGTGCTGCGATTCATGGGGTTGCAAAGAGTCGGACACGACTGAGTGACTGAACTGAACTGAACTGAACTGAGTAGGTACAAAAAATTTGAAGACATAATTGCTAAAACATTTTCAAATTTGAAGTAAAAATTCAACGTACATTTTCTTTAAGTTCAGGTATCTCAAATAGGATAACTACAAAGAAAATCACACCTAAGCACATTATAATGAAAGGTAAAAAAACAAGAAAAGAGAAAAATGCTATGAGCACCTTGAATAAAAAGCATATTACACACAAGGCA